>NC_060149.1:647323957-647639582 GCF_021461385.2 Schistocerca piceifrons
GGCTATACAACATCCGGTTTGCCTTGCTGAACACCCACCTTCGAGGCTGTGTTTTGGAGGCAAATCTTTCTGGCAGGTGTATCCAGATCGCAAAGAAGTTGCTGGAATGTAGATCATCGACGTCTACCCACAGAGTAGTGTGCGCAAGATTGGGTGAACATAATGAAAAATCGATTGCAGAGAACGCCCCTGTAGCAGTACTAAAATATGTGCTCTAGCTCATATTTCTAAGACATAAATGTTCTGCTAACAAGAGAGTCCCACAAATTTGACCTCTGAGGCAGGTGGTATAAGAACTTCCTACCAAATAGTGTGCATTAAAATTCCCAGAGGGGAAAGGCCGGGGAAGAAATTTGCCGATAGCCTCCTGGTGAACTAAATCATGAAGGGCTCTGGTACCCCAGCCCAGCGACTTTGAGAGCCCAACAGAGAACGTGGAACTGGACCTTCGCCGCACTCTGCCAGCACTAAAGCATGTGTTTTCTAATTGGCTAGTTGCCAATTTGTCGCCATTCGTCACCTCCTCTCATCACCAGTCTGCTGCTAGCCATTGCCTGAGTGTCGTCTCATCTTCCTGCTGCTCACCTGTGGGGCACGTCACTCGCCTTATCGATTCTACCGAGTGTTTCTCCATTCTCTTCTCGCCTCGGCAATGTGTCGACACTTCTTGCACGCCACCTGCTCCTCAACTACAAAGCCGCAGCATCACGTAGCCATCCCCATTTGCGTTGCTACTGGAGCTACCTACGTCACACAACGACGCTCATCACCATCCTCCATCGTATATCTTCCCACATCGTCAACAATCCATACCTCTCCATCTCCTGCTGCCATTGTTACTACGTGGAGCACGTCCTCTCATCCACCACCCTACATCTATCCGATTCGACTGTTATTTCCTCTTCCACCACAACCACAAGTCGTGCATGTCCCTTCTTTCCAACATCTCCCTTCCATTTCTTTTACTACCAAGAATCATGAGCCATCACATCTGCCATTGCAACTTGAATTACAACCTGCCGAGCAAAAGTAACAACGCCTGTTATGCCGAACATCCCATGAACAAGCTGCAGCACACCAACTGATTGAACCCATGCTGAAGAACCTACACAGCCCACAGGTAATCCTCAAAAACGCCATATCCCACCACATTCCATCGAACAACCATCTTTCCATCTAACGGTCACTAACAAATTCAACCAGACAGTGCTGTGTACATGGACACAATTCTTCCCCTGAAACATCTTCCCCTGACATTAACACCTTCATCCTCTTCTGCCCAGACCCAAAATTCATCAAAAACATATCCCTTACTATTTAAATTAAAAAAATCTTCCAAACCTACAAATATAATAGATCATCATGAGGAAAGGCTGAATCCTAGTAGAATCCCCGCATCCTTACTTGGATACTGACCACCTCTGCAAGATCCCTATTTGGTCCCAAAGACTCCTTAGCACCTCACACAACTACTGCTGAACCAAGCAACACCAACTTCCTTCCCCTCCTCCCACCGTCCCTTCAGTGATTACGAAAGTCAACCTCAAGACACATAGCAGGAAGTTGAATCTGAATTGAACTCCTATCCTGATACAGAAATCATATTGGCCCTCCACACCAACAATGATCTTATCCCCACTGACTCCATCTAGGGCTTAACAGAATATATCTCCACAACAGATCTCCTCAACGAGGAAGCCTTGATATACCATAGTCACCAGAAAGTTGAATCTTCCAAATCCCTCCTCAGACCTTTCACTGCCAAAAACTTCTGTCCTACAATGATCGCCTCTCAGCTGTTTGCAAAACCCACAAACCTGCCCACGCTGTACACTCCCATTTTTTAAACAACGCTCTTCCCTCAAGTCCCTTCCTACTTACAATACTTGCGACAAATTGTACCCCATATGTTCTGCAGTATCCCACTGATAATTCTATTCCAAAATGAATTTTCAATCTACAACAAAATATGTGCTGATTTGAATCTTCCTGACAGATTAAAACACTGTGCTGTACCGCGACTTCAACATGTAACTTTGCCTTTCGTGGGAAAGGGCTCTCAGAGTTGAGCTATCAAAGCATCCCACCCTCACAGCTTTACTTCAGCCAGTACCTCATTTAGTATGTTTCAGACTTTACAGAAATTCTCCTACATACAATTCCCTAGGCTGTGGCTAAGTCATGTCTCCACAATATCCTTTGTTCTACGAGTGCTAGTTCCACAAGGTATGCAGAAGAGCATCTGTGAAGTTAGGAACGTAAGAGATGAGGTACTTGTAGAAGTAAATCTGTGAGAGTAGGTCATCAGTTGTGCTTTGATAGCTCAGCCGGTGGAGCACTTTCCTGTGAAAACAAAGATCCTGGGTTGGAGCCCTGGTACAGCACACGGTAATTCTATTCATCAAACAGTGCCCTACACCCTACTCCTACTGCTGAACATATTATAAGCTTCATGATGATATACTCCAAAACCTCCACCCATTGTAACGACCACACATCCTTCAAGAAATCTCCCTCACAGCAGACTCAATATTCCATATAAACACGCAAGCTATCCACTCCCACAGCCAGAAGTACTTCATCTTCAACAGCCTCAATACTTTAATCTTAAGCCCAGCTAGGCCTCAGATACACACCTCTCACAGTCATCATCATAGTCATCATCATCATCGTCATCATCATCATCTCAGCCTTTTCCCACGTCATGCAGGGTCGGCGTTGCTTTGCTCGATCCTCCTCTTCGATAAATGCATATCCAGTGCTTCTTCTCTGAGCCATCCTTTCTCCCGTAGGTCCCCTGCTACCTTTTCTTTCGATCTCAGTTTCGATCTTCCTCTTCTCTTTGATCCTTCGATTTCTAGGTCTTCAACTCTTCTCCCCACGTAGTACTCCCCTCTTCTCTGCACATGTGTCCATTCCATCTTAGCCTACTTTCTTGGATCTTCTTCCCTATGGGCCCCACTTTCACTGTTTCCCTGATGTACTCATTCCTTAGTCTATCATTTCGTGTCACCCCACTCATCCACCTTAACATTCTCACTTCTGCCCTTTCCATCTTTTTCCATTGGGCTTTTGTAATTGGCCAAGTTTCTGAGCTATACAGCATCGCAGGCGAAATGG
Source organism: Schistocerca piceifrons (assembly GCF_021461385.2). Classification (NCBI taxonomy): domain Eukaryota; kingdom Metazoa; phylum Arthropoda; class Insecta; order Orthoptera; family Acrididae; genus Schistocerca; species Schistocerca piceifrons. The sequence goes on from NC_060149.1 coordinate 647,327,078, forward strand.
GACTACATCCAAACTTTGAGGAAACACACCAATTTCAATTCTGTTCAACAAACAGTCATACGAAAAATTGATGAAACACATGAACAGGAGTCAGTAGATAGGGTAGAATGCTCCGATGTTTTTGTGTGTACATATTAATGGAAACTTGAACTAGAAGAAACATTGCGGAGCTTCTCAAAAAGTTAAGTTAGCTACTTCTGCTCTTCGCATAGTTCCTAGCCCTGGAAACAAACGAATCAACCAGTTGACATACACTCCTGGAAGTGGAAAAAAGAACACATTGACACCGGTGTGTCAGACCCACCATACTTGCTCCGGACACTGCGAGAGGGCAGTACAAGCAATGATCACACGCACGGCACAGCAGACACACCAGGAACCGCGGTGTTGGCCGTCGAATGGCGCTAGCTGCGCAGCATTTGTGCACCGCCGCCGTCAGTGTCAGCCAGTTTGCCGTGGCATACGGAGCTCCATCGCAGTCTTTAACACTGGTAGCATGCCGCGACAGCGTGGACGTGAGCGAGGGCGTATAGTGGGCATGCGGGAGGCCGGGTGGACGTACCGCCGAATTGCTCAACACGTGGGGCGTGAGGTCTCCACAGTACATCGATGTTGTCGCCAGTGGTCGGAGGAAGGTGCACGTGCCCGTCGACCTGGGACCGGACCGCAGCGACGCACGGATGCACGCCAAGACCGTAGGATCCTACGCAGTGCCGTAGGGGATCGCACCGCCACTTCCCAGCAAATTAGGGACACTGTTGCTCCTGGGGTATCGGCGAGGACCATTCGCAACCGTCTCCATGAAGCTGGGCTACGGTCCCGCACACCGTTAGGCCGTCTTCCGCTCACGCCCCAACATCGTGCAGCCCGCCTCCAGTGGTGTCGCGACAGGCGTGAATGGAGGGACGAATGGAGACGTGTCGTCTTCAGCGATGAGAGTCGCTTCTGCCTTGGTGCCAATGATGGTCGTATGCGTGTTTGGCGCCGTGCAGGTGAGCGCCACAATCACGACTGCATACGACCGAGGCACACAGGGCCAACACCCGGCATCATGGTGTGGGGAGCGATCTCCTACACTGGCCGTACACCACTGGTAATCGTCGAGGGGACACTGAATAGTGCACGGTACATCCAAACCGTCATCGAACCCATCGTTCTACCATTCCTAGACCGGCAAGGGAACTTGCTGTTCCAACAGGACAATGCACGTCCGCATGTATCCCGTGCCATCCAACGTGCTCTAGAAGGTGTAAGTCAACTACCCTGGCCAGCAAGATCTCCGGATCTGTCCCCCATTGAGCATGTTTGGGACTGGATGAAGCGTCGTCTCACGCGGTCTGCACGTCCAGCACGAACGCTGGTCCAACTGAGGCGCCAGGTGGAAATGGCATGTCAAGCCGTTCCACAGGACTACATCCAGCATCTCTACGATCGTCTCCATGGGAGAATAGCAGCCTGCATTGCTGCGAAAGGTGGATATACACTGTACTAGTGCCGACATTGTGCATGCTCTGTTGCCTGTGTCTATGTGCCTGTGGTTCTGTCAGTGTGATCATGTGATGTATCTGACCCCAGGAATGTGTCAATAAAGTTTCCCCTTCCTGGGACAATGAATTCACGGTGTTCTTATTTCAATTTCCAGGAGTGCATTTTGCATATTTCCAGTCAGTATTGTCTCATGGAATAATGTTGTGTGGTGATCACTTGTAAAAAAACTATTGGCTAGTCAAAGCGAGTAGTAAGAATAATACGTGGTGTTCACCTGCAGTCATTATGCAAGTACCTCTTCGAGGAGTTCGGAATTTTAAATGCATCGTCACAATATATATATTCACCAACGAAATTCGTCATAAATGATCCATCACAATTTGAGAAGAATTGCGATAACCGTACCTAAAGCACTAGTGGAGCAAGTGACCATTATTACCCACTATGAAAGCTGTCAGTGGCTCAGAAATGAGTTCAATATGCAGCACCAAAAATGTTTACTCATGCTAAGACCATAAAGTGTCTGGCAGGTAGCAAATAAAGTTTTAAATCTAAAGCATATCATATCTCCTGGAAAACTGCTTATATTCCATGGACGAATTTCTGTTTTAAAATTGGTAGCGTGTAATAAGAAAGAAAAACACAGGTGTTTAAATGTAGTGGAGTGAGTAGGGTAAACAGTATGTCTTCATTAATGTTAACACTAATCACGTATCATATACATCTAAATAGTGACTCGTTCCACATCATTTCGATCAAAGAATCGTTCGAGTGATGTATGTAACATGTAACAAAACAACCAACTAGCTAACTTAAGGTAGGCTGACACAACGTGTGGTTGTTTGCCTGCTCAGAGCTGGCACGTCTCTCGACCTTACTCAAGCCTCTGCATTTCTTATATCAACGGCAGTATAGATAAGAGTCAAAAAGCTTCGAAGAAAACTTGATGGAAGGTAGGCTCTCTTTGTCCATATGTACTGAATGTAATAACAATTCTATAATAAAGAGAACGTATACAGTTCATCGAAATTTATCCGCTGACGGCCAGTTTCTTAACATCAGCAGTGTTAGGTGTACATCGAACAACCAGTAGTGACATATGTAAATTTGTGCTGGACCGTTACTCGTACCCGATTTTGCTCCATATCGCAAGCAGCTGCAATAACCACTTAAGCTATCCGTCCACCCTCCCTGGACCGATCCAAACTTTCATATTTCGCACTGTGTACATCCTTATATCGTAGTTCACTACATTAATCACCTAATGCTCGCAACAATATTCGGATTCTCGCAACACGGAGGATGAGACATCTATGAATCAAGATCAATGTTGTTATCGCCAGTGCCAACCTAAGCCCGTAATACTTATGTGCAAGTTTGAAAGAACAGACAATGTCGACAATTCATAGCTGTATCGAAATAGTTCGAAATTTATTCAGTGATAGCGAAATTCTTAACAACAGCTTTATTACGGAATAGGAACCGTCTTAAAGGTAAGGTTTATTATTTTCAGTGCCATTATCCTTTTTTTTTGTCGAAGGCCGGATTTTGTGACAGAAGGGGGCTTGACAGAGGGGTTCGCTCGTTCCCTCAGTGAAATTTCCATCTCCATAGTATCTGTAATAAGCTCTTCATCTGACACACATCACAGGACGAGTGCGGTGTGGTCTGATTGCTTTGCACCGACCTTCGATCTGGACTTCATCATGCTTTTCTGATTTAATGTAGAGATTTTTTCACCTTGGACTCACAGCTCTGTTTCGGTTTCTCTGCCTACAGGGATGAAATTTGCCTTTCAGGAGATCATTAGTCGGTGGCCTTCGCTGGTTGTGTGAGATAGATAATTGGCTTTACGTCAACTCAATCATTGCAAAATTACTTGCATGTGTGAGTTTTTGTGACCACTTCACTTGGCCAAGAGTGCGTTGAAGAATCCATTCCCTGAAATGTAGTCTCGACTACTGTAGCAAATTAAGTTGCAAAGGCAAGTCGTTTCTGATTACGGTTTCTCTTTGGGGCTTTTATTTTCTGTATCTTCTTTTCAACCAGGAACATTTGGGTGTTACGGCTCCAAACACCATGGTTGACTATGCAGTTTACACAGAGGAAAGGAGCTGTTCTAAGATTCCCATTTTGTTGTGCAGCTTTGCCACATTTTCTACAAGTTTTCTATTGATTGAATGTTGCCGTGATTTGTCCACAGTAATGATACTTGTAAGAGTGTATTCAGCTGGGGACGCACGGTCTCGATTTCAGCCGAATGAAGCAAGATGTAATATGCTCTGTCAACATTGATGAGTTAAAGATGAGAACGAATGTAGGGGTGTTTTCGTCTGCTTCATTTGGTTTTTAACACCTGTGACGCAGGCATCTTCCAACTATCTTGGTCATTTACATCGATATCCATTACGTCACAGCAAATTAGGACATCCTTTCTAGAACTAAAGGTTTTTTTTGTAATTTGGTAACAACTGGGTACTCCCAAAGATGTTTCGCTTTCTAAAGTAACTCAGCTTGACATGATGTGGCTGTTGCCACTAGTAGTGTGTCACTCCCCATGCGCTTGATGGACGTTAGAAAGGCAACACTTTTGCTAAGCTTCCGTCCTTTATATTAATAATCAGAAACCTATTATGAGACACAATATGTGACCTTTTGCTCAAATGTTGCAGCTCACGGTGGTTTAACTGAAGCCCTTTTTTGTTAATTGGTTGTTATTGATGCCAGATGATACATCCATTCAGTTGGGAGGTCGTGTTCTTTCTTTTTTTTGTCATGGTGTTCCCACAAGCAGATAGAGGAACAAGAGTCGGCTCAGACAGAGCCCTTCTCCCCTTGGCAAGAAGTATACAGTTGAGCTATTGCTGGATCCCCAGAGGAACTCCTTAAGGTTCTTTCTTTCTTTTTTTTGTTTTATTTTCTATGCAAAGGTTTCTACCATCCTCGCTATCCGGGAGGTTAAGTCCAAATCCCCGTTATTCACAACGTTATACCGCCGCACGGCTCGGCCGTCGTTGAAGAGTGCCCTGCACTGTAGACTGCAGGGGACTAACGACGCTTACTAGTCACCAACTCAGAATACACAGTCTCGACAAACTCCTGCCCAGCCAACGAACTGAGATCTTAGAGGTGCTCTCCATTTAGAACGACCCGGACGACACGTGTGACTTTATCGAGAATACCACGGACGCGGTGACAGTTACCTCACTGCTCATAGGAAGGAAAAGAACACGTACGTATCTCCGAGAGCGGGTGACAGGTTCAGATCGACTCCAATTCCAAACTACTTATTCCTCAGCAGCATCTACATCTACAGTCCGTAAGCCAGTTTAAGGCGTATAGCGGAGCGTACTTTTAGTACCAGCGCATTTTCTTCCTCCTTCTGTGCTTTTCCGAATGGCATGTGGTAAGACGATTGCCAGTAAGTCACTGTATCAACTGTAAGTTCTCCACTAAACTTTTGAGTATCTCCGTATCTACATAACGCCCTTGTGCCACTGAACGAGCGCGTGACGATATGTGCCACTCTTCGATAGATACTGTCTGTCTCTTATATCAGTCCAGTCTAGTAGTATGCGGTTCAGACTGAGGAGCAATTCTAAAGAATCGATCGAGCTTCTTTCGGATGAATTGTATTTTTTGACAATTCTTCCAACGAATCTCTTCCTGTCATCTGTATTTCCTATAAATCGTTTTATGTGATTGTTAGGTATTTTTTTATTTTTTACGTTCAGGGCCAAGTTCCTGTCCATGTACCATTCATTAACCCTCTTCAGGTCTTCTTGCTATTGAATATCTTCTTCTGCGTTGCTACCTTCTTATAGACAATAGAATCTCCGAACAGCCTCGTGAAGTATTCGACGTTAGCCACTAGATCATATAGTATACAGAATGTAAACTATAACTGTTTACATCGTGCCACAGTAGTGTAGGTGAAGTCGAGACAAAAACAATAATACAAGTCACTTGTGGTCTATCAAGCAGGGGAGCAGCCCCAAACTGGCCCACAAAAGCGGCTCAGCTAAAGCGTACGCACGTCTCGCGGGATTTGCAATATCCTCTCGCTCTGTTACGTCACCGGCTTAGTCGACTATTTCGTTAACACTGTTAATTGAAACTCTCCCACGAGGATAATTAGTTTTTGCATAACATTTAAAAACGTCTTTTTTCTTTCATTAACCTCACGGGAAACTTTAAATTAACAACGTTAGCGAAGCGACTAAGCCGGTGGAGTAACGGAGCTAGGGGATGTAGAAAATCTCGCGCGTTGCTTATGCGCTGTAGTTTAGGTGGCTTTTCTGGACCAGTTTCAGGCTGTTCCCCAGCTTGATAGACTGCAAGTACCGAGCAAGTACCGAGCTGTTCGCTTCAGCTTCCCCTACATCATTGAGTTACGTTGTAATCAGTTACAGCTTGCATCCTGTGTATAAACATTAACGATTTATCACACGTCACCGAGCTATGTGGTACAATGGTTAGCACACTATACTCTTATTCGGAACGACGACGTTTCAGGTCCCATCCGGCCATCCAGATGTCCTTTTTCCGTATTTTCCCTAAATCGTTCTAGACAAATACCGATATGGCTCCATTAAAGGAGCGCGGTCGATTTCCTTCCGAATCTTCGAAACATTCCGAGCTTGTGCTCTGTCTCCAATGACCTCGATGTCGACGGGACGTCAACCTGTACTCTTCCTTCCTTCCTTCTATCACACTGCCCTTACGTACTCCTGAAATTACGCTCGTTCCACTGATTTTATTGCGTTAACAGCGACGTCTTAAGTCCTCTCTGCAGTTAAGTCTTTAATCCAGTCACAGATTTTGTCCTATACTCAGCAAGCACGTATTTTGTTCACCAAATGAAAATGTGAAACTGTATCAAATGGCATCATGAACTCAAGGAACACGACATCAACCGAAGCCTTCTATATGCATCATCTATATGAGCGCCCTTGTCTACGGCATTCTGCATCTCTTTGGCAAACTGAGCGAGCTGCTTCGTAAGGACTCTCTTTACGCAGTCCATGGCAATTTTTGTAGACGAAATTTTCTTTCTCCAAAACCGTCATAGCACACAAGCGTAAATCGCGTTCCATAATTTTACAACGGATTGACGTCAGCGATATTGCCGTTTTTGTGAAAGGGAATGGGCCTGATTTTTTATTTTTATTTATTTTTTATCCTACATCTACATAATGTTCCGCAAGGCAGCTAACAGTATGTGGTGGAGGGTGCTTTGGTACCACTAGGTGATCTACTCGTGAGTGGCGCTTGGGAAGAATGATTCTTGGTAATCCTCTGTATTAACTCTAATTTCTCGAATTTTCTCGTCACGGTCATTTCGTGAGATGTAGCTGGGACGAAGTTATATGTTGTCCGACTCTTTCCGGAAAGTACTCACTTTAAATATGGATAGTAAACCTCTCCGTGCTGCGCAACGCCTCTCCTGTAACGTCTGCCACTGATAGGTATCCTTCGTTGCTCCAACGACCTGCCATAAACTGCTGCTAGGAGGGTAGCAAGTTCTTTCGCATAATCACTTATGCCTTTCCACCACTGAGCAATTTTAATTGATTTTCTATTCTGCAATTGCTATCTCAATATCTGAAATTTCGGCGCTCGTGCGCTGATTGAAAGGAAGACTCATATTACAGTCTTTCGTGATGAAGCAGTTTCATAAGACTGAATTAAGTATTTAGGTGTTGTCTCTCACAGCTTTCTTTTCCGTGCCGCTATGGTCACTGAGCGACTGAGTTGGTGATTTCTTATTGATGTTACCAAAGACCAAAACTTCTTACGATTTACCGTAAGATCAGTTGCCAAAATTTTACTTTCAAACTCATTGAATGTTTTTCACGTTGCTCTCCTTACACTCTTTTTCGTTTCGTTTGTTGTTTGTCGCCTACGTAGTATCTGTGATGAAGCTCTCTTCGCTTTTGAAATACTGTGCATCTTTCCTGTCCCTTAAAACGTTTCTTGGCACCTAATGTTCTAACATGTATTGAACAATGGTCTACGTACACTTTCTCAGAACTTGATATCTGATGTTGATTACTTAGATGCTCTGCAGTTTGTATCCTGTCTCTCTGGCTCAGCAAAAATATTTCATTACCGTCCTTAACACTCCTGGTAACACCCGTAGTCACTGATGCTATCACAGCCCTACGGTGCCCCTCGTCTATACTCACTGAATCAGTTAGGGTCTCTTTGATGCTAGAAGGTCTAAGACGTTTCCCTCATGTTCAGTTCTCTGACTATCTGCAATTTTCAGACAAAACGTTCACAGCAGTCTAGCATGAATCCCTGTTTCTGGCACCAGTTTGATCGCATTACTATCCCATTCTATAGCTGGCAAACTGAATATTTCCCCTATTACAACAGAATGCTCACGAAACTTACTCGCGATAATTTGTCAGTTCTCTCTGAGGCACTTTGTCAATGCAGCTCCTGTCGCAGGTGGTCTATAAAAGCGTCCGATTAACCTGTTTGACCTACATCTGATTCTTAGCTTCACCAACACTACTTCACATTCGAAACCCGTAATGCTCTCAGTACATATTATGAAAATGGAGTATGTGAGTAGACTACCTGCTAATTATATAGCCCTGGCAACAGCATACCGGTAAAAAGTCTACTTATGCCGAGAAGCACATTTACAAAAGTTATTTGACATCCGAAATTAACCGCAGGAAAAGTGGTCACCCTTCTGGCCGCTGAACTAAGACAATCGGGCCCTCAGCCCGGATGTTACAATTGAATTGTGAAGGCATGTCTAGATGGAAGGGCGAGTGCATTGCGCGAGTTGCTGAGAAGGAGTGCACCGACATTATCTGCCTTCAAGAGCTCCATATAAATAATGCCAACGAGCTGAATAACAGGGCAAGAATTGTGGGTTTCAAGATAGCAATCTATGCCTTGTCTAGCACACATGTGATGGTGTTGGTAAGCTCCTACTGGATCAAACTGCTGAGCTCATCGGTCCCTAGGCTTACACACTACTTATTCTAACTTGAAGTAACCTACGCTAAGGACAACACACACACACCCATACCCAAGGGATGACTCGAACCTCCGACGGGGGAAGCCGCGCGAATCGTGCAAGGCGCCTCAGACCACGCGGCTAACACACATGCCTCGGCAATCTACGTAAAAGATAATCTGACTGAATTTTGTACAGAGCTTGTGGTTTGTTCTGAAGATGGCCTGGAAATCTCAAAACTTTAACTCCAAAATATAAACATTGTTCCCTTATAAAAGTCTCCTAATGTAAGATGGCCCGATAACACAACCACCACTGTGCCGCTCCCTGTGGTATACATAGGTGACTTCAACAGCATCATACTTCCTGGAGATACGCAACTAAGAACAGGGATGGTGAGACAGAGGTGGTATGGGCAGAAGCTAACAACCTATACTTACGATATGATGCTAAAGACAGCAAAACTTTCCATGCGGTAGGTGGCAGAAAGACTACAACCGGGACCTCTGTATCGTCAGTAGGGACCAATTGGAGAGCCGAATACCCTCTTGCTTTGAAAGTTTCCCTAACAGTCAGCATAAGCCTGTCTCTCTCACGATAAGCCTTCAAGTGCCAATCATTAAAACGGCCAAATTAAAACGATGGAATATTAGAAAAGGAGACTGAAACATGTTTTGTAAAGAGATCGAACTGAACATGCAAAATTTTTCTTCAACTGGAGGTAACTATAAGACATTTGTAGCCATCATGAAAGAGACACCCAAGAAGAATATATCACGGGGTTTTCGTAAGGCTTATATACTGTGTTGGTCGAGGGGTACGGAAATAATGCTAAAGAGATGTGAAGAAACTGGAGCTCCGCTGATAGGAAACCAAATAATAGAATTATTAAAATCCACCAGGGCAGACACTGGTAGATGTCGAGACATGTTATTTAAATGGGGCATGGAAAGGTCACCAGAGTGCAGTTGTGCAGCACCAAATCAGACAAGGGAGCACATCCTAAATTAGGTCACAGTAGATCATTACCAGGTGGCATCATGGAGTTGCACCCGCGTCTCCGGCAGCAGTCGCTTGGCTCCCTCATCTGGATATAACTGTTTAGTTTTAGATTTCTTGCTTATTGTATTTTGTACGTTGTTATTTTGTTACTGCACTTGCTCAGGCTAGGTATATTTCATACAAATATCTGTACATTTTAATCGCCTAAACGGAGTATATTGTATTTCTATAACTTCATTTTAGTTAACCTATGTTTTACGTAATATCTATGTGCTCAACATGCACTTGCTTGGTTCTAGTCATTGTTATTATGTAATGTTTTGTGTATTGTAATTTTTTGTGCTTTTCATACCGTAGATATAATCAAAATCTTTACTGCAATAAATACTCGGCCAACATTGGATCTAACCTATCCTTGCGATATATATATCTCATTCTGAATTTAGAATTTCACAATCATTCACTTTCCATTTTAAGCAGAGTTTTGTTCCTAATACCATCTGGGCATTAGTACCTCTTGTAAGAGGTAGCTAGGACCATTGCATCGATGTTTCTGGTCCGCAGCTCGTGGTCGTGCGGTAGCTTCCCGCGCCCGGTTTCCCGGGTTCGATTCCCGGCGGGGTCAGGGATTTTCTCTGCCTCGTGATGACTGGGTATTGTGTGCTGTCCTTAGGTTAGTTAGGTTTAAGTAGTTCTAAGTTCTAGGGGACCATAGATGTTAAGTCCCATAGTGCTCAGAGCCATTTGAACCATTTTTTCGATGTTTCTGTAGTAGCTTGCATCACATCAACATATTCTCTTTCCGATCTGCAAGGATAAATATTCTCTTTAAGTAATGAGACTGATGTATTTTCGATTTTGGCAGGCAGTTAATTTCTGTCCCCTAGGTGAGGTTCATCAGACCTATAAAACGTATTCTGCTGTCCAAGTGGCCACTTCCTTTGTGTAGTCACACCCGACCTATTAAGGGGGCTCTACAATTCTTCACAGTATAGCGGAGATGAGAAACTTGCATCGCCTGAGGCTCTGGCTTAGACTTTCCTTTTGGTTCAAAATCAGAGGACCACTATCGTGCCGGCCGGTGTGGCCGTGCGGTTAAAGGCGCTTCAGTCTGGAACCGCGTGGCCGCTACGGTCGCAGGTTCGAATCCTGCCTCGGGAATGGATGTGTGTGATGTCCATAGGTTAGTTAGGTTTAATTAGTTCTAAGTTCTACGGGACTGATGACCACAGATGTTAAGTCCCATAGTGCTCAGAGCCATTTGAACCATTTTGAACCACTATCGTCTCTGGGTATGAAGCTACAAATAGCGCGTTTGCATCCCTTGTGTGACGCTATGTTATGCCAGTTCAGCCTTCCACCCAAAGGGCCGAAGAGTTACCTCCAAATGCAAATACCAAGGGTCATTCCTGCCAACATGCAATACGATTTGCTGCCGATGGCACCCATTGCATTCAGCATCGAAATCAAAAATGTTCAAATGTGTGTGAAATCTTATGGGACTTAACTGCTAAGGTCCTCAGTCCCTAAGCATACACACTACTTAACCGAAATTATCCTAAGGACAAACACACACACACATGCCCGAGGGAGGACTCGAACCTCCGCCGGGACCAACCGCACAGTCCATGATTGCAGCGCCTGAGACCGCTCGGCTACTCCCGCGCTGCCTTCAGTATCCGACAGCAGAGATTCTCCACTAATCGGTTGAGACCTCATGACAAACTTACCGAGTGGAAGCTGGTCTTCTTTCCCGACCTATATGCTATTTCCTTTAGAGGCTCCGTTACCAGCCTAAAGCTGGAGCTCCCAGCGACTAGCATCCCCATCCTCTGCACTTGTCTGGACTTGGGAAAAATTCGGCAACTGCCCAACAGGTGAGGCATCAAGTGCTGTCTAAGATGTATTAATAACACTGAGCAGTGAATGACACCTGCTGCTAAGGCGCAAGGGAGCAGACATGAAATGAACTAGCTTATAAATCTTCTCCATAATGTATTTACTCTACACAACAGATAACAAAACGCGCAAATTCCTACCACTAAATGAATAACACTTCTGAAAACAAATAGACAGCTAGTCAATGGAAGTAGTCTCGATGTCAGGGAATGAGCATAGGGAGTGGATGCAGAAATCCATAATCATCGTTCTAGGTAAGGTACTAGCGGTAGCTGTTTGCCATTGCCTTCCTCCAACCTGATACGAATTTTCACGTGTGTATCTGCGCCGTGTGGATTATTGTGATGAGTAATTGTACAGAATAGTCTCGGATTTGTGTTCGTGCGGATGAAGGGAATCCTGCTGTCGCCACGTAGCTTAGTCCTCCCGAAAAGCTTAACATCTACATCCGACCGACGGATCAGCATCAACAGTGTCACATGCCCTCAATTCATGAGACACTGCGTAGAGGTTTGGACTTTAACTGAGAACAGTGATGCAAAGAATGATGTTCAGAATTTTTACGCCACTACCTCTTCTCCCTTGTCAGAAAAATACTGGCAGTGAAAATTTTGCTTCACCAGGTGTCAACCTGGCGTGCCACAGTATCGAGCACCATAGTGTGCAGTCAGCGATCTCTGCTACGAACACAGGCATATTGCTAGTCCTCACTGGTATAAAAAATTAAGAAAATGAAAGTTAAAAAAAGAGTGTGACAAGGGCCAGTAGGACTCGCCCTCAGAGGTCTTCTTACAAACTTGACAGTGTTTACAGGTAGTTCATCTACAGGTTCTGATGAGCGACTTTGCGAGTATCAAAATATGTGAGATAAATGGCTCTTCAGTACAAGCTCTTGATTGTACTGACTTAGAAGGTTAAATTTCTTACACCACCACGGGACCGTAGACCTTGATTTGATTAGAACAGGATACAATAACAAAACAAACAGGTCTTAGTCCACTGTTTTCGGCACCGAAACTGAATTTATTGTGCGGTTTCGCTCCCTGTGATACTAGTAAAGCCAACCGGTACCCATAAGAAATATTTGGAGACTTTTCACTAGTTCCTCATTATACACGATTTCTTGAGGCCGTGCTGAACAGAACATTGTGTGTCTTTTGCCTCCAGAACTTCGCACTGGAAGACTGGATATGGTGCAGTTTCATCCTCATCGTCAATAGTTTACACTTAGGGGCTTCTTCCTCTATACCCACGCAGGGAATTGAGGCTTGAGGAGGACATCCAGCGTCTTTCTCGCTGTCCTTGTATACCAACCATCTTCTTTCCTTGAAGTATCTCCTCCATTAGTTGGTATTCTAGTCAAGATTTTATGAAGTATAGCGCTAGTATCTGTACCACCCACTTTCTCACAGAATACCTTTCTGGAAGACAGGTTCGCTTGCTTGGTCGCAATTTTGAATTTGACACGAACCTCCCAACATTTTGTCCATTGTCCTTTCTTCCTTGCAAGGTTGAACAGTCTTCTTGCCTGCTTCCGATGCGCTTCCAGATTGTTGTTCTACAAAGGTACATTTCTGTTTGTGCACATCTTAGTGATTTAGGAGTTTTCTAAATATGATGTCGTGATGGCAGATGTCAGATAAGCGTGAGTTCGGACTTTCTCTATATGATTCTTAGTCTCTCTTCCTATGATTCCTATAGGCCATGGTATGTTTAACACCCATTTAAACCTCTAACTTAAAATGCATATGGTCAGACAAGGATGGTTATATCGTTACATGTCATTGTTTGACGCAAATACTCATTAGAGTGTACTCGAAAATTGTGTCAGTTACTTATTCCCTTTTTCTGTTCCTCGAGGAGGTTCCCTACCCTTACTCAAGAGTTTTGGATTATTTTCTGGTGGAAATTCGAGTGGGTGTTCACCACGGCTGTTTGTGTCGCTGCTTCCCCAAACCAGATTTTGGACATTGGCATCACAGCCATCCAGGAGACTGATGACCTCAGATGTTAAGTCCCATAGTGCTTAGAGCCATTTGAACCATTTTTGAAAAAATGCAGCTTCCATAATAAGTGACGTCGCCATGAAATAACAAGTCCTTTTCCAACTGGAATCACTGTAGGAAGTTCGTCCGAGAGCACTCATTTAAATGTGGAAGACTTGGGTGGAAAGTAAGCCGGGGGAAAATGAATTCACAACGGGTTCTTTATGCGTTCAAGCATACACTAAGTGTTCCATACTCCAATAACTGCCTGATTATCATATTTATACATCGATCCAAAGAACAGAAATAAAATGGTAGAAATGTTGAAATGAATTATAATTTATAACCAATTACTATAAAACTTATTAATAACTTCTGACAGATAGTGTCAGAAACAGCTAGTAAGGCTGTAGATAGATAGTATGTTTAGTTATTATTTTTGTAGCTCTAGCGAGCTCATAGAAAAGTTTAATGCGTGGACGTTCAGTCCGATTGGTATATAACGGTTAATAGCATGTGTGCTAGTCTCACCTATATCAAATTCACCTCGTTGACTCTACACTGTGTATCACCAGAACCGAGTGATGAAAATAGATGACCATTGCCTCGACTGCGAACCGGCGAAGAATGTTCGTCATCTGGTGCGTCAGATGTTGGCTTTCCTCGCCTACCGACCGGATAACTGTACAATCGCTCCTCTTCTCTGATGAGGTGTATTTTCTCGAGAGTAAAATCACATTATGTGATACGGATACGAGGTAACGCCGTTCACTGCTTATTCAGTGACGGTTAGATTTTGGCACTAAAACGAACGACTCTGTGCGATCGTACGAAACGTCAGGTACAAGCAATATTTCGCAGACTTCCTCTGGAGCGCTTTCCATAACCCACCTCAAAGCTGGATTATCCACGACAAGAGAAGTTGAACCGCGAACCCTGCGTGTTAGGACTGAACTACCTACGGCGACAACATTGCTACGAGAAGACATACATCCATAATTCCGGAGCGACTAGCATCATGGAGCGTCCTCACGACGTAACGAGACGCCCTCTTTCGTTTTCGTTCCTGTTTGGCAGCCGATGAGGACCGGCTTCCATTTACCTTGCCCGCAGTATTATGAAACATGTCATAGCACAAGCTTTTGCAACACGTTGGTCATCGTATCAAAAAAATATGTTCTCCTTTTCGTTGATGCATTCTGGCCCTCTTGGATTCTATGTCCTCCATCCTTCTTAGTTCTGAAGGGAGGAACGGCATATCGTAGCCATGCCTCGGGTTGCGACTCCTGCCCACTTTGCCCCCGACCACTGCCTCCTCCCCCCTCCTCCCCCACCTCTAGAAGGTGAACAAAGCCAGGTCGAATCCCGAATCCTCACGGCGGAAGAACTGTTGTTGGTATGGTACATCGGCCACAAGGAGACGGTTTCGTACGTTCATTTCTGCAAATACTCTCCACCTCACAAAATACAATACAAAAACAATTAAAATACACACAGAACAATGTTTACTCCCTTTAGAGACAGATGACGCACACCACTTCTCTTCCTTAGGTTAACTGACAGTTGTGGCGACAGCTGCGGCATCCGGGCACAAATATCAAAACAAAATAATTTTGCTACGTCATTCAAACAGCGAACTTTGTGCGACGGGATAAAAGCAAGTAAAAAAATTATGTGTTTCTTATGATTCCATCCAACAGGTTTAGTGTACGTAGCACTAATGGGTTACTACAGGGAAGAATTTTACGATCAAACATTCACGTTGTGGTTGGTTGGTTGATTCGGGGGTAAGACAAAACAGGGAGGTCCTCGGTTCCATCGAATTAGGGAATGATGGAAAGGAAGACGGCCGTGCCCTTCCATAGGAACCATCCCGCCATTTACCTGAAAAGATTTAGGGAAATCACGGAAAACCTAAATCAGGATGGCCGGACGCCGGTTTGAACCGTCGTCCTCCCGAGTGCGACTCCAGTCTGCTAAGCACTGCGTCACGTCGCTCGCTAAAAATTAACATATAACCATATCACATTCGAACAGTGAAAAGAGTGCTCACTTCCTCTCTCAGTGATGTTTCTTTATGTTCTCAGATACTATATTTTCTCCTTCTTTCATTACTTGAATTCTATCTTGTTAACCTTTTTCCCCTATCCCATCTCTTCTGTCACGTTCACTGCTGCAAGGGCTCAGTCTGTTTATTTTTTTATTCTACTCGTTACAGATAAACTGCAGTTATTTTTTTGCATCAGTCTATACTGGTTCTGCTCTACTTGTCATAACCATTTCTGAGTAAGTGTTCAGGAAGGAAGGATATTGGGCTTAACGTCCCGTCGACGTCGAGGTGATTAGAGATGGTGCATATGCTCGGATCGCGTTAAGGATGGGGAAGGAAATCGGCCGTGCACTTTCAAAGGCACCATCCGGGCATTTGCCTGGAGCGATTTAGGGAAACCACTGAAAACCTACATCTGGATGGCTGGTCGCAGGTTTGAACCGTTGTCCTTCCGAATGCGAGTCCAGTGTGCTAACTATTGCGGCACTTTGCTCAGTTATAAGTGTTTAATTACTCTTACAAAATGTATGTCACAATAATTGTAATGTAAAAGATGGACAGTACTTCGTATGATCTAAGTGCTGGCCTTATGGCCTTTTAATGCTGTAATAAATACATAAATGTTTCTTTGTATGGTCAATGCAGTTTGCTTTTGATTAAATATTGTGGATGATGGCGTCCTATTTGCTAAGATAACTATGAGTATGTCGTGGGCCACAAATATGAGTTAATTCGTAAATCTGATAAATGTTCTCAAGCCTTGTAATATCGATTTAGTATTGCTTTTATAGTTATACACTTTGGAACTAAGTTCGAGACCAGAGGTGTTGGTCATAGAGGTTAGCTTTACTTTGTGAGAGCAGACTCAGAGTGTGCTAATAGCAACTGTGTGGTAACGTATTTGGTTTGAAATGGACGGAAGCTGTCCTACTTTGCTGAGGAGACAGCATTATTTGGAGTAATTTATGCAATATGATGTTTGAAGAAAGATATTAAGCAAAAGGTTTATAGTATTGCAGGATCGAGAAAAGGTAACGTGGTTTGTTACATTTATAATTACTTAGTATGTTGATTGTTATAACAGTGGTTATGGTTTAGATTTTCTTGTTATAACAGTGGTTATGGTTTAGATTTTCTGTAGGGCCTTTTATAATGAAGTTATATGGTTCTGTCTCTTACTGCAGTGATAAATGCTAAAGAGACATTTTGCAAATAGTTCATGTGTTAGAAGTGTGGGAAGTTGTATTGTTACTGTGAGTTAATGAAGCTCAGTTGAAACTTCAAGTGTCGATTCATTTATTTTTTTGTCAGTTAGATTAGTACACAATTTTTCATTTGAATTCATGATTTTATATGACTGCACACTCTCATTCACATTGCGAGTTGTGTACTGAGTAACATTAATGGGTATTGATGAAATCCCTTCTCGCATTGCACATCGCTTGTAAGTGATTGAAACTTAATTTTGACAGTCAGGTCATTGCCTTATAAGAAACAAGATTGCAGAACACACGAGCGGTCCATTGCGCACAAGTAAGCAATAAATTTCATTGTCATTGTGGTTCATACTCAGGGTCAGGCACAATGATTATCAGAGTGCATTTACAAGAATAAATTTCATGTAAGTTCAGAGGTATAATGCGAGTGAAATATTTTATGAAAGTGCTACTCTGTGACTTCAAACCCATGTCAGATGCGTTTTATTCAGTGATCATTTGTAGTGTGGTTACGATAGTTCTGGTAAAGCAATTGTTTTCTATACTGACAAAGATTCAGAACATTCAGGGCCAACATTTAACACGAACTGGTTTTATCACATAGTCAAACAGTGTACGTAAATTTTATTGAGAAATGAATTCTTTTTCGCAGACGTTTTATTTGACCGACCAGTTACTCTGGATTTCACATCGTGTAGCGTGAGCTTCACATATTTCCATGTCAAATAAGCTTCAGATGTTTTCAGTCAACATTTCTTAGTTATTCAGTTTTACGTATTTACCGTCTGTCTTTACAATTATAAGACTATTAAAATATTTTAATAGATAATTTAAAGTTATTTGAAAAGGAATTCTGAATTAAATTTTTAAAGAATAGCGGCTGTTTACTTTCTTTGTTGTCAGCAACATTGCCGTAGCCCAAACATCCGCAACGAGGAGGTGACAAGGAAAGAAACGGAAAAAGCGAGTTACCGCTGGCATCCTGAACAATGACAAATGATGGCGAGTAATTCGTTAATTGACTGACATTCTGATCGTCCGCTATCATCGTGACACATCTCAAAACCAAACTTTAAAGGAAACAAATAATGGTAAGGATCTAGTTGGATATTTTGAGAAATTTCACAGGAAATTTTTAATAAAATCTGATTAATAAGGTATTTAAGTACACAAATTGTGACTTTTTATTGAGGTAAGTCATCGTTTTCAAATATTTCTAGAGTAACAACATATTTTTGAAATAATAAATTCTACGCAAATGCTTTGTATTAAAAATACGTCATTGGGTACTTAACATTGGAACTGCTGCATTAATCATTGGTTACAGTTGATTTACCACTGTTAACTTGCGCGGATGAGTTAACGAAACATTAACTGGGAAACCTCTCGAAAATACAAATTTAAGAGGTTAGCATTGTTTCCTTTTATGATACAAGGATGTACATTAATTGAAAGCAGTGAAGTATAATAACCTCAAATTTAATCTTTGATATTAAGGATATCCCTTGACACTTCCGCCATCACACGGTGACTTAAATGCTCGTAAACAATGGTAAGGGACACAATTCACATTGTTTTGTTGCTTGAAGAGTTATTCACATTTTCCTGATTAGTAACAACATTTGAAGCGCATTTGCATGCAGCAATATGTTCGGGATCTTTATCTGACTTCTTGTAATCCTCGTCATCCTCAGATTTGTATAAATAGTCCTTGGAAAGCATTTTCCTGCCGCAAACATCGCACACATGACTTCTGTTGGGAGCCATGTTTCTTGCACTTACCACTCTTTGCATGCACATATCCTAATAAAGCTGCCATTAGTGAGAACCTGAAATTATAGAGAGAGCTATCATTTCTCGGTTCGTTGAACTATCGACTAACATGAATAAAACACAGCACACACCACGTTTTGCACGCAATAACACTGATTGTCATTGACTCCCTTATCACTGTTTACAGTCGAGGTCTTCATATGACTGTCCAAGATTGTTACTGATGTTACTCGTGCACACATCGCATGCTAGCTACAAGATAAAGACATTCGTATCATATCCTAAAGATCGGAAGGCAACTCAACGTTTCAAGAATGTCATAAACCAATCGCCAAGACATGAGATCATGGACGAAGGCCACCATGAGTAGTTACTGCCAAAGTGGACACCACAAAATTTTTGTGATCGTCACTGGAATTTAAGCAAGGGCGACTTCAGTGTTTATTCCTGTGCTGTCTCGTAGCGCCCGGATAACCGGGCGGGTTAGCACGCCGCATCCGGTATTCGGGGAGACGCACCGGCCGCGGATCGAAGCTGCACGTCGGAGTAACGATTAGGGCCGGTATGACGGTCAGCCTGGATGCAGTGTTTAGGCGGTTTCTCGCACCCGACCAGATGATCATCCGGTTGATAACCACGTCCCACCGCAGTTACACGATTCGCAAACCTTTCGAAAACGTTCTCACGATTTCACATAGAGTAACACTAGACGCAACGCAAACAGATGAGGTACACAAATTCGTTCAGGGGGAGGGGTCGCGAGAGGAAGGCTACCCAGCCACCCTCTACAACAAGCATTTCCAAACCCTGATTGACCATTGAATACTAACGTCTCTTTACTTATAGTAAATATACATAAAATGCTCGTATATATCTCTAAATGGATTATATTGATGACACATTATAATTGAAAGCTCATGATTGATTTGAAGGCTCTAATATTACACTGCATATTTCACAGGCAAAGGTCCAGAGTTCGAGTCTGGGTCCGGCACACAGTTTTAATCTGCCAGGAAGTTTCATATCAGCGCACACTCCCCTGTAGAGTGAAAATTTCATTCTAGAAACATCCCCAAGGCTGTGGCTAAGCCATGTCTCCGCAATATCCTTTCTTTCAGGACTGCTAGTTCTGCAAGGTTCGCAGGAGAGCTTCTGCAAAGTTTGGAAGGTAGGAGACGAGGTACTGGCAGAAGTAAGGCTGTGAGGTCGGGGCGTGAGTCGTGCTTGGGTAGCTCAGTTGGTAGAGCACTTGCCCGCGAAAGGCAAAGGTCCCGAGTTCGGGTCTCGGTCCGGCACACAGTTTTAATCTGCCAGGAAGTCCCATATCAGCGCACACTCCGCTGTAGAGTGAAAATTTCATTCTAATGCACAACAATGCTACACATGCTTACACTGTTATATGAGAACGAGGAACATAATTGTGTGCAAATTGTCATTTTGATATAAAATGACCTAGTAACGAAAATCATATATATATATATATATATATATATATATATATATATATATATATATATGTATATAAATTTGAAATTAGACGCGGCAGTATATGGGCTAACAACACACGCCTTCTCCTGTATTCGCCACATATTGTCTTGGTACAAGCTGCACTGTAAAGTGTTGACATGCGTTTGTTGGAGTACTTCCTCGGGCTATGTTGCGGTAGAGGTCCCTTTCTTACACATTCGTTTGTAATACTTCTTTTTTTTAGTTACAGTCTTCTGCACCTTGCGTAGATCTGATATAGAGTCTCGTGGGCTGAGCCAGGGAGGTGTAAGTAGTTAATGCAATTCTAACATCTTAAACACTCAAGCAATGCATATAATCTTTAACCCCCGTTGACATTAATGATGCGTGTTCTTTATGTATACAGATTTTCTATAAATTGGGAGCTGAGAACTTGCTTTTCGACTCTGTTGTTGCCACTACTAAGACTAGTCACGTTCGTTCCCGTTGGATGAATCCTCACTGCACGCTCGAAGCACTTAGTGCGACCCAGACATACAAGGTGGACGGCTAGGGAACCATAGCTTGCAACGTACCACTACTTACGTATCGTTAGTGTTCTAGGGTTAACAGGCCGACATAGTAAAGATACGGGATGACGCGCGCGCGCGCACACACACACACACACACACACACACACACACACACACATCGTTCACCCCAAGAGCGCGTGCTTCCTCTGCTTAAGAATCAATTATGGTCTCCCCCCACGCATCATGAGCTGCCCCAACCAGTAAGCCAAGTTTACGACACTGACGTCCCAGACTGACCTCCGTGTGAACAGAGAGCAGGACGCAGCAGTGTACAGAGTGACGTAACAGAAAATACACTACAAAAGCGACTCGCTCTGTGCCTCGTGTGCCAAACAGGAGCGCTGCGTTAAATTCGCCGCGGGCACGGCAGGCGTCAACGAGGCTACTAGCTGCGGCAGGGCGCCCGCTGGCTGTGAGGTCGTTTAAACACGTTGTGGAGAAACGGGGCGTCTCCTCGCTATCTTCGCGTGGGGCAAAACAACCAGCAAAGACACGCAGTGGTATCTCTTTTGCAGCAGCGTACCCGTGGACAAAAGAGCCGGCCCCGGAGCAAGCAACGTCACCAGATGCCAAGAAAGCAGCCTCTAGCACACCACGTCGACTCCAACCACACTCCCTCTCATGCTCAACGACCCATGAATAAAAGGCGCCCCCGATGGCAGTGTTCCTCTCCTTCAACAAAAAACTCGTCGTCCAATCTGAATAACATTTTACTACATGCGTTGTTACTGGACGAAATAATTTTTTTTTCAATTAATTTTTCAGCTTAACTGAAATCATGTTGGTTGCTTTGGGACATTATATCTCAGAATTAAATTTCTGGTTTTTGATTTCGGGATCCAGTCCTACTTCGTTTAGGTTTTCCACGATTATGTCAAAGATGCCGTATTTACTTCCCTGCGTGGGGCCGCTGTCTCTTTATCTTTTTATGCTGATGCTCTTCCAACGCTGATGTTATTAAGCAAAGAAATTATTTTAAGTATTTAAAAACCTGCAGCCAGAAGTCGACACCATGATGTTAAAAATCGTAATGAGTACTTCAGTATACAGATTTACAAAGCAGAGAAATAAAAGGCCGTTGTTGCATTATACCGTGCTCACAAGAGAATCAGTAAAACTGATGAGAGGTTAATTGGATTCTGTGATAAATTCTATTTAAAATTAATGGCAACCCATTTCCTGGCATATCCACACAAGGAACAGGAACTGGAAATCGCCATTATTTTACTTAGGAGTATTTCAAAGAGTTCATGTTGCTATTTACCAGAAAAAGAAATACATCTAAGGTCAAAAAAGGGAATACCTGTTTCTGTCTCTAACTGAAGTTACAACCTTACAGTCTCTAATCAAAGGGAAGTTTCAAAATAACACTCTCAAACACAGAATAACCCGAAATCCACGAAATGACCTAGAATTTTCTAAAAGAAGGTATAACAATATCCTTCTGAATACCCTGAAACTAAATTATGATGAAATGAAAACTGCCCCAAGACACTATCGTACCACCGAGGAAACGCGAAAATATGTAGTGGAGTGACACATGTGAGCCGGCCGGAGTGGCCGTGCGGTTCTAGGCGCTGCAGTGTGGAGCCGGGTGACCGCTACGGTTGTAGGTTCGAATCCTGCCTCAGGCATGGATGTGTGTGATGTCCTTAGGTTAGTTAGGTTTAATTAGTTCTAAGTTCTAGGCGACTGATGACCTGAGAAGTTAAGTCGCATAGTGCTCAGAGCCATTTGAACCATTTGTCACATGTTATATCACCATAGAATGTAGAATCCATTTTTGGCTATATTAGAATTTTCGCAAGACCACATGATATCACAACAATCCAGAAATAGATTTCAGAGATCATCAGATACGAAAGATCGTTAGGCTCAAATGACACTGGCAGAAACTGGACAAACCTTCAAGAAAGCAATGCACGATATACAAACAGAACTTTTTAAGGAGAACTGTCAGTGTCTTAAAGATCATAATGGCTTCTACTTTCGCAGAAGCCTAACCAAATCTAGACTTGTTCCACCCCTCCCAACATTTCAAAAAATCTGACAACTGCGAGTAGGAGCCGCGCTTTGAGGGTCCCGTACCAAGTTAAATATGTACATAGATAATAATAATATCAATATTTTAGTGTGACTCAGTAGCCTGGTGCTAGTCTTTCTGCTGGACATCACTTTGGCTGTTTTTCTGTTCCTAACGTATCCGAGTTACCAAACCGGACAAAGGGAACCTACAGTTTAAAGTGGGCTCCTCACATCGTTGAGAGGTCAAGGCTAGGTTAAAACAAAGAGTGATGAATTCTACGTCCGACCAAGCTTCGATCTCACGACCTCTCCCTTTCCGGACACAAGCTTCAGAGGTAGACAACCTGGACTGAAATGTGTATAGATAGCTCACCTGTCATGTCCACGCAAGGAACAGAAGTTGGAAATCCCCAAAATTGTATTTAGAGTATTTCAAACATATAACTGCATTGACTTATATTTATATATTTGTGGTAAGGTCTATGGGACCAAACAGCTGAGGTCATCGGTCCCTAGGCTTACTCACTACTTGATCTAACTTAAACTAACTTAGGCTAAGGACAACACACGCACCAATGCCCGAGGGAGGACTCGAACCTCCGACGGGGCGAGCCGCACGGACCGTGACAAGGCGCCTCAAACCGCACGGATACCCCGCGCTGCCAGTGACTTAGAAGCTTAAATTATTTACATTGCCAAGGGCACATAGACATTTGTTGTAGATGTAATTTTCAACTTGATACTTCTGCCCGTTCCTGAGAAATAGGTGTCTTAACAGACAGATGGCATGGACTTTTGATGCAGAAACTGAGTCACAAAACATTGCGGCACGAATAGGCATATACACTGCAGTACAGCATATACTGCAGTCTACTGCCACATCAAGTGTGCACACGTACAGAACAATTGCACTGCTACTACTACTGCTGTTACTCCACTGTCTCTAAATAAGAGCCCCCACATTAACTGTCCATTGATAAGACCTTAAACATCTATTAGGATACCCGATGCCGAAATGATTCTTGAAATGAACTTCAACTATAGCCCTATCTCAAACAAGTGAACTCAAATACAATGTACCAGATTGTTTATGACAACGGATAAATGAAGTTAATTAACCATCTGATGACATTAATTAGTTGTTACCTACCGCCCAGTGGAAGGAGAGTACACAATCATAAATCAATGAAGTGGCTCAATTTCTATTTTAGGTGTTTGTTTGTGCACTGTTGCACTGGTGTCTCATCAAATCTCTTAAATAAAGAATATCCAACCTAATGAACAACCAATGAAAGAATTGCAAAGCACAAATAAATATTACTCATTTGATACAAAAATATTGGAACGATCATTGACAATCAAAATGTTCCGTGGCCAGAGAATTAATATTCATTCTCAGTTTTATTTACCACATGAAAACAAGTTATATTGAATGGTGACGTTACATGCTCTAATATTATAATAAATAAAATTTGAAATAACTGACGCAGCAGAGCAAGCGGAGTGTACACTGGCAACTACTAATGCATGCCAAAGGCACTGCAGTGCACCAAATCGTTAATTTGAACAAACTGCTAACATTTAATCAGTTCACTCTAATGTGCCCATAATACCTAATTTTTTATAGCACAACTCAGTTACAGACATCCATAGTGGCACTGAATGGTTTGACGTTCCCAAAGCTGAAAACTGTTGCACTGATATGTGCCTAATTCTAAAATAATTGCACACCACACCATCATTTAAACACATGCGGATCACGACCGAGCAAGACCCTACCAACCTTACCCAATCAGACGGGAGTATTAAAAGACCCCTCCCCCCAAATACACTCTGCTCGCTTACTTAAAACATCGCCATGTTACTGACAGATTAAGTCAAAAAAGTAACTGCGTACCTGACCACCATTTCACGGGCAGAGTTTTAAACATTCTACATTCAAGTTTGACCTATCGGAATCGAATATAATTTCCTCTTAGTTACACATTGGCAAATATCTAACATTAAATTACATTTTTTATACTTTGAAGTAACCAGAACGACGACTGCTAGTCAAGTGAGCATCTTATATTCTTTTCGCCAGCCCATCACTACGTTATTCAGATCGATAGTTTACGAACGTTGATTCACAAATTTATTATTAAATGAGGATAAGAACTGATGTCTGTAGTATAAATGCAAAAGCTAATATCTTCATTTAGCTGTGGAGATCTCTTTCTGTGGCACATCGGAGACAATTATGTAGTACATTATTTATAATAAAATATTTAATTCGTTTTCTGATCTGTTAAATATCCTAATTTTATAGATGACTTCATGTTCTTTCAGATGACATATGATATTTACGCTGAGTTGACAAAAGTTATGGAGTACCTCCTTTTGCCCGACCTAGTGCAGCATCTCGACGTGGCAAGGACTTAACAAGTCATGGGAAGTCCCCTGCAGAAATATTGGGCCATGCTGCGTCTATAGTCGTCCATAATTGCGAAAGTGTTGACAGCGCAGTTTTTTGTATGCGAACCGACCGCCCCATTAGGTACCATAAATGTTCGATGGGCGCCCAAATCATTTCCTTCAGTTGTCCAGAATGTTCTTCAAACCAATCACGAACAATCGTGGCCCAGTGCCACGGTGCATTACTATCCATATAAACTGCATATTTTTTTGGGAACATGAGGTCCGTCCATGACTGCACATGGTCTCCAAGTAGCACACTCAAACCCCACCTTTAGTTCTTGCCAGCTGAAATCGGGGCTCATCTGACCAGGCCACCTTTGGTCCAACCAATATGGTCACGAGCTCAGGAAAGGCACTGCCGTCGATGTTGTGCTGTTAGCAAAGGCATTCACTTCGGTCGTCTGCTGCCATAGCCCATAAACGCTAAATTTCGCCATACTGACTTGTCGGATGCGTTCTTCGTACGTCCCACAATGATTTTTGAGGTTATTTGAGCGGCACTGCTTGTCTGTTAGCACTGACAACTCTACGCAATCGCCACTGCTCTCAGTCTTTAAGTGAAGCTAGTCGGTCACTGCGTTGTCTGTGGTCAGAGGTAATGCCTGAGAATTGGTACTTTCGGCACATTCTTGACACTGTGGATCTTGGAATATTGTATGCTCTAAAAATAACAGAAATGGAATGTCTCATGCGTCTGTCTCCAACTACCATTCCGCGTCAAAAGTCTGTAAATTTGCGGCCAGAATCGCGTCGGATAGCGTTTCACATGCATCACCTGAGTAGAAATGACAGCTCCACCAACGCACTGCCCTTTTATACCTTGAGTATGCGATACTACAGGCCGGCCGAAGTGGCCGTGCGGTTAAAGGCGCTGCAGTCTGGAACCGCAAGACCGCTACGGTCGCAGGTTCGAATCCTGCCCCGGGCATGGATGTTTGTGATGTCCTTAGGTTAGTTAGGTTTAACTAGTTCTAAGTTCTAGGGGACTAATGACCTCAGCAGTTGAGTCCCATAGTGCTCAGAGCCATTTGAACCATTTTGCGATACTACAGCCATCTGTATATGTGCATATCCCTATCCCACCTCATTTGTCGCCTCATTGTATATGTAGTTTGTAAGATTTGATACTTTTTTAATAAACAGTTTTACACAGAAACGTGAACAACGTTTCTAATATACTGATCAGATAAGTGTGGCGAAAGTTTCATTTGAATTGTTTCTTTATTACGAATTTATGGGTGTGTTCAGATTTCCTGTAGCTATGTTATTGCTGACTATTTGAGAATTCGTACGTCAGCACAACCAGACCGTTGCCAAGTCAGCTTTTCGCAGGCTGCCGTACGTAGTAGGGGACAGCGTTGTACGTAGAGGAAAGGGTACTTAGGAACACATGACTTTTTTTTTGGCCGGTACTTCAGTGTACTAACTGACTTCAGAATCACATGAAGTGACCGCCATAAGCAGTTTCTGACGTTTTCTATAGTTTGGTTGTTGTTAGACATGAGGCTGTTTGGTACTGCATTTGTAAATATTCCGCGTTCGATACATTTAACCCTTGTATAATATACGAGGGTTGTCCAGAAAGTAAGTTCCGATCGGTCGTGAAATGGACACCACAGTGAAAACCCGGTGAAGCTTTGCACAGATATGTTGGGTAGTGTCTCTAGTATGACCGTCGATCGCATCAAGATGCTCTTTCCAGTTGTGAGCGCACAGTGAGAGAGTAAAGGTGCCTAGAACAACGGTGTCTCCAACCAACTAGGAGGGCCCACTAAGAGCCTTCGCCTTAAGGAATGCAGCCCACCTTACACAACTGCCACACACTTCCTTCTTCATGGCAAATCTCAACCACACTCTGCAGGGGCAGTGAAGACGCTCCTGCAGCCTTTTCGATGGGAAGTGTTCAATCACCCACAACAGAGCCCTAATTGGCTCTTCCTGAGTATCTTCTCTGTTCACATGAAACGCTGGATACGAAGACAACACTTGGGCGCAGGCTACGCGCTATAATAGACCAGCGTAGAGAATTATCGGAAAGCACAGGTGGCTGCCTTCTGACGATGGTGTTGGAAATTTGGTATAACGCACCGACAAATGTCTAAGACGGAGCTGCGACTATGTAGAGAAGTATCTGGAAAGTCTAGCTAACTCTTGCAAATAAAATGTTTCTGATTTTCACTGTGGTTTCCATTTAGCGACCGATCGGAACTTACTTTCTGGACAACCCTCGTATTAAAGCTGTTTAGAATATATTGTTAGTTCTTCAGGTACAGAATTTCATGAAGAGGAAAATGCTACATATTTATAGAACTATTTATGTAACATGTGTACAGTAAGATGTGTTGAGAAGGAGATTTAAAAAAAATTTCAGAAAGGAGCTATGGTGTTTGAACGAGTCCATGAACATACGGTGAATTAAACTGCCTTATTTATATAGGTATCAACGCGGACCATACAACGTTTGTACAAGTAATGGTGTGCTACTCACAGCCGTGTGACACGGCGTAAAAACAACGGTCATAAAAAAAAGCAGCAGACAGGAATCGGAGACGCGTGTGACGCCTTGTCACTGACTGTCTGATTCTATATCCATAGTGATTGCTGCTAACAGCGAATGAAGCTCCATCGAGTTTACGTCTTTTAAAATTATATAAGGTATGAAGTGCACCAACGGCTCAACGAGATGTCCACTCAGCAGTCTGTGAGAGTTGTAGTTCACGCAGTATGTGGTTCACTGATGTTCTGGAGTTGTTTTTCGTACTATGACTTGGGCCCACATCATTAGAATACCATAAAAATGTACCAGGATTTTTACTTCAAGTCTCAGTGACCAAGAGTAGTCCGGTTAGTCGAGAACATCTTGAGCACATCACATCGTGTAAGTATTTATAGGTAATACTAAGATTCGATATGGAATGGGACGATCAATGAAATCATTATTAGGGTAGAGAAACGTAAGCCTTTAATTTGTTGAGAGTTTTGGTATGATTCGCTTCATCTGTAAAGGAAATTACATACGCTAGTGCGACTAGTTCCAGAGTATGACTGCAGCGCTTGGAAACTTTTTCAAGTAGGCATGGGTAGGCATGTCAAAAGACCCCCAGAGAATTCAGAGACACATTAGGTGGATCGTAGCAGGTCAGTATAGTCCAAACGAGAGTGTTCTGGAAATGCTATGGGAACTGAAATGGGAGATCTTGGAAGAAATACAACGTAGTTTTTGCAAGGTAGTTCTTGCGAAACCTTGGAGGACAATTTTAGAGAGCCTGTATTTGAAGATGATTGTGTGTCATCATATATCTCGCTTAAGGATCATGAAAATGAGATAAGAGAGAACATTGAGCCTACAGAAACACACAGGCAGCCGTCTTTTCCTCGCTCAGTATGCGGACAGAATGGGAACGAAAATCTATAATACTGATTTGGTGTACTCTTTGTCATGCATATTGAGTGTACAGGGTGTTACAAAAAGGTACGGCCAAACTTTCAGGAAACATTCCTCACACACAAAGAAAGAAAATATGTTATGCGGACATGTGTCCGGAAACGCTTACTTTCCATGTTAGAGCTCATTTTATTACTTCTCTTCAAATCACATTAATCATGGAATGGAAACACACAGCAACAGAACGTACCATTGTGACTTCAAACGATTTGTTACAGGAAATGTTCAAAATGTCCTCCGTTAGCGAGGATACATGCATCCACCCTCCGTCGCATGGAATCCCTGATGCGCTGATGCAGCCCTGGAGAATGGCGTATTGTATCACAGTCGTCCACAATACGAGCACGAAGAGTCTCTACATTTGGTACCGGGGTTGCGTAGACAAGAGCTTTCAAATGCCCCCATAAATGAAAGTCAAGGGGGTTGAGGTCAGAAGAGCGTGGAGGCCATGGACTTGGTCCGCCTCTACCAATCCATCGGTCACCGAATCTGTTGTTGAGAAGCGTACGAACACTTCGATTGAAATGTGCAGGAGCTCCATCGTGCATGAACCACATGTTGTGTCGTACTTGTAAAGGCACATGTTCTAGCAGCACAGGTAGAGTATCCCTTATGAAATCATGATAACGTGCTGCATTGAGCGTAGGTGGAAGAACATGTGGCCCAATCAAGACATCACCAACAATGCTTGCCCAAACGTTCACAGAAAATTTGTGTTGATGACGTGATTGCACAATTGCGTGCGGATTCTCGTCAGCCCACACATGTTGATTGTGAAAATTTACAATTTGATCACGTTGGAATGAAACCTCATCCGTAAAGAGAACATTTGCACTTATATGAGGATTGACACATTGTTGGATGAACCATTCGCAGAAGTGTACCCGTGGAGCCAATCAGCTGCTGATAGTGCCTGCACACGCTGTACATGGTACGGAAACAACTGGGCCTCCCGTAGCACTCTCCATACAGTGACGTTGTCAACGTTACCTTGTACAGCAGCAACTTCTCTGACGCTGACATTAGGGTTATCGTCAACTGCACGAAGAATTGCCTCGTCCATTTGTAGGGAAGCAGCCTACTCACGCCTTATAAAATTCACATCAGTCTTTCCATTGTGTGCCAGCCAGTCCGCTGTAACTAACTCTGACGTCATAAATGTTGCGCAATACTTTAAAAATCAAGTAAATAACCGCCAGCCGCGGTGCTCTAGCGGTTTTAGGCGCTCAGTCCGGAACGGCGCGACTGCTATGGCCGCAGGTTCGAATCCTGCCACGGGCATGGATGTGTGTGATGTCCTCAGATTAGTTAGGTTTAATTAGTTCTAAGTTCTAGGGGCCTGATGACCACAGATGTAAAGTCCCATAGTGCTCAGAGCCATTTGAACCATTTTGAACCTGCCTTGGGCATGGATGTGTTTGATGTCCTTAGGTTAGTTAGGTTTAAGTAGTTCTAAGTTCTAGGGGACTGATGACCTTAGATGTTGAGTCCCATTTTTGAAGTAAATAACCTGAAACGTTTGTAGTATGTCGGGAGTAATACTAAATCAATATGTGTTGAATATCAGTTCAATAACTTTAACCATTTTCGAAATTTGGACGTTTTTCTGTAAAAATCATTGGCGCAACAGAAAAGAGCTAGACACTTAAAAATTTATATTTAGATTCCTTTTGCATAATAATTTAGTAGAAACAGTATTCTGGATCTCACAAATTAAAATTTTAGTTGAAATTCATGATTTTCTGGTTTTTGTCTCAGAAATTAAGGAAGCAAGATAGATTAAGTAGGCGAATAAATAAAGCTAGGATGTTTAAATTTAAGTAGAAGGGAGATCCGCTATAATCATAAAAATGTGAGAAGTTTCAACAGAATAACTATAAAACTATAGCTATAGCGTGTCTCCAAAGAGCAAGTTCAGAGCTCGTCTACTGCGTGTAGTGTAATTAAATTAATTCTCTCGCCCAAAATATTTGACTTAGCCATGTCAGACTTTTATTATGATTACTTACCTGTGTGCTGATTGCACATTTAAATTGAGAGCTTCATTGGCCATCAGCAAAGGAAGCAATGATTTATTCGATAACATAAAGTGGTGCATTACTAGCCCAGCGGCTAGTCGGGAGAGCAGATTTGATCAGGCGTTCCCTTAGCCGTCCGCACCACGGCTCTATGTGCAAGAACGCTGAGCGAGGAAGGAAGGCCCCAGTTCTCTCCAGACGCTGATTAGCGCACCACCTGTGCTGGGAGTCGCGTCGCGTCGGTATCGTTGATATAAACAGCCTCGGATGCAGCAATAAGTTACTCGGGATACGCGTAACCAAGAAATCGTTTTCGAGTGAAGTGTTAATTTTGGGATGACGTTAATGATCTATCTTTAGTTTGCGTATGTCGTATTTTCACGTGCCGCTGCAGGACAGGCATTCTACCATTATTAGCGTGGCGTTTGATGAACATTATCATCAAATTATGGCGAGCATTCACTTAAACATTTAATTTGAACAGTTATAGTTGCATCAGCGCATTAGACTCTGAACTGCTCTGGTACTTGGATTGTGTGGATTCTTTTTGGTCTGTGACTTTCAGAAAATTGTGAACATTTTAGAGAGAATGGTTTTTGATTATGAATCCCAGACAATCTCCTAATTCCTCAGAGCTATAAGCTGTAGCTATAAATGTATTTCTCAGGTGAAGTGGGCACTAGGAATTCTAATTACAGGCTTCACGATTTGTTAAACAGTTTCTGGTTGCCAATATTGTAGTTAGAGAGCCAGTGTTGAGAACAGCAAACAGCATAAATACAAAACATTTATTAAATTATTCCACCCACCGCCCCACACATTGCAGGTGTCCTCGTCGTTCTAGGTCTTCCCCAGTCGCGAGTCATAGGCTGGAATGTTCCGTGCTCCCTAAGACGCCGATCAATTGCTTCGAACGTCTTCCTGCCGGGACACCTTCGTTCTGGAAATCTGTCTCGATACAAACGTACCGCGCCACGGCTATTGCCCCGTGCTAATACATACATCAAATGGGCATCTGCCAACTCCGCATTTATAAACATTGCACTGACTGCAAAACCACGTTCGTGATGAACACTAACCTGTTGATGCTACGTACTGATGTGCTTGATGCTGGTACTGTAGAGCAATGAGTCGCATGCCAACGCAAGCACCGAAGTCAACATTACCTTCCTTCAATTGGGCCAACTGGCGGTGAATCGAGGAAGTACAGTACATACTGACGAAACTAAAATGAGCTCTAACATGGAAATTAAGCGTTTCCGGACGCATGTCCACATAACATCTTTTCTTTATTTGTGTGTGAGGAATGTTTCCTGAAAGTCTGGCCGTACCTTTTTGTATCACCCTGTATATGTAGCAGTAGATTTAGGTAACAGCCCTGTTCACTGGATTAAATAAATGCGGTTCTGGTCACTCAGACACCCTAGCGCCACATGGCTGGCTCGCAAAATCAGCCTATTTTAATTCACAGACCATGACTGGGACTATCTGCAGCAACGAGAGGAACATAGCAGTCAGAATCACAACAATTTCGTAGCTCTACGGGATCTAATCAACAATGAATTCTTCAGAAGAAAATTGACCCCTTTCCTCGTCGAATTGAATCCATTATCAAAACATGAAGAGGTATTACTCAGTATTAGCGTAATATCTTTTTGGGGGGGTCATTTATTTTTGGGCAGTCTTCTTAGATCCATTCAGTTCTAAGTGGTATTGTTCGATAAACTACTGTGATACACACACCTGTTGTTGTGACTTTCACTGTAATGTTTGATGATGTCCTGCCATGATCTGTTTATGTAATGCTGTTGCCTTTCAATTATACGGGAGGTTTTTGGGCGTTGAGGATACTGTACCGATGAACATATGATGTTTTTTCGCTAGGTAGTACAGTCCACTGACGGATTTTAGAATCAAATGAAGAAATGTGCATTAGACCGCGTCACAAAGAGTTTGCGCCACTATCTGCAGTTTTTACTGTTAGATATGATGTG
Organism: Schistocerca piceifrons; assembly: GCF_021461385.2. Taxonomy (NCBI): domain Eukaryota; kingdom Metazoa; phylum Arthropoda; class Insecta; order Orthoptera; family Acrididae; genus Schistocerca; species Schistocerca piceifrons. The sequence goes on from NC_060149.1 coordinate 647,359,449, forward strand.
TTTTGTGCAGGATTGGTAAATATTTCGAGTTGCACCCATTTACGTGCAGTATAATAAATTAAAGCTATTTAGAGGATATTGCTAATTCCTCAGTTACAGAATTTTATGGTGAGTAAAATGCCATATATCTTAGAACTATTTACATAATTTTTCGACACGTAAGGCGTACTTCGTGCCTTAAAGCAGAAGAATGACCGTTGCTAAATAACTGAGTTTCTTTAATGGCCTCACGATTTTAATTTCCATGGAAATGTAAATTTGTGCTACTTTTCAACAGATTCTATTTCAAACTGTGTTTTACTTATAACAGGTTGTTGGTAATACATCTCCTTAATTTGCTTACACTTACTGATTATTGATGTGTATTAAATTAATAATGTAACAGGTATACGACTAAATAAAATATTGACAAGATTTTCAGGATTTCAACGTTTTTAAATTTCAGTACATTTGGTCCTCGGTACATGACAATGTTGTATTTTGGAACATATTTTCACATTTGGAAAAATCTTTTCTCCGAAGTAACTTCTGTAATTTCAGAAAAAGGCTGGAGCACATAAAAAGTGAATATCATCATTCAAAAATGGAATAAGAAAATACATGAAACTTCTGTTACTGGGCTGGGTAGAGATGAAAGTCCAAAATGTGTACCAAATATAGCACTCTCGTCTACTTGATCTGAGTTCAGTTTCGTCACACACAAAGCCATTTTCCTAAGAATAGTTCTCATTTTTAAACTCTCTCAACACTAGAGCTTATGGTTGTGATATGTTTAATTATGCGGCACTGATATGTGTTCCAGCCACATATTTGAAAATGGCTTCATAGTCGTAACTGTACAGTAAAGGTAGCAAAGTAAACTAAAGTTTTACTTCACCAAATGAAAACAATCCGGGTATAATATTATCATTTACATGATTTATGGTGGTTGTGAACTCTGTTTCAACGAAAATAACGTCATATCATGTTGCTCGAACTCAGAAAATTCACAGTATCATCATATTCAATTTCTAGATTCAAATCAGTTTCATATTAATTATAAGCGCCCTAAAAACACCATAGATCAGCATTCCAGAGTTTAAAGCATGACTACACAAAAACAAAATACATGTCAGTTAATCCGTCTCTTCTTCACAACGCGACAGCTTAAACAGATGGCATTCAGGCAAAGTCTTCCAATAATTCAGATTAGTTTCCAATCAACAGAGTGGTTCGATTCAGTGGAACCGTCACGATAAACGTGATTGGGTCCCTACATTGCGATGAAAGGAGTAACCAAAGCAATATATTATGCTCACGTCCATGTACGTTCAGTTTGAGAAGGAAGACTTGTTCTCCCTTTGTAGTGATTCAATCTACGTTAAAACATCGTAGTCGCGATGCTGTAATGACGGATGGACACTTACATGTAACAGATAGTTTAATTTCTTATTTATTCCCATTTTTATTTCTCCACTGTTTTACTCGATATTGCAGTTCAGGTTACAGAATAACGAACGAAATCAGCCTAAACTTCTGCAAGACAAATAAGTGGCAACGTGAGTGAGACGACCTTACAAAAGCTACGAGAGTTCGTAGTATACACTCCTGGAAATTGAAATAAGAACACCGTGAATTCATTGTCCCAGGAAGGGGAAACTTTATTGACACATTCCTGGGGTCAGATACATCACATGATCACACTGACAGAACCACAGGCACATAGACACAGGCAACAGAGCATGCACAATGTCGGCACTAGTACAGTGTATATCCACCTTTCGCAGCAATGCAGGCTGCTATTCTCCCATGGAGACGATCGTAGAGATGCTGGATGTAGTCCTGTGGAACGGCTTGCCATGCCATTTCCACCTGGCGCCTCAGTTGGACCAACATTCGTGCTGGACGTGCAGACCGCGTGAGGCGACGCTTCAACCAGTCCCAAACATGCTCAATGGGGGACAGATCCGGAGATCTTGCTGGCCAGGGTAGTTGACTTACACCTTCTAGAGCACGTTGGGTGGCACGGGATACATGCGGACGTGCATTGTCCTGTTGGAACAGCAAGTTCCCTTGCCGGTCTAGGAATGGTAGAACGATGGGTTCGATGACGGTTTGGATGTACCGTGCACTATTCAGTGTCCCCTCGACGATCACCAGTGGTGTACGGCCAGTGTAGGAGATCGCTCCCCACACCATGATGCCGGGTGTTGGCCCTGTGTGCCTCGGTCGTATGCAGTCCTGATTGTGGCGCTCACCTGCACGGCGCCAAACACGCATACGACCATCATTGGCGCCAAGGCAGAAGTGACTCTCATCGCTGAAGACGACACGTCTCCATTCGTCCCTCCATTCACGCCTGTCGCGACACCACTGGAGGCGGGCTGCACGATGTTGGGGCGTGAGCGGAAGACGGCCTAACGGTGTGCGGGACCGTAGCCCAGCTTCATGGAGACGGTTGCGAATGGTCCTCGCCGATACCCCAGGAGCAACAGTGTCCCTAATTTGCTGGGAAGTGGCGGTGCGGTCCCCTACGGCACTGCGTAGGATCCTACGGTCTTGGCGTGCATCCGTGCGTCGCTGCGGTCCGGTCCCAGGTCGACGAGCACGTGCACCTTCCGCCGACCACTGGCGACAACATCGATGTACTGTGGAGACCTCACGCCCCACGTGTTGAGCAATTCGGCGGTACGTCCACCCGGCCTCCCGCATGCCCACTATACGCCCTCGCTCAAAGTCCGTCAACTGCACATACGATTCACGTCCACGCTGTCGCGGCATGCTACCAGTGTTAAAGACTGCGATGGAGCTCCGTATGCCACGGCAAACTGGCTGACACTGACGGCGGCGGTGCACAAATGCTGCGCAGCTAGCGCCATTCGACGGCCAACACCGCGGTTCCTGGTGTGTCCGCTGTGCCGTGCGTGTGATCATTGCTTGCACAGCCCTCTCGCAGTGTCCGGAGCAAGTATGGTGGGTCTGACACACCGGTGTCAATGTGTTCTTTTTTCCATTTCCAGGAGTGTATTTCTTAATGTCAAGGAATGACAAAAATTGAAACACTTTAACACAAGTCAGTGAATGGCACATCTCATAAGTAGTCATTGATCCTATAAGCACTATTTGTTTGAAATTTGTGAATGACACATAGAAATGTGTGAATGTGGACAGGTCTGGACTCCGGGGCACGTAATATAGGTTTGTCCACTTATGGCAGATGTTAGGCAGCAATATCCTCCTGAAGATCTGTATAATCTTATAAGAGACTCCATCAATTTACAACTGCGCACAGGTTTCGTAAACAAAATTTCGTAACTTGTTCGTTTGACCTCTTTATATATTTTAGTTTAAATTTATATGTTACTAGTAGTTAACTGGTTGTTTCGTACACTATTTTTTTTTTTGTGGGTGCTGTGAGGGAATTATAATTTGATTTAGAATAGCGACAACAAGCGTAGACGTACTAGCAGTGCCAAGACACGTAACAGCAGAATGGTACCGAGTAAATTAGGTACAGTGTGGTTACTTACACTGATGACCAATACCCACTTCGAGACTAAATACTGCTCTGTGGCGTTGTAGGCACGTCACGCGGTAAGCAACTTATATACGCGGAGCGGAAAATCGCAGTTATCTTCTACATCGTGCAGCTTGTCATCAAGAGGAGGGTGTGACCATTTCCAAACCTAGGATGTATCGGCAGCCTCCAAAAGCCATCATCCCGTTTTCTTTCCATCAGCACTGCTGGATTCACTAGCATCGATGCAACTAACATATGTTGCAGTATATCCAAACTCAGTGACTACTGTCTGATATTAATTAGGCTTCAGAAAGGGATGTTCCAAGACCGATCAACAGCAGCCGCTCGTGAAGGAAGTCTTGTTGGTCATGGACTGTCAATAGTACTTTATGGCACTGCCGCTCGATATGTCTCCAGTCTTGCCAACCATGTCGCAGAAACACATGTTGTATAAATGTCTTAAGCAGGGAATCCGTTTCCTATGTCAAGTGATTTCATTCGAAATTGCAGCAATGGACCTCCAGGGTCCATGTAGACACATATTTCACCAAAGCGTGTCATCCTTGGCAATGGGCCACAGGGTTCCACTATTGGATTAATCGTTTTTATACCGTATGAACTCACACAAATGCCGAGCGTCAAATTGGCACTATATGCAGATAATTCAACTGCCATAAGCAACAAAAAATGGCTATGAGCACTATGAGACTTAAATTCTGAGATCATCAGTCCCCTAGAGCCTAGAACTACTTAAACCTATCCAACCTAAGGACATCACACACATCCATGCCCAAGGCAGTATCCGAACCTGCGACTGTAGCGGTCGCACGGTTCCAGACTGTAGCGCCTAGAATCGCTCGGTCACCTCGGCCATGGATGTGTGTGATGTCCTTAGGTTAGTTATGTTTAAGTAGTTCTAAGTTCTAGGGGACTGATGACCTCAGAAGTTAAGTCCCGTGGTGCTCAGAGCCATTTGAACCATCATTAGTAGGTCCTAAATTATAGACCGATATGATATACTAGTGATATTAAACAGGTAAGTGAAGCAGCTGTGGTTATACAAAGCAGAACGTTTTTTTTTACGAGGAAATTACGGGAATCTGAAGAGGATAGCGGAAGACAGTAGAGCGTGGAAAGTCATCATGTGAAAACCTGCCTGTTGTCAGAATACTGAGGATGATGAACTTAAAAATGTCTTCCCTCAGCTATTCTCTGAACTAGTGCCAGGTTCTGGGTCGTTCCAGTAGCTCCCCTTCTTGATTTACACAATGCATTCTTGAAATTCTCATAATTTGGCTCTAAGCATTTGTCTTTCAAATCTTGAAATTCCTCTTGAAACATTTGGAAAACAGGCAGTCTTTTCTTGGTGGACTCTTTTCCTGCAATTATGGATTCGTTTCTTAATCTGCACAGATTCATTATCAGGAGGGCAAGAACGTCGCTGTTCAGCCGTGGTACTGTCATTTGCAATTTTTATACGTTCTCGCCACTTACACCATTCGGAATTCACTCACAACCAATTCATATACTGATCACATTTTCTGCCCACCCAGTAGCGAGGACTGTCCTCGAGAAAACATGGCTTCCTTAGCGTTGATGTAATTATATCTATTACTCACAATGAACAGAACTCAATTAGCTTAGATCAAGGAATCTATTGGGGAACGAAGGCCGTTAGAAAGGACACTGGCTGACTGACGGTAACAACACATACGCCGTTCGTGAACGACTGGTGTAAATTATTACTGGGAGAGGATCTGACTGGGAAACCTACGGCACAAAACTGGTTGGTCGGAAGTCCCATTGTGCTTGCGGCACCCACAAAAGGGTCGGAAACACCACAGTCGGAAAGCTCACGTATCTGTACACCGTTCTCCCGGCCACTATCGGCTTTCTTGACATTGCAGACGCTATTTCTCTCTAAAGTAGCTCCGTAATTAGCATTAAGAGGGTGAGTGTACACCGTTCCAGTTCTACCAAGCAAAAATCCCTGGCAGTACTGGTAATCGAACTCGGGACCTCTTCACAGTAACTAGACGCACTGACAATTTAGCTACAGAGGAAGACACTGTAAACAAGGAAAATACGAATAATTATTTAACTTTGATTCACATACTAATAAATCTCTATAAGACAAAACAAAACGACGCACCACAAAGGAAGTATCCGAATGGGACGGAAATCAGTAGCTGTGATGTACATGTACAGACAAACAAATGATTAGAAGCTCAGAAAAATTGGATGATTTTTTCAACAAAAGCAACATAACAAACTGAGCAAGTCAATAACGCATTGGTCCATTTCTGGTCCTTATGCAAGCAGTTATTCGGCTTGGCATTGATTGATCGAGTTGTTCGAGGTCTTACTAAGGGATATCACGCCAAATTATGTCCGACTGGCGAGACAGATTTTCAAAATCACGAGCTAGTTGGAGGGCCCTTTCCATAATGCTCCAAACGTTTTCAGTTGGGGAGAGACCGGCGACTCTGTTGGCGAAGGTAGGGTTTGGGCAGTACGAAGACAAGCAGCAGAGACTCTCGCGGTGTGTGGGAGAGCATTATCTTGCTGAAACGTAAGCCCTGGGCGGCTTGCCATGACGGGCGGAGAACGGGGCATCGAATAACGTCGAAGTACCGCTGTGCTGAAGGGTGCCGCGCATGACAACGAAATTTGTTCTACTATGAGAAGAAATGGCACCCGAGACCGTCACTCTTGGCTGTCGGGCCGTATGGTGGGCAACAGTCACGTTGGTATACAACCGTTGTTGGGGGCGTCTTCAGGCACGTCTTCGTAGGTCATCGGCTTCATCTCAGAAGGCAATTCTACTCCAGTCAATGAGATTCCAGGCCGAAACCTTTTCCTTTTTTTCCAAATAACTCTTCATTGTACATATTATTGTACAACGTTCGTAATTACCGGTGGCGCTTAACACTCTCACTGTGCTCTGTTTACTGAATAACTTAAGTCGACTAGCGATCTTCTAACAAAAAAATTAAAATATCAGGTCACGTATGCAATGATTGGTTAACCATTTGTGGTAAAAGTTTTTTTCCACCTTCCTCTGTTGAAGACTATGAATTTCACACAGATGGCGCCAATACATATAGTGAGTACTGAAGACTTTTTAAGGGAACTGATACAGCAAGGAGGAAAGCAGCGCGGTGACGCAGTATCACAATTTCGCACGAGGCCACAAGCAAAAAAGGGAGACCTTTACAGGACGAAAAAGAAGAGACTTGTTTCACTGTTCGACGAGCTGCGCTGTGGCACGAAAGAGCACTGTGTGTACGCAGAAACTGTGACCCCGAGCGAGACTGCGAGACGCTTTTGAAAGACGCCTTAGCTGCAAGGAAAGTTGTTTTGGTGCGTCCTTCCACGGCAGACATAGACACAAAGGACGTACACGTCTTCAGCCTTCTTTCTGAGATTGATGGGAATGAAACTAGGCTGTGGAGGAAAGAACAGTACACATACATGCAGGTGAGTTACAATATTTACCGAGGAAAGATAAAAAATTTATATTCCACCACTTTCCTTTGGTTTAGCCACTCAGCTGTAATTATTTATGTTAAATATATACGCTGTCACTTTCAGAGCCAAATAGCTCTGTCTTCTGGCACGAACTTACCAAAGCAAAGTCTATTACGTGTACTCATCAAGCAGCTATCAACATGTGAAGTACCAATGAGCAATATTGTTGACATACCTTTAAAAATAAACAGTGGAAAGACGTTTAATCACATCAAATCATAAGAAGTGGAGATCTTAAAGTCCACGATAGTATATTCCAAACTGGCCGAACAATAATTGACACCTAAACATAGTCTGTGCTTAGGATCAACTATAGTAGTTGTTCAGAACATCCACGAAAGGGGAAGTTCCTACCACTAGTGGAATAGCACAAATTATGTTTCAGTTGTAATGCCATTAATTCTCTTTCACCTGACGACCCACCGTATTCCATCGCCAAGGATGTTACAAGACGAATAGCAAAATTTGAAATTCCCTTTACTTAATGACGTGCAGGTTTGCACATGGTTGTGATAATTGTGGAGATATCTCTTTCCTCCAAATCTATTTGTAGTAATTTCTACTGCTAGCACTGTGATCTTAGAGATACTAATATACCGTAAATATCTGTAAATATTTCGCCGCGCGGGGTAGCCGTGCGGTCTGGGGCGTCATATCACGGTTCGCGCGGCTCCCCCCGTTGGAGGTTCGAGTCCTCCCTCTGGCATGGGTGTGTCTGTTGTCCTTAGCGTAAGTTAGTTTAGGTTAGATTAAGTAGTGCGTAAACCTAGGGACCGATGACCTCGGCAGTTTGGTCCCATAGTCCTTGATATACAGGACATAAAATCCTGTCTGAGGCCCGCGATCATTATTATGTTATTAATTGACAACCAATGCCGTGCAATCGCAATAAAGTCATGAGATGTTCAATAAAAGAATCAATTGAACATATCATGATTTTATTGCGATTTTACAACATTAGTTGCCATAGTCCTTACCACAATATTTTTCCGTAAATATTTCGGTAAGATTTTATTCATAGAAGTTATTTTCTCAGCATCTGCGATATGTGTTCAACATGTTAAATTCAGTCGCCAGTTGCCCAACTACTTCTATTTCGCTTTATCGGTTGCAACAGATTAATCTGTCATCTTCAGAAGCTTTGTATAGGTTTAGTAGGTGTCAATATCTTCTTCACAAAAGCATAATGCCATGACATGTCCAGAAACGTAAATATTGTACGTAATAATTATAAAGACAGACTGATAATTTGCGGTAAATGAATCACATTTACGTACATACTCTATATCTTCTGTGAAGAAGATATTGACGTCTGTTACACCAGTACTAAGCTCCCGAATATGACGGATTAATCTGCTGAAACCGGTAAAGCGAAATAAAACTAATTGTGCAACAGACCTCAGAATTTTATTCTGAAAAATTGCAGTATTCAGAACATAGGATTTCTCTGTTCTAATCCTCAGGACTGCGAGTTTAATGACCTCACGCCGAAAAATCATCGGCAGCTGAAACGTTATTCCACCTTGATGCGGCTAAGCGAGACTACTCGTAGTAATAATTCTGAAATAAAGGAGAAAAGTATCGTTTTTAGCTGATAACAGTCACACTTGGGTGCCGACATGTCAAAGGGAAATTATAGGAAGTGGTTTCTTGGAATAATCTTTAAGTTGACTACTCTACATCTCTACTTGTGTCTTTCGGCACTTTGCAACAAAACTAAATGTCGCAGACTCAATGGATATATACATAACAAAATGTGAAGGTATAAAGAAAATCCACTAATAATAAAAAAATCTTTATTTCGAAATGTAAATCAATAAAGTAACAAATGTATTTAGATTTTTCTACCATGGATTTATGTTATTAAGTGCTATAAATGCACAAAGTTTGCCTCAACATCACTTTGCAGCCGTTAGTGCAACGGGAAAAGGACAAACTGAAGAGTTCTCCTTGATATGAGTGTACATATTGCGAAAACTGGTGTTTTCAGTCGTCTGCAGTCATCGAGGCCTTTCGATGTACTCAAGCTTTAGGCATACCGCAGAGTAAAAAAGCTAATTGAGTCAAAGGGAACGTGCCGACCATTTGATAGTACTTCCATGCGCTATGCAGCGACCTGTAAGCAGTTCAATAAAATGTTTTCTTGGCACAAACGAGTAACGAGCCGATGCGGTACCATGTATATCTATGTATTTCGCGTTATACAGGCACTTTCCCTGGGAGACCCGGCAGATTTCAGTAGTTAATGGTTGTATATTTAACAATTTTTTTTAGTGAACCAAAATCGATTACATTGTTACCAATGGTTGCTCAAAAAACCTTCACAAGCCCCATTCTCATTTTCAACCTTCATCAGCCACTACGATTTATTAACAATCAAATCATTCACATTCTTCCCACTCCATATCCATGTATGTTGAACGTTGTTTCATCGGGGTGGCTAGTTCCATGAGGAGACGGCTTATTGGCCCGATATTACACTTCAATTTAGAGCAAAATTCCATGCGCTATTCTTAATCGCGATGAGAAAACTGTTGGTGAAGTAACGTAAGTCACTGTGGAATTTGATTCTGTACAAAGTGGGAAAAATTCTGGGATAAAATCTTCAGCTTCAGTTTTAAGTTTCGAGTTACAACCGCCATACCAAATATTCTGCTTGTTGCAGTGTTACTCCTCTTCTACTGCGACACATTTCTTCATATGCAAATGCTGTACAGATAGAATGTATTGCTGCGTTTCCTTCCCTTCCCGTCTGCAGAACGCTTGTCGCTTGCACAACATTTCGGTTCCGCACGAAACGACGTGCTGTATTTTCTTATCACATATGATAACATGAACGTCTGAGTGACACATAATTCAGTCTGTTTATGAAATGCAATATTTTTCTTTTCTATTCTGTCTCACTTCTCCTCAACTATGTACCGTAATTAGGAGAGTGATAAGTCGTTATATTCAGTGTAGTTCAATCTGAAATTAAAAATGAAACTGATTTTGACAGGTCTATAATTAATATTCCTGTGACAATAGGTTACATGTCGTTTAACGATAACTTTCCTCCAGTTCACTGGAGTAAAAACAGAATATCAACAATTTAATGATTTCGAAAACTTTTGTGATTTACATCTTATCTGACTCATCCCATACAACCATACGGTATATCGGATTCTCACATCATTTTAAAACTCTCCCGTGCCTGATGTCCTTATAACGTTTGTCAATTTCTCAGGAATAAAATGAAAATGATCTAGACAGTTTCAAGTGATTGTAAAAAATGTTTGTATTGAGATGAGGCATTATTCAATTAAATACGAAGAAACAGCAACTCAGAAGTTCTTTGTGCCATGTTCACAAATCTTCAGTGAGTGAACCATTAGTTTCACAACGTACGTACATTCCATAGTCCATTTCGGCTCACAATCACCGCAAATTGTCTGGATCGATGTCAGTCCCAGATAGCCTGATACTCCGTATTTATTCCTATTTCCTTAAATGTCTCTACTCATTCCTAAATGACCTGTCTAGTAGGTGGAGTTCTGTTAAATGTGGTCCTGAACCTCCGACACGCTGCAGTTGCGGACTCTATCTTGCAAAACTCGATCACGCAATATGCCTTCTCCGTTGGTCTGGTAGCATTTTTACTGGAGATCAACGTATCAAAAAAATTCCATGAGTTGGTGTATCCATGGCTCTGAGCACTAAGGGACTCAACTGCTGTGGTCATCAGTCCCCTAGAACTTAGAACTACTTAAACATAACTAACCTAAGGACATAACACACATCCATGCCCGAGACAGGATTCGAACCTGGGACCGTAGCAGTCGCACGGTTCCTGACTGCGCGCCTAGAACCGCGAGACCACCGCGGCCGGCTGGTGTATCCATGAATAAAATCGTATTAAGATTACCTCAATACAAACATTTTTCACAATCACTCGAACGAGTCTAGATTATTTTGACTTACCCTTGTAAAGGTGAGAGAGGTAGGCTGTCTAGGTGTAGGCTGGGTTCTCTGTTAAAGATGGGGCATGTGGACATCATCAGAGGCAGGCCTGGTGAAAATACAACGACTATTTATTAGTTCTTTACTAATTCATACAGTTCAGACATTATTTCGTTTGCGTTCCATTCTCTGGCACGGCCCAGAGTTCCCTCTTAATATTCCGACGTGACCGAACGTGACGTAATCGGCTGGGCCAGCGTTTAAATGCTGGTTCCCGGCGCTGTATTCTCGCTCCAGCTGAGAGGTGGTGGTCAATCAGGAGCGACGATCGGCTGCGACCGATGTACGCGGCTTGTGGCCTGATTCAGAGGCTCGTGGTCCGACGACACGGTATCCCGATCGCACAGTTCAGTGACCAGCCTCTGCTATCTGGCTGCAGCCTCGATGCAGTTCTGAGCTCTAACGTATACTGCAAGTTATTCATATAGTTTTGTCCCATTACAGTCTCCTCCCCTCTGCGAAGAAAATTTGGCCCCGAATTTTACTGGAATAAAAACACTAGATAATTTAGAGTTTTACACTTCATATTTGCTCCTCCACTCATGGTATCACATGGTACATTTTTTATCTGCTTTCACTAGCGACTACATATACCTCACAACAACTGAGTCCATGTGTTCGCATTTGCACATTGGTTGTATTAGTTCATTTTCAGTTCTGTTGCAGCTACCTGTATGTCATTCCTCTCGCGGGGGGATAATGGGAATCAGGAAAGCATTCTAACCTTCTTATTTCCTGATGCTAAACTCGCGTCTCCCACATTCGCCTATGAGTTACGCCACATTAAACTATAACACAAGGTACACAAACAATATGACCCACTGTCCGGCGCTAACATAAGGAAACCACTCACTTTGTAACCTGTATACTTCTCTTTCCGTTAAGCTATACTGTTACTTTATCAGTGTGACCTAGCAAACAATGAAATGTAACCTTGCTGGAACAAAAGTGACCTTGCAAACAGGATGATCTGAGCACTGCGCTATTGCTTAGCGATACTGATCTGTGTGAACACTGTGATTTGCACACTGTTCTTTTGCTCCATATTCTTGTACCTTAGTAATTAGCAAAACTTTATTTACACCAGTAGGTGACCCATTGTTTTGGTTGCGGCCTGAAGACATCGTGACATGGGAATCTATCTGAACTTACTTCCTCACAATAAACGTGACCTTGCAAACAGGATGATCTGAGCACTGCGCTATTGGTTAGCGATACTGATCTGTGTGAACTCTGCCGGCCGGAGTGGCCGTGCGGTTCTGGGCGCTACAGTCTGGAGCCGAGCGACCGCTACGGTCGCAGGTTCGAATCCTGCCTCGCGCATGGATGTGTGTGATGTCCTTAGGTTAGTTAGGTTTAAGTAGTTCTAAGTTCTAGGCGACTGATGACCTCAGAAGTTAAGTCGCATAGTGCTCAGAGCCATTTGAACCATTTTGTGTGAACTCTGTGGTTTGCACACTGTTCTTTTGCTCCACATTCTTGTACCTTAGTAATTAGCAAAACTGATCCATTGTTTTGGTTGCGGCATCAAGACATCGTGACATGGGAATCTATCTGAACTTACTTCCTCACAATAAACGTACGTAATGCTCCACAATACTTATACTTCTAACTTCTCATTTTTATAATAAATCTCCAGTATTTCACAATAAACCTTAATTTCTCAACAAACAGATACCTCTCACTGTGAGAGAAAACAAATAATCCAGTGGCCTCGCTTCAAGAGCTCTCCGATACCACCGACCCAGCTACAGGCGGTATAACAGGTTCACCTGCACTGAACAAGAACCTAACATTTTCTCAGCCACAGGCGCTACATCAGCCCCACCTATGTTCTACAATAATCCTCCAGCTTCCAAGACACAGGCATGCCGTACAAATAAAAACTCCTTTAACTCCTTTTCATGCACATAACTGACAACATCTGATAGACTGTCCCGCTGTGTCACTTCTTTCATTTGGTCAGCTATTACTGGTGGTTTTACTGATATCATGAAAACTGCTTCTCGAGGGACGAGGAGCGGCTTAACTGACGATGTCACGGCCAATGACGCGTCTCGAATCCGTGTGGTATCTCAGCGCTTTGGCTGATTTGAGACAATGTCGCATGAGGTGAAGTAAGTCAAACCTAATCAAATAATACCGCTGTGTGTCTTTGACCTATTTTTAATCCTTCGGCACCGTAAACGGCTTAAACCTATCTTAACGACCTAACTAGGACCTGTTGTTTCCCTTAGGCGTCACATTCTCCAGATTACAGGTCCCAGTATTTGTGGCTTATCCATGATCTGGAAACCTACATCATGCCTTACTCCTATCGTCCTTTCTCGTCCTAAGACATTTGCTCAATACAATTCTTTATTTACAGCAAACATCCTTATGTCTCTTCTGGCATAACCTTAAGAAATCACCAAGGTTTACGGGGTACCCAAGGTTTTCCACGTCTCAGCCGGCCACGCTCTTTGCACTTGCTGGCGTAATGCTCTTTTTTATGGCAAACCCTACCGGATGTGACTCAGAGCACCGGGCGAAGCACCCAGGTAAATTGCACTGGGTGCATATTACTAGAGTTGACGATTTGGCCCTCGGTCTCGAATACAGTACCGATATCTAACTCCGACATTATGGAAAAAAGTAGGGAAAGGACTAACCAAAAGATGTAGGGAATCCCACGAGTGAAAGTAAAAAGTTTTGTGCTGCTACTTACAAATCTTGCTGTGCCACATTCTTGAGACCCCTCTCTTCCGTCTATCGACTTCCCTTAGCCCTTCGGAAAGCTGACTGTATTCCAGGCTGTCCATCTTCAAGTCCATCTTCAACGGTCCGTCTGACACTAATGTAAACGTTGCCTGCCCGGGCTGGGCAGACAGGCAGAGGTCCCTCCTTCGCGGTCGGGTGGCGGCAGATCCACAGCGAGGATTCCCAGCTGACATACGGCAGGTGCCAGGTGTGGCTCTACCAGGCCCGAACGTGACGTACTCGGCTGGGCCAGCGTTTAAATCCTGGTTCATGGAGCTGAATTCGCGGAGGGACTGCGGTTGTGGGCCACTGCGAACCATCTGGAATAGGGCAATGACTGGGGTGTGGCGTGATCGTCGACGACGCGGAAGTGAATCGAGCCGAAGTGGCTTCTCGCAGGCTGGCCCCAGGGCGCTGACACCCGTGACGGAGTCACGGAAGTTTTGCCGCTGCAGAGGTGTAGTGACCAAGCAGGAGCGACGGTAGTCTGCGGCCGATGTCCGCGGTTTTTGTCCTGATTTCGGCGCTCGTGGCCCGATCACATGGGAGCCTACCGCGTGGTTCAGTGACCAGCATCTGCCGTCTGGCTGCGGCCTCGTTGCACTTCTGGGCTCTAACGTCTGCTCCAAGTTCTCCTACAGCATTGCCCCGTTACATCATATATAATTCTACTAAGAGACTTCTTCTACGCATATCATTCACAAATACACTACCTGACAAAAGAATTGAGGCACCTTGAAAAGGAGCAGGAAACGAAATGAAACTTTATGGTTGAGAGGGAATGTAATGTTACTTCAGTGATTGCAAAATCGAGTCAAACTGAAGAAGAATTTGTGAATATGAGGTCATTTATCCGAGTGACACTGCACCCCCTCTGGCCTCGATTCATACATTGACTCTGTTGGGAAGGGCGTCATGAAGCTGTCGCATCCACAAAGATACTGTCTCGTTAGGAGGCAGGAGATCTGTGACGTAGCATTCTGCCGCCAGCTCTGACCTGAAGTCATACCCGATGGCTCCCCACACCATGGCGGTAGGAGTAACATCGCTGTGACCGTGCAAACCATTGAAAGCAAGCGATCACTCCACAGATCACGGCCATTCTTGCCGATGATGGTCGTCCGGATAGAACAGAAATGTGATTCACTGCCGAACACAATGCGAAGCCATTCATCAGCAGTCCACGCTTCCTGACACGGCACCAAACGAAACACCGTCGGTTGTATTGAGGTCTTAACGGCAGCCTGCGCATCAGATGGTAGTTGCTTAAGACCAGGTTCTCATTCAGAATGGTCGAAAACTTTTGTTTATTACATTTTTTGAAATGAATATGTGTCTAAAATGTTGGGACGGAAAGGATTTTTAATCCGTGCATTACAAAAGTTTCTACAGTCCGTTCTTCGAAGCAGATTCACGTTAGCCTTTGAGACTCTCTAAGCCGGGGACGCCCGGCTCAGGTAGAAAACTTGTTATGCCGTGACGACCGCTTACAAAATGAGTTATATTGCAATATACATGCAAACATATTCTCCGAAAAAGCTGAAGAACGTGTGCCGGCTGTAGAACGCACCATATCCAGCTCAGCCAGACCGGCTATTCTCGCCAAGAAGAGCGAGGGACTTGCTCTCAAGGAACAATTCGAGTTCGAGAAATGGTTGATATATGGTCTTAGAATTGCAGACTAAGCAACGAAAAACACTTTTGGGCAATTTTGATCAAAATTGGTCCTAGCATAATATTTGATCCGCCATATTCGACTAGCCATTTTGAATTTTGAAAATATAACTTCAGATTTATGTTCAGTGACATCAAAATATATAATAACAAGTAGAGTTCATGCAAATTTAACTAATAATACACATAAAAGTTTTCCCTAAACTTTAAACAGGTTTTTCTTGAGAAACAATTTTTCAAAACTATGTGCAGAATAAAGTAAAACCGGTTCAACTTAATAAGGTCTACCTTTGACCCCTGAAAAGTAAACACTTTTCTTGGGAGCTTATATCTATAATATGTGAAATTTGTTAATATTAAACATTCTTGTGAAGCCATAAAGAGTGAAACAAGCTCCCAAAAATCGAACTCAGAGTTCAAGTGGGCATCATATCTTTAAATTTAACGTTACTTCATTGTAGTTAGGTATAACCTCCCATAAATTTAATGTAGTATCGACTGAAGATATCCATATATATTCAGACAAATCCTGAGGAGCTACACTGCACGCAGCCTGCGCAGTTCAAACTCTCAGGCCCTTGATCAAATCACAATTAAGGGCAGCATAAAGTCTGATATAAAGTCCCATGTATGATTAATCATAATCCTCAGAAAGATCCTTTGTATGTCTTTTCATTGGCTCAAAAACATTTCCAAGGTTAGCCTATTTTTTGCTCATTTGAGTGAGAAACCTGGCCTTAATCTGGCTGCTGCTAGTTTCCTACTAATAGCTTGTAATTGCACAGAATGTTGCAGGGAGTCCATTACCTCTTCTCATATCACAGGCACAATGTGAAGGTGCTACAATGTGCTTCCCGCACAATACAGCGATCCTTCATTGTGGTGGTCAGACGTGGTCGATTGTAACATAGACGATGAGCGTACCAGGCCTCAGGTTCCCATAAACCCCAACGTCGGGCCACTGTCACATCAAAATGCCTCGCAAATTTGGATATTGCACCATCCGACCAGCCGGACAACTTGAGACCACAATGAGACCCCTTTCAAACTCTGTCAGGTGGTGATAACGCTCTCTCACACAAGTACGCGCCATCTCCGTGTCTCTCGTAGTGATCACTCAACCACAGACGTTATCCAGTCCCCTTCTATACCCAGCCGGGCCTGGTAACAACAATGAACACGAACAACAGTAACGCACTGTAGTAACGGTTCTACCTGTCACAGGGAGCTGCAACTCCAATCATTCACATACACGCCGATGGTTTTATGGTTTGTACGTGTGCGAAGTTACAGTGATACTGAACGTGTCTTGTCCGTGCTATACTTTTTTTGTCAGGTAGCACGTTATTTTCAAAATAAAGATACATAAACAATCAATCACTGCATTGTGAGGCAACCATATGTCAGCGCCACATTACAATAGAGCGTGGGAAAAAAGTCACGAAGCAGTTATAACTGTGAATACATTTTTTTGTTTACTATTGGTTTCTATTGATATTTCACAGATTTACCGACCAGGAATCGTCAATCTCCTGTTCTTCCTCTGTCTGAACCTGAAACTAAAGAAAGAAAAAAAAGGATAAATAAAACATTTTATTCACACTCACAGTCCCTTCGTGACTTCAGCCCATCCTGTTTTGGTCACTTTTGTGTAACCGTTCCCTCCCGTCGCTGACCACTTGAGGCTAATTAATAGCCCATTCCTCACTAAATGCTTGGATCGTTTCTGCCTGTGTGGTCCACTGAAATAAATAGTTGATAGATGGTCGCCAGATTAATATTAGTCGACCTGTCCTCAGCAGTTTATCCACTCACTTTAATCGAAATGTTACCTAAAGGCATGTTCTGGATTAAGGGCATCCATTCGACCCTACCTGCAGGCTTCAGCAGCATGACCATGGATCGATTACAGAGCTGCTTGGCTAGTCATGAGTAAAAGATTTTGAACATAGGAAGGCTAGTAAAAACTGCACCTTTCTTAAATTATCTTACATCAACAAGACGTGATAATAATAGGACTAATAGCGCACTACTACGTACAAATTCATGCACACAATAGTAAAAGAAGTTCGATTCAAAAATTGCCATCGAAACACAGATCACAAATGGCTGCTGAATACTGAGTTCTTAAACAGAGATTTTGCGGTTCGTCACTCCTTTATATCGGCTTATCTAGAGAGAAACACTACGCAAGAATAGTTTACCTCAAAAGTGCAGAGCGCATTGCGCCGGCGACAGTGACCTCAGCGGTATGTAGACTTCATTGTCTGACGCGGCACGGGTTTTCTCAAAAATGGCTCAAATGGCTCTGAGCTACGGGACTTAACTTCTGAGATCATCAGTCCCCTAGAACTTAGAACTACTTAAACCTAAATAACCTAAGGACATCACAAACATCCATGCCCGAGGCAGGATTCGAACCTGCGACCGTAGTGGTATCGCGGTTCCAGACTGTAGTGCCTAGAACCGCTTGGCCACCCCGGCCGGCCGGGTTTTCTCGGAACGCCTGCAAGTGCGTATATTTTCACGAATAGCCATGGAGATTCAAATGGACGGTAAGTGCTAAGCATATCATGTTACTATTAACTTTAATATCGGCAACAGTCGATACGAAACGTGTGGCGTCTTTTCATCGACTGACTGCAGAGAGTCTCCTAGACACGGGTCCTTCTATGCTGCCATAACAACTGACAACCGGTCTGGTCTCTACAGCAACGCTTCTCTGCGGAGGCACGGTACCTACAGAAAATGTCCACTCACCTAGCGGGGATCTTCTGTTTCGTATCATTTCACTCACGCCTGGCCTGTTGGAAAACAATTCCACTGGATAAGCTTTTAGCAGTTTATGGTATTTAAACAAATCTGTTCCCAAAGAATATTACAAACGATTTGTCTGTGATAGAATGCTTCCTCTAATATTATCCAAATCAATCTCTTCAAGCGTTCAGTTCCTGTTGAAGACCTTTATGACATACTAAGCGAATTTTAGTTAATTCATAACTCACAGTTTACACAAAAGAAGCCGAAATTTCGTACGTTCGTCTTTCTGAATCGTCTGCGATTGCTTTGCCCACTGCACTGTCAAGTTCAGCTCGTAAATCCGAAAAATTACAACCACTTTTCAGAGCTCGTAATACACATTTCTCCCATCACAGTGCCTAAGCTGCGTATTTCATTTAGACTCCACAGAGCAATTCTCCTCCCCACAAAATATGCACGAATGTGCTCTGCTCTGATTGGCTGCGAACGCTCAAAGCCATTCCACTATCAGACTCTTTTACTATGAACCAGTAAAAGCACTACATGATTTGAGAGCAACTTATTAAATGAAGAAATTTAGAATACTCACAAATATCAAAATACCTCACACTTTATGCAACTAAATTATCTGTGTTTGTTTCTTGTTTCCTCAGTACCAGAAACTGTTGTGCAGATATAGTTTTCACGCCAACTCCGTTAACAGACATAAAAATATTCTTTGTCATAATACTTAGCATTTGCACTATCATTCACACTAATTACTAAACGCATTAAATCAGTAATTATTGATGAATCACACAATATTCACAGGAGATAATGCTCAGTTTCCAAAATATATTGTTTTGGCTGTTGACTATGGCATGCGCACTTCTGCTGCGATAAAACCATGACTCTACTCTGCATAGATCTGCTCGTTGCCGTAATACTACTGTAGGAGCGATGTAAAAGCGTTACACCTCATCTTCCACCACTCTACACACGTCTGTTAGGTTTTCTTGCTAAGGTCGGTTTCTACAGGTGGCCTGTGACTGACATCACCTTTGTGTCCTTACGGGAGTTTGAAATAAGCGGCGTAGGTCCCACACCCTGTTCCAAAGCGTCACCGTTGCACAAAATCGTTGTGGCAAGCAACCAGTGGTAATGTGACGCCAAATGTTCGCCATACTGATCCTATGTTATCTTTCATTTCAACTTAATTGCCTACATGAAAACTACGGAAATGCATGTGTTTTTTGTTGTTGTTGTTGTTGTTGTGGTGGTGGTCTTCAGTTCAAATGGTTCTGAGCACTATGGGACTTAACAGCTGTGGTCATCAGTCCCCTAACTAACCTAAGGACATCACACACATCCATGCCCGAGGCAGGATTCGAACCTGCGACCGTAGCAGTCGCGCGGTTCCGGACTGCGCGCCTAGAACCGCGAGACCACCGCGGCCGGCGGTGGTCTTCAGTCCAGAGTCTGGTTTCATGCAGCTCTCCATACTGCTCTATCCTGTGCAAGGTTCTTCATCTCCCAGTACCTACTGCAACCTACATCCTTCTGAATCTGCTTAGTGCATTCATCTCTTGGTCTCCCTCTACGATTTTTATCCTCCAGGCTGCCCTCCAATACTAAATTGGTGATCCCTTGATGCCTCAGAATACGTCCTACCAACCGATCCCTTCTTCTAGTCAAGTTGTGCCACAAATTTCTCTTCTCCACAATTCTATTCAATAGCACCTCATTAGTTATGTGATCTACCCATCTCATCTTCAGCATTCTTCTGTAGCACCACATTTCGAAAGCTTCTATTCTCTTTTTGTCTAAACTATTTATAGTCCACGTTTCACTTCCATACATGGCTACACTCCATACAAATACTTTCAGAAACTACTGCCTGACACTTAAATGTATACTGGATGTTAACAAACTTCTCTTTTTCAGTAACGCTTTTCGTGCCATTGCCAGTCTACATTTTATATCCTCTATACTTCGACCATCATCAGTTATTTTGCTCCCCAAATAGCAAATCTCATTTACAACTTCAAGCGTCTCATTTCACAATCTAACTCCCTCAGCATCACCCGACTTAATTCGACTACATTCCATTATCCTCGTTTTGCTTTTGTTGATGTTCATCTTATGTCTTCCTTTCAAGACACTATCCATTCCGTTCAACTGCTCTTCCAAGTCCTTTGCTTTCTCTGACAGAATTACAATGTCATCGGTGAACCTTAAAGTTTTTATTTCCTCTCCATGGATTTTAAAACCTACTCCGAATTTTTCTCTTGTTTCCTTCACTGTTTGCTCGATATACAGATTGAATAACATCGGGGATAGGTTAAAACCCTGTCTCACTCCTTTCCCAACCACTGCTTCCCTTTCGTGCCCCTCGACTGTTATAACTGCCATCTGGTTTCTGTACAAATTGTAAATAGCCTTTCGCTCCCTGTATTTTACCCCTGCCATCTTCAGAGTTTGAAAGAGAGTATTCCAGCCAACATTTTCAAAAGCTTTCTCTAAGTCTACAAATGCTAGAAACGTAGGTTTGTTTTTCCTTAATCTGTTTTCGAAGATAAGTCGTAGGGTCAGTAGTGTTCCAACATTTCTACGGAATCCAAACTGATCTTCCCCGAGGTCGGCTTCTACCAGTTTTTCCATTCATCTGTAAAGAATTCGTGTTAGTATTTAGCAGCCGTGGCTTATTAAACTGATAATTCGGTAATTTTCACATCTGTCAACACCTGCTCTCTTTGGGATTGGAATTATTATATTCTTCTTGAAGTCTGAGGGTATTTCGCCTGTCTCGTACATCTTGCTCACCAGATGGTAGAGTTTTGTCAGGGCGTGTGTAGTAATAATAAAATTCTCGTCTGTGTTCGTATGACAAATCACTTATTTAGAGCATGATTACCGAAAAATTACTCTGTGGAAATTAAGTATATATTCATAATGTTGTCTCATTAGCACATGTCTGCTTGTGTAGTATCGAACAAAACTGTCCATATCACTACGTATTATGAGGTCCACCCCCGGTAGCTGAGTGATCGGCGCGACAGAATGTTAATCCTAAGGGGTCGGGTTCGATTCCTGGCTGGGTCGGAGATTTTCTCCGTGAAAGACTTGCACCCGGCGAACAGTCTACCCTCGTCACACGATATTTACATTTACGTATTATGAGAACACAAAATTTTCCATGAATTAGCAATACAACTGGGAGGACAGCGTGCGCAAACCAAGTCACACAGGCGCGCGGGAGACCGTCGTGGGAGGTCGTACACAGAGCACAGTCATGTAACCGCGCTACGTCACAGCTACCGTCCGTTCCTTATTCACCTGCTGTTTTCTCCAGTGACAGGAAATAATGTTAACACCAATGAATCACGGCTTTATCCACCAATGAAAAGGAATAATATCAAGATCATTAAAGAACGCCTAATGCTTCTTCCCATATCTTCAACTATACTATCAGATTACATAAACTGATTCCTCAGCTACTATATAAGATCTTAAGTATCTCTCTCACTCAGCAGTCAGCTCAGCACCAATACATGAGGAAGGACACACGCAAAAGTGGCTAAAACGTCAGGCAATTTTATACACTGAAGCGCCAAAGAAACTGGTATAGGCATGTGTAATCAAATACAGAGATATCTAAACAGGCAGAATACGGCGCATGGTTCGGCAACGCCTGTATAAGGCAACAAGTGTCTAGCCCAGTCGTTAGATCGCTTACTGCTGCTACAATGACAGGTTATCAAGATTTAAGTGAGTTTGAACGTGCTCTTATAGTTGGCGCACGTGCAGTGGGAGACAGCATCTCCCAGGTTGCGATGAAGTGAGGATATCCCCGTACGATCATTTCACGAGTGTACCATGAATACCAGGAATCCGGTAAAACATCAAATCTCTGACATCGCCGCGGCAAGAACGGGACGAACGACGACTGAAGTCACAGAAGTGCACTCCTTTCACAAATTGCTGCAGATTTCAATGCTGGGCCATCAACAAGTGTCACCGTGGGAATCATTCAACGAAACATCACAAATTTGTGCTTTCAGAGGCGAAGGTCCACTCGTGCACACTTGATGACTGCACGACACAAAGCTTTACGCCTCGCCTGGGCCCGTCAACACCGACATTGGACTGTTAATGACTGGAAACATGTTGCCTGATCGGATGAGTCTCGTTTCAAATTGGATGGACGTGTACGGCTATGGAGACAACCTCATGAATCCATAGACCCTCCACGTCAGCAGGGGAGTATTCAAGCTGGTGGAGGCTCTGTAATGGTGTGGGGCGTGTGCAGTTGGAGTGATATGGGACCCCTGATACGTCTAGATATGACTCTAACGGGTGATACGTTCTGTCTGGTCACCTGCATCCAGTCATGTTCATTTTGCATTCCGGCGGACTTGGGTAATTCCAGCAGGAAAATGCTACATCCCAAACGTCCATAATTGCTGCAGAGTGGCTCTAGGAACACTCTTCTGAGTTTAAACACTTCCGCTGGCCACCAAACTCCCCAGACAGGAACATTATTGAACATATCAGGGATGGCTTACAACGTGCTGTTCAGAACAGATCTCCCCCTCTCCCCCCCCCCCCCCCCCAATCGTATTCTTACGGATTTATGAACTGTCCTGCAGGATTCATGGTGTAAATTCCCTCCAGAACACCTTCAGACATTAGTCGGTCCATGTCATGTCGTGTTGAGGTACTTCTACGTGCTCAGGGGGCTCTACAAGATATTAGGCAGGTTACCAGTTTCTTTGGCTCTTCAGTGTATATTGACAACACGGTCAACAGTCCAAAAGAATTTTACTGACAATGACAACGGCCCCGAAAGTCTACGCTTACATTTGACTAAGATGCGTGTCTGGTAGCGTTCGTTTAAAAATTATCTACAAGAAAACCTAACACATGAGTAATTGAATTAGAGTCATCTATCTAGTGGCACTTAGGATTTCCTTTCACCTTGATGACACCATTTAGGTATCCTACCGTGAACTGCACGGGACATCAAAGGAGCTGGGGATCCATGCTGATGCATGACAGCTCAAGATCCTCCATTGAATCACGGAGATTGGTTGGATTTGGACATATGGAGTTCCCATCTTGCTCGATGGAGTCCCAGATGTGTTCAATAAGAAGGTCGAGGCACAAAAGCAGTCTGAGGCCTGCAGAGTGTTCCTCAAACTATTCAGACATGATGCTATAGAGATGGTATGCTGCACTGTCTTTCAGAATCTGCAGTTCGTCTGCAGGGTTATGCAGACAAACAAAAAAATGCACATGATCTGACAATAGGTTCCTTTAGCATTCAGCGGCGCGTTATTCCCGTGTAAGCATCCGACACTCAAAAATACACTGCTGGCCACCGTAAATGCAACACCAAGAAAGACAAGAGGTAGCACAACAAAATTTATTTTGTAGATAACATGTTGACCAAGTATCAAATGATTACGTTTACAGACGTCTGTGACATGTGGTTCCTGCCAGAATCAGTAGCCAGAGTAGCCGCCATTGTTGGAGATCACCGCTGCCACACGTCTCGGCATTGACTCAAAGAGACGTTGGATGTGTTCCTGGAGTACAGCAGCCCAAGCAGCTTCCACACGTTGCCAAAGATCATCTGGTGTGGCAGCTGGGGATGTAATCTGAGTCACTCGTTGAGCAACCATGGACCACATGTTTTCTATCGGCGAAAGATCCGGAGAGCGAGCCGGTCAGGGAAGCACTTCAATCTGGTTATTGACGAAGAACCTTTGGACAATGCGTGCCACGTGTGGTCGCGCATTATCCTGTTGAAATATGGCTGTGGCCGAGCCCTGAAGGTAAGGAAGGACAACTGGCTCCAGCACCTCGGATATGTAGCGCCGGCTATTTAAAGTACCGGCAATGCGTACTAGAGTAATATCCAATACCGCCCCATACCATAATACCCGGTGCAAGACCAGTGTGGCGGTGCATAATGCAGCTGTCCAGCATCCTCTCTCCACGGTGTCTCCACACTCGAATCCGACCATCGTGGTGCTGCAGACAGAAGCGTGCCTCGACAGTAAAGACAACGTCATTCCATTCTGCCGTCCACATCCGTCTGTCATCACACCATTGGCGACGGAGACGTCTGTGGTTCTGCGTCAAAGGTAGACGAAGCAATGGACGTCTTGCGGACAGACCACTCTGCTGTAAACGGCGTCGAATGGTACGCGCAAACACTGGATGATGCGTTACAGACGCAATGTGCTGTGCTATGGTTCAGGATGTCACTGTGCGATCCGTCACTGCCATGCGCACAATTTGCCTATCAGCACGTGCAGTGGTGCACCGAGGTGAATGCGATCGACCACGTCGGTCCGTCGTACCCTCCTGCATCCAACGGTCACGTATCCGCATTACAGTTGTTTGGTTTCGTCCAACACGACTAGCGATTTCTCTGTATGATAATCGACAATCTCGGTAAGCCACTATCCTTCCTCTGTCGAACTCGGATACTTGATCAAACGATGTTCGCTGTTGTCTACGAGGCATAACTGATCGTCTTGTGAAACAACCACAAGGTAAACACACGTGCCGAACGTACACTCGTCGAAATCGCCAAGCCTTAAATGGCACTATGAGGTGGCGCCACAGGCGCGCGTGATGTGCGTCTGCGCTGAAATTCTAATCAGTTGCATATCTCATCGCTACAAACCCATGGTATAAATTTCACTTGATTCGGATGCTTCCTTCAGGGTGTCGCATTTACGGTGGCCAGCAGTGTACTTCCAACACCTGCCTCAGCAGTGCCCTGGTTGCAAGTATGGTGCAACTTTTCATGTGGTTTTCCACGTACTCGCATTATTCCATTCACGAGTGCAGACATATACCTCGACTTATCACTCTAGGCGACTTTATTCCATGCCTCGGGTTTCTAGGCTTGGTGTTCCTTTATCAGCACTATTGTGCCGATGGTATCATCGCCACATGTCCGACGCCTTTGAATGCCACGAGCAACCTTCCCGCGTCGGTACTACAGTGTGGCGCGACCAGCGCCGCTCACGTGTCGCCCTCTGCCGACTGCCACGAGCGGCGGCCGGAGGACGGTTGCAATCAGGGAGCGAGCCCCACACTGCGTCACCTGCTACACGACGTGTACCGGAGAGCAGACGCCTTTGGTCGGTATCGCTGACACCGAGGATAGTACCGATCATTAACCTTTGGAGTTATAGTGAGCTGTGGTGATTGGAACGGTCGTCGCCCAGGGGTCTGAATACCGGGCGTGTTCTATGTGGCTCAGAGAACTCTGCGGGATGTGGACTTCGGAAACTTGTCATACTATTCATATGTACTGTATTTAGATGGCTATTTTCGTGTCCTGTCCAGAGACAAATTCTGATAATTTTTTTTTCAGCAGCTTGCATTGAGCAAGGATAGACGAATGAGGAACTGCAGTAATTTTGCATTTGTTATATTCACTTCCGGTTGTAAAGTTTTTTTTGGTCAAAATTAAGCATTAAAGCTTCATTGTAAATTTTTTTTACATATTGTTTTAAATCAATTATTTGGTGCTTTTAAAAGTTTGGATGGTCATTACAATAAAATTATGTTTAGAACTGCTGTATTACGCCTACCTCCCCACCCCCAGCCCTTCCTCTTAATGCTCTATAACAAGTATGTAACATATAACGAGGAGCTCCTTACGGACGTTATTGCTGCTTGTTTGCCGCACACTGAGTCGTCTGTCTACCTGTTCCTATTATCGGCAATAGTCGAGAGCGACTCCTGAATTATAATGGCGTGCACTTAAAAAGATGGGAGGTGAGGTGAGGCGATGCGACAAGGGGCAGTTATCAAGTGGTGCTCCAGCTACACTACTGGCCATTAAAATTGCTACACCAAGAAGATGACGTGCTACAGAGTTGAAATTTAACCGACAGGAAGAAGATGCTGTGATATAGAAATGATTAGCATTTCAGAGCATTCACACAAGGTTCAAATGGCTCTGAGCACTATGGGACTCAACATCTGTTGTCATCAGTCCCCTAGAACTTAGAACTACTTAAACCTAACTAACCTAAGGACATCACACAACACCCAGTCATCACGAGGCAGAGAAAATCCCTGACCCCTCCGGGAATGAAACCCGGGAACTCGGGCGTGGGAAGCGAGAACGCTACCACGCGACCACGAGCTGCGGACATTCACACAAGGGTGGCGCCGGTGGCGACACCTACAACTTGCTGACATGAGGAAAGTTTCCAACCGATTTCTCATACACAAACAGCAGTTGACCAGCGTTGCCTGGTGAAACGTTGTTGTGATGCCTCGTGTAAGGAGGAGAAATGAGCACCATCACGTTTCCGACTTTGATAAAGGACGGATTGTAGCCTATCGCGATTGCGGATTATCGTATCGCGACATTACTGCTCGCGTTGGTCGAGATCCAATGACTGTTGGCAGAATATGGAATCGGTGGGTGCAGGAGGGTAATATGGAACGCCGTGCTGGATCCCAACGGCCTCCTATCACTAGCAGTCGAGATGACAGGCATCTTATCCGCATGGCTGTAACGGATCGTGCAGCCACGTCTCGATCCCTGAGTCAACACATGGGGACGTTTTCAAGACAACAACCATCTGCTCGAACAGTTCGACGACGTTTGTAGCAGCATGGACTATCAGCTCGGAGACCATGGCTGTGGTTACCCTTGACGCTGTATCACAGACAGGAGTGCCTGCGATGGTGTACTCAACGACGAACCTGGGTGCACGAATGGCAAAACGTCATTTTTTCGGATGAAACCAGGTTCTGTTTACAGAATCATGATGGTCGTATCCGTGTTTGGCGACATCGCGGTGGACGCACATTGGAAGCGTGTATTCGTCATCGCCATACTGGCGTATCACCCGCCGTGATTGGTATGGGATGCCATTGGTTACACGCCTCGGTTACCTCTTGTTCGCGTTGACGGCACTTTGAACAGTGGACGTTACATTTCAGATGTGTTACGACCCGTGGCTCTACCCTTCATTCGATCCCTGCGAAACCCTACATTTCAGCAGGATAATGCACGACCGCATGTTGCAGGTCCTGTAGGGGCCTTTCTGGATACAGAAAATATTCGACTGCTGCCCTGGCCAACACATTCTCCAGATCTCTCAGCTACTGAAAACGTCTGGTCAATGGTGGCCGAGCAACTGGCTCGTCACAATACGCCAGTCACTACTCTTGATGAACTGTGGTATCGTGTTGAATTTGCATGGGCAGCTGTACCTGTACACGCCATCCAAACTCTGTTTGACTCAGTGCCCAGGCGTATCAAGGCCGTTATTACGGCCAGAGGTGCTTGTTCTGGGTACTGATTTCTCAGGATCTATGGACCCAGATTGGGTGAAAATATAATCACATGTCAGTTCTAGTATAATATACTTGTCCAATGAATACCCGTTTATCATCTGCATTTCCTCTTGGTGTAGCAGTTTTAATGGCCAATAGCGTAATAGCGTTATTCTGTCACGTTTGTATGTTACGTCCGCTTTTGCATGCGTGTAGAGAGTTCAGCGTCTATTTTCACTTTATTTTACGCATAATAGAGTTACTTAAGAACTATATTGTTCATTGTGGATAGCATAAAGCAAACGTGACAAGTATTACGTTAGGGAGTACTGTGAAATTGTTCTACATAGAGTCCAAAGAAGTGGCATGTGCCTTAAGGACATGCCAGACAGATCGCGGCCTGCTGTTGCTGCTCATACAGCAGCCGACACGTGCGGCTCGTACAGCGAAAAGGGACGCCACACAGGCAAGACCGGCTGGCTGTGCAGGCTGCTGCTATCCTAGTTACCTTGGCTGCTGCCACACTGTGGAAACGGCCGAAACCTAATTAGCAGTTTGCATGTGTAGCGTGTACCGCGGGACGGCAGAGTTGCCTCGCGCCGTTGCAGCCACACAGCAATCAAATGCGCCAGCAGGTGAGCAAAGCCGCCCTGGCGTGCGGCGGATCTGTATTCAGGGGCAGCACCGCACCGGCCACTGTGGCAGGCCGATTGCTGCTGCGTCACAGCCGCATTCTGTGTGACCGGCACCACGGGAGTTAAACTCATGTAGGGACGTTTGTACCACGCCCTTGGCTCACTGCCAAGCCGACTGGAGCACTGCAAGTTAATCAATCCGTCATCTTGGTTTCTTATTGTATGATTTAAATTCTTCCATAGTAACGAAATTTCTGCATGCTTGGTTTTCTTTCCCAACATTGTAGTAGTAGCATATCAGAGTAGAAGCCTTGTGAAGGTGTAGTAGCACTAAATAAAGATGGAAAAAAAGTGCACTCCAGTTTCTTCTGCACCTACATCTACATCTGCATCTACACCCTGCAAACCGCTATGAACTACACGGCAGAGGTTACCTCCCACCATACTGCTTGTTATTGCTTTTTCTCGTTCTATTCACATATGGAGCGCGGGTAAAATGATAGTTTGAATGTCGCTGTGTGTGCTGCAATTAATCCTCTTTATCCCTGTGTGTGCGATATGTAGGTGGTTGTACAGGGTGAAAAGTATCTAAACCGACAAACTCTGGGAGGTTGTAGGGAACATCAAAACAAATATTTTTCCCTAATGTCATTTTTTCCTATGGGGAGTATTTAAACCGGTAGAGGAAGATTTCACTGGCGACAAATTAATTAAACCAACAAAAAAGTCCAGAGGGGAAATATCTGGGGATCGAGCAGGCCATGGTACAGGACCACCTCTGCCAATCCAAATTTCTGGGAACCGTCGGTCCAGGAAGCGACGCACACGACGACTGAAATGTGCCGGCACCCCGTCATGTTGGAACCACATACGTTGTCTTGTAGGGAGCGGGACGTTTTCCAGCAATTCTGGCAATGCTCTGGCGAGAAAATTGTAATAGTGCCTACCATTTAATGGCCTAGGTAGCAGATACTGCCCAGTTAAACAGTCCCCAACAACACCGACTTACACATTAACAAAGAACCGCACTTGATGAGCGCTAGTAACTGTGGCATGTGGGTTATCCTCACTCCAAACATGCGAAATGTGCATGTTGAAGACTCCATCACGCCCGAACGTTGCTTCATTGGTAAACAACACAGAGGATGGAAACGTAGGATGCATTTCACACTGTTCCAGGTACCACTGCGAAAACTGTGTTCTGGGCGGATAATTAACTGGTTCCACGTTGTGGACACGCTGTAAGTGAAATGGACGTAACAATTGCTCTCGAAGGACTGTTCTTACATTCGTCTGATTCGTCTTACATTCGTCTGATTCGGCTGTAAGTGAAATGGACGTAACAATTGCTCTCGAAGGACTGTTCTTACATTCGTCTGATTCGTCCCCATCTTACGTGCAATTGCATGAGTGCTGATTGAAGGATCCCGCTGCACATGCTGCCAGCCAGCTTCCTCAAATTGCAAAGTTCTTGCCGCGCGACGGCGTCCCTGTCCAGGTAATCTGCTAAATGACCCGGTCTCACGCAGACGTTGGTACACAGCAGCAAAGGTCGTATGATGCGGGATAAGGCGATTAGAATATTGTTGTTGATAAACCCGCTGTGCAGCTCGTCCGTTGTGGTGCGCTACGTAGTACGCACCAAGCATGTCAGTGTACTCACTCCAGGTGTATCGCTCCATTAGTAAACAGAGACAATGCACTACTACACTGTTGGACAGCAGTTGCCTACAACGCCCTCTAACAACTGAAGATCGTAATAGGGCCTCTAACAAGTGAAGAGCGTAATACGGCCTCCACCGGATTAAATACTCCTCATAGGAAAAAATTACATTAGGGAAAAGTATTTGTTTTGATGTCCCCTACAACCTCCCAGAATTTGTCGGTTTAAATACTTTTCACCCTGTATATTCCCAGAGTCATTATTTAAAGCCTGTTCTTCAAACATTCTTAGCTGACTTGCTTGTGATAATTTCCGTCTATTTTCAAGAGTCTGCCCGTTCAGTTCTTTCAGTATCTCAATGCCATTCTCCCGCAGGTCAAACGAACCTGTGACCAAACGTGTTGTCCTTACTTGTATACATTCCATGTCCCCTGCTAGTACTGTCTGGTGTAGGTCCCAAACGGCTTGAGCAATATTCCGGGATGGGTCGCAGAAGTGATTTGTAAGCAAACTACTTTGTAGAATGATTACATTTTCCTAGTATTCTACCAACAAACTGGAGTCTGCTACTTGCTTTTCCCACGACTGAGATTATCTGTTCGTTCCACTTCCTGTCCTTTAAAAGTGCTGCACCCAAGCATTTTTATGAGTTCACAGATTCCAACTAATATTATATTCATGGCATACTGTGAAGCGCACAATTTTACATTTTGGAACATTTAAAGCAAGCTGCCAACCATCACATTACTTTGAAATCTTATCAACGTCTGAATGAATATATGTACGGCTTCGTTCAGTCTGTTCTTCGTTGTAGGTAACTGCATCATCTGCGAAAAGTGTGAGGTAACTATTTATATTGTCTGCTAGGTAATTGATATACAACATGAATGACAATGGACCTAACACACTTCCTTAGGGTACACCCGAAGTTACTTCTATGTCTTTCAATGATTCTCCATGCAAGATAACACGCTGCATCCTTCCTACCAAGGAAGCCTCATCCAGCCACATATTTCGTCTGATACCCCATATAATAGTACTTTTGATAATAAGCGAAGATGTGGTACTGAGTCAAACGCTTTTCGGAAATCGAGAAATACTGCATCTACCAGATTGTCTTGATCCATGGCTTTCAGGATGTCAGATGACAAAAGTGCGAGTTGGGTTTCACATGATCTATGTTCTCGAAATTCATGCTATTTGGCATGGAGAAGGTCGTTCTGTTCCAAATATCTCATTATGTTTCAGCTTAGAATATGTTCTAAGATTCTACAACAAATGGATGACCATGATATTGGATGGTTGCTTTGTGCATCACTTCTGCAACCCTTCCTGGAGACAGATGTGACCTATGCTCTCTCCCAACTACTGAGCACAGTTTTTTGTTGGAGAGACCTACGACAGATTATTGTTAACAGAGGGGCTAACTCAGCTGTGAATTTGGTATAGAATCGGACAGGGATTGCAACATTGTATCTTTACACTGTAATGTTCTTTCCTGTATGTACGCAGAATCCTTGTGGACGATTTGAACAGATGATGCTTAACTGCTTTTAAATATTATTTTATCTAAAAGATTTTCTCCCTTCGGCAACAGTAACCAAATCAGAACAGTCACACACTTTAACCCTTTCGGTCACGAATTATTTATTTTCCTGAAAAAATTCATGGCTTTGCTATCTAGTTCTTCGAATTAAATTATGATTTTTCAGATGTATAAAATATTCCGAGGTGTCCTCCAAGGGGGGATACAACGCGTCCCCAAATGAGGTGCATTATAAGTCGAAAAGTCAAAGTATTTTATTTCACCGAAATACATAAATTACACAAATGAAGCATTTGCATAACGATTGGAATTCACGATATCTAGTGTTTTATGGCGCTATGCAATAAGTAAGTTTATTTGGATAAATGCGTATGCGGCAAAAATTTTGGTTCAAAAATGGTTCAAATGGTTCTGAGCACTATGGGACTTAACTTCTGAGGTCATCAGTCGCCAAGAACTTAGAACTAATTAAACCTAACTAACCTAAGGACATCACACACATCCATGCCCGAGGCAGGATTCGAACCTGCGATCGTAGCGGTCGCTCGGCTCCAGACTGCAGCGCCCAGAACCGCACGGCCACTCCGGCCGGCAAAAATTTTGAACTAGAGGATAATGATGGAGGAGTTTTCACCTTCAAGAACACAAATAAATTCTTTTACCTAAACTCAGAAGATGTTAACTGGCTGATGGTAGGTACAAAGGTTATTGGGAAGAAGGAAAAATGAATTGCCGAACTGGTTGCTTCCAGAATAAAATAAAATATCTTAAAGTATACGGCTCCTGGTGTAGTTTATTGACATTGAAAAATTCATTTTATGTCGATTTTGAGGTGGACACTTGGTCATATAGATTTTTCAGCGCCTACAAGATGGAATATGTTTCAGGTTGCAAAACCGGCATAAACTGTCGAAAATGGCTGTCGAAAATCGTGTTCAGTTTGAAAAGCAGCTTACTGTATGTTGTCTTCGGGTGCAAAGCCCGCTAAATGCCCGATTGGCATGGCTGTCACCCTGCTTTGTCCGGAAGCAAAGAACATAAACAGACGTCAGACTTACCAATCTGATCATTCAAAGCTACCTTTCAGTCAGTTACTATTAAAGTGGATTTTTTTTAATTGAGCTGTAGGTTTGCTGGGCTGTAATAAGTTGTACGCAACAGTAACATTCTCACTACCAATGCATTGTCGTTTGGATGGGACGAGTGTTTCGTCATTATCTCTGTGTCACTTATCATGCAGTTAGCGGGCTTTTCGTCTAGGATATTCAGCTTTCAGTATACCGTGTAATTTAAAACGTCTAACATTACCTCCATCATTATCCTCTAGTTCAAAATTTTTGCCAGGATCGTCAATTTCAGATGAATGAAGAAGCTCTATAACTTCTTCTTCTGTAACTGGTCTTCGTCTACCTTCGACTCGGGGCAATGTGAAATCACCGTAAGATGACTAAAAATGTCCAAAATTTCTATGATATTGCAACCTTTCAATCATAATGTTCTCATTTGGAGACATGTATAAAGATATAAATATGTCACATTTTGTTCTGAAAGACACCATTAGTTTTCACCTTCAAGAATGCATCTTTCTACACACAAATAAATTCTTTTACCTAAACTCAGAAGATGTTAACCGGCTGATGGCAGGTACAAAGGTTATTGGGAAGCGTCCATGTGACTGTGCACATTCAGTTTTGTTTTGTGCTACCACAGATTGACAGGAGATGTCGACACTGTTCTCAAACAAACTCTCTGGTTGTGACAATATGGGGACAAAGATCACAAATGGTAAAATTTGATGAATTTTAATGTACTAAGCGTTTATTTAGTATGTTCTATATGAGGACGCCATGACCGAGAGGGTTAAACAAAAGTTCAATTGCTTTGTGAAAGTGTGGTGTCACCGCCAGACACCACACTTGCTAGGTGGTAGCTTAAATCGGCCGCGGTCCATTTAGTACATGTCGGACCCGCGTGTCGCCACTGTGTAATCGCAGACCTAGCGCCACCACCAAGGCGGGTCTCGTGATACGAGAGAGCACTCGCCCCAGTTGTACGAGAACCTAGCTACCGCCCAGTTGTACGAAGCCTTTCTCTCTCATTAGCCGAGAGACAGAATAGCCATCAGCTAAGTTAATGGCTACGAACTAGCAAGGAGCCATTTGTATCAGTGCCTATAGCTTACGAGTATTCAAGAGAGATGTATTCCAAAGAACTATTAAAAAGATAAGTAATAAGCATCTACATACTTTTCTTCTTATTCATTTATAAGTTCTCATGTTCCAGACTTCACGCCCGTCTGCTTTAGCCTTGCGTGCCCTATCGGCCACAGCGTTAGTCTAGCATTCCTTTTCAGCCATCAACATCACGGTGTCGGCCCAGCTACCGACACAACATTTATTGGCGACGAGCAAAAGAGTTTGTATTAATTAGTTTGCACCATTGGCGACGATTTCAAGTGTTCTGATTGCTTACATTTGTGTCATGGCTTCGCCACATTCTCCAGATGTACTGTCCGAATTTTATCGCTTGCAGAATCAGCAGACGCAGGCGTTACTGGATGCCCTTGGACAGCTCGTCCAGGGTCAACGTACCATTCAAACCGATGCGGCCGCCGCCGCTTCTTCGCTACCGCTGCCACTAAACGCTGTTGCACCTCCCTTTCGACCATACGTGGCAGCCGATGAGACGTGGCAAGAGTGGTCTCGCCAGTTCAACTTTCACCTCGCTGCCTACAGAATTCAAGGTAATGAGCGGCAGCCGTTTTTGCTTTCTTGTGTCGGTGTGTCCACATACCGTGTGATAGTGAAATTGTTTCCCCGACGAGACGTAGCAACTCTGTCCTACGAGGAAATTTTGTCTGCATTAGATGCCTATTTCAAAGAAACAGTTAATGTGGTTGCAAAACGGTATGCGTTCTTTCGTACAAAACGTACGGCCGGTCAAACTAATAGGGAGTGGGTAGCAACATTGCAAGGACTTACTAGGGACTGTGCCTTTGAATGTGACTGTGGTCTTTCTTATTCAGATACAATGGTGCGTGATGCAATTGCACAGAACGTTTCTGATGTTCGCATACGGGAGCAAATTTTGAAACTAGTTAATCCCTCCCTTCAACAAGTGATAGACATATTGGATAGACAGGACACACTTGACTGTGCTCAGGAATCTTTTGAAACTTCGCCAGCCGTGTGTAACATTAACCGGCCCGCTGGACGCGCTGCGCGGCCCGGTAACCGGGCCTTGCGCACGTCGACACAGCGACCGCCGCGTGCTAACCCAGGTGTGCCGCGCCAGCCCACAAATGCAGTGAAATCATGCCCGCGGTGTGCTACTAGACATTCGCGTGAACATTGCCCGTCACGCCAAGCTATTTGCTTTTTCTGCAATAAGAAAGGACATGTTCAAAGTGTTTGCCAGAAAAAGCTCAGATCAGACAATCACAATCATTCCAGGCCCTTTGCTTCGCGCCGGAATCGAACCAAGGACACTCAGGCTCGTGGACCTTCGCCTATGGACATTCATGTCGTTAATTCCACTTCGTCCAGTGACACTTTCTCTAACTGTAACTGTGTTCGTCCCACAAAAACTGTGCGTCGACGTCGCCGGAAATCACGTCAATTAGCCAGTAATTCTGTACCAGTGTCTGTTCCAATTGCACAAAACAGTCGCTCTTGTCGTCAGCAGGACAATAAACTTTTTGTGGACTTAGACTTTGACAGCCAAGTGATACCATTCCAGCTCGATACCGGAGCTGCAGTTTCATTGCTCAATCACGACACGTACAAACAACTGGGCAAACCTCCGTTGCGTTCCGCAAATGTTAAGCTAACTACATATTCCGGACAGAAAATTCCTGTGTTAGGACAGTGCAGCCTTCTTGCAACATACAAGGGACAAACAAAACTTGTGTCATTTTACGTTCTTCGTTCTTCTTCTGCAGTGAACTTGTTTGGTCTAGATTTATTTAAGTTGTTTAACATGTCTATTGTAAATCAGGTCCTCTCAGTGAATCAGACTGTGCCTACAGACAGTGTTTCTCGGCTGTGTGACGAATTTGCAGACATTTTTGCACCGGGCTTAGGTTGCGCTAAAAACTATGAAGCACATTTAGAACTGAAGGTAAACGCGCAACCGAAATTTTTCAGGGCGCGCAATGTTCCCCACGCATTGCGTGATGAGGTCGCAAGAACGTTACACGATCTCGAATCACAGGGTGTAATTGAACGTGTGCAAGCTTCTCTCTGGGCCTCACCCTTAGTAATTTTGCCAAAACCTTCCGGAAAATTGAGACTTTGCGTGGACTTCAAGGCCACAGTGAATCCACAGCTAGTGACTGCTACTTTTCCTTTGCCCCGCCCGGAAGATCTTTTTGCTAAACTGTGCCCGGGAAAATATTTTTCAAAGTTGGACCTAGCCGATGCGTACTTGCAAATACCGGTGGACGACGCATCCCAGCGCGTATTGGTGGTTAACACGCATCTTGGATTGTACCGCTTCAAAAGACTGCCATTCGGGTGTGCATCCGCCCCTGCCTTGTTTCAGCAATATTTACAAACTATTTGTGCGTCGGTCCCTACTGCAGCAAACTATCTGGACGATATAGTGATCTCCGGACAGACAGAAGAAGATCATCTTGCGAATTTACGAACATTATTTCAGGTCTTGCGGCAAAATGGTCTTCGCTTGAGGAAGGACAAATGTGTGTTTTTTGCTCGTGACTTACCATACCTGGGACATGTCATTAATGCCCAAGGCATACATCCGAGTCCAGAGCACCTCCGTGCCATACAAGAATTGCCTTCTCCTCAAAATCTGAAACAGCTACAGAGTGTGTTGGGTAAAATTACCTATTATCATAAATATGTGCGCAATGCCTCTTCCATTTCAGCTCCGCTTCATCGCTTACGCCGTAAAGGTGTTCCGTTCGTCTGGACGACGGAATGTGAACGCGCCTTTCGCCAGTTGAAATCGGCGTTGCTTTCTAATACTTGCCTTACGCCATTCGATCCCCAGAAACCCCTTTTGTTGATGGTAGATGCGTCAGATTTCGGGATCGGTGCTGTGCTTGCGCACAAAGTTGGCTCCCATGATCGCCCTATTGCCTTTGCGTCCAAATTGCTCTCGTCTGCGCAAAGAAATTATTCACAGATAGAGAAAGAAGCTTTGGCTCTCGTGTTTGGTGTTACTAAGTTCCATGATTTCTTGTATGGTCGTCACTTTACCATCATCACAGACCACAAACCTTTGACATCGCTTTTTCATCCGACCAAGCCTGTACCCCCACGTACAGCGCAGAAATTCATTCGCTGGTCTATTTTCCTCTCGCAGTACCGCTACGATATCTTGTATCGGTCCACTGCTAAGCACGGAAACGCCGATGCGTTGTCCCGTTTGCCTGTTGCTGAGGATAGAGCATTCGATTCTTCCGAACTTGCTTGCATGTTCATTGATTCGGAAACCGATGAAGTGGTCGAATCGTTTCCGATTGATTTTCGTCGTGTCGCTACAGCCACAGCTGCTGACCCTGTCCTTGCTACTGTTTTACGTTTTGTTGCTACGCAATGGCCTTTGTCAAAGTCTCGGATCAAGGATCCGTTGGTTCGCCGATTTTTTGCTCACAAGGAGAGACTTTTTGTTCGACGTGGTGTTTTGTTGTTGCGTTCTGATAATGATCAGTCCAGAGTCGTGGTCCCACGTTCGTTACAGTCCTCTGTTTTACGGCTTCTTCACCAAGGACATTGGGGTATAGTGCGAACGAAACAACTTGCTCGTCAGCACTGTACTTGGTTCGGAATCGATGCTGCGATTACGAATATGTGTTCTTCGTGCCCGGCGTGTGCCGAACAACAATCCGCACCGCCGCGGAAAGTCTTTGCGTGGCCAAAAGCCACTTCCCCTTGGCAACGCTTGCACATTGATTTTGCTGGTCCATTCTGGAATGCTCGATGGTTGGTTCTGGTCGACGCCTTCAGTAATTTTCCTTTTGTTGTCCGGATGTCTTCCACGACGTCCTCCGCCACCATCCAAGCGTTGTCTGCTATCTTTTGCATTGAAGGTCTTCCGCAGACTATTGTTTCCGACAATGGCCCACAATTCATGTCCGCAGAATTTCAGTCATTCTGCCAGGCCAATGGTATTCAACATCTGACGTCCGCGCCGTTTTCGCCTCAGTCCAACGGTGCCGCTGAACGATTGGTCCGGACTTTCAAGTCACAGATGTTGAAATTGAAAGAGTCGCATTCTCGGGAGGACGCATTGTTGCTCTTTTTGTCTTCGTATCGCTCTCAGCCCCGAGATGGTCGCTCGCCGGCTGAGTTGCTCCACGGTCGTCCTCATCGCACCTTGATGTCTTTGCTGCATCCGCCGCATCAGGTTCCTGTGCAGCGGCAGACTCCTGCTTTTGCTCCAGGCGACGTTGTATTTTATCGCAACTATCGCGGTTCACGGCGTTGGCTCGCAGGGCGCATTCTTCGCTGCCTCGGCCGCGCGATGTATTTGGTTTTGGGGGCCTCTGGTGAGGTGCGTCGGCATATCAATCAGCTGCGCCTCTGTCGTCGCACGGGTTCTGCCGCTCCCCGTCTGCTTTCAGCGACGGTGCCGTCCGGTCAGCCCTGGGGACCCATCTACTGGCTCGCCTCATCCCTAGGTGTTACCGACGATGCCTTCCATTTTGCCCCATGGCGACGCGCCGCCGCCGCCGCAGCAGCAGCAGCCGCCGCCGCCGCCGCTTGTTCTCCCGCCGGCGCCGCCCGCGTTCGACGCTTCGTTGCAGCCGCCAAGCGCCTCCCAGGGTCACGCGCCGCCGGTCGCTTCCCGTGACCAGCTGTCCTCCGCCATGGAACTCTTGCCCGCTCCGGACCACATGACGTCATCGCGCGTCGGCTACCCCGACGCAATGGAGGTCGACCCTTCGGTACCTCCTGTCTCTTTACGGGCGCATACACCGCATGTTGACGTGCACCCTGGACTAGTTTTTCAGGCGTTTCCTAGCTCCCCTCGGACCGGATGGCCGGGTGCGGGTGGCACAGCCTCGCCTGTTGTTAGGCTCCCCACCTCATCGCATACGTCAACATGTGGTCCTCCCCACGGCGGGCGGAAGCCTTATCACACGACCGTTCGCCGATTTGCGGGGGAGGAATGTGGTGTCACCGCCAGACACCACACTTGCTAGGTGGTAGCTTAAATCGGCCGCGGTCCATTTAGTACATGTCGGACCCGCGTGTCGCCACTGTGTAATCGCAGACCTAGCGCCACCACCAAGGCGGGTCTCGTGATACGAGAGAGCACTCGCCCCAGTTGTACGAGAACCTAGCTACCCCCAGTTGTACGAGAACCTAGCTACCGCCCAGTTGTACGAAGCCTTTCTCTCTCATTAGCCGAGAGACAGAATAGCCATCAGCTAAGTTAATGGCTACGAACTAGCAAGGAGCCATTTGTATCAGTGCCTATAGCTTACGAGTATTCAAGAGAGATGTATTCCAAAGAACTATTAAAAAGATAAGTAATAAGCATCTACATACTTTTCTTCTTATTCATTTATAAGTTCTCATGTTCCAGACTTCACGCCCGTCTGCTTTAGCCTTGCGTGCCCTATCGGCCACAGCGTTAGTCTAGCATTCCTTTTCAGCCATCAACATCACGGTGTCGGCCCAGCTACCGACACAACAGAAAGTTTAATAAACAAAACGCAATGTGAAATTAGTTTATCATCCACGTGGCCTGAATCAGATTTTTTCTGACTTTTTGCTTTGGATAACATTTTAGAGACACGAAGATGGATCAAACAGGGAGAGAAAATTCCAGTTTTAGACTGAAATACTATGGTTATTTCTTAAACACAAAATATCAGAATAAGTCTTTCTGTAAATCTCCAGCTGCATCAAAGAGTGAGACATTCAGAAATTGAAAATTAATTTGTAATTTAGCTGAAAACATTAACTGTAGTACTATTATGTGTGTGAGGATCATTTTTGACCAGCATATGTTGTAAACATCTCTAGGCTGAGATAAAATCCTGAGATTATTCCAGAACATATGGAATTGATGTTATACCACCCTTCCCCCATTTGTGTGACACTGATGATGGTGGTGGTGGTGGTGGTGGCGGTGGTAATGGTGGTCTTATTAGTAGCAGTAGCAGTACTAGTAGTAGTGACAATGTTTCCACCTCAATTTCAAGTGGAAATTTAAGTGTGTATCACATACGTTGTGGTGCAAATTCTAAAATATTGGAAGACCCAATCATTAGCCTTTTTTAGTACGCAGATGATGACGAGGATAGCTTTTTATGTATACCAGTTTATGAAAGTGAAAGTAGTTACAGTGTAATGGGATTTGGACTTTGAAAATGTGATTTAACTCCGAGAAAAGAAAAAAATCTCGAAATACATTAGCCACAGTAGGTAAATTGAAGAAACAGTTACAGACTTAAAGGAAACAATTGAAAATTCCAAAAGCACTATAAGATGATAGGAAATTTCGATTACTTGAAGAACAGTTAAATTATGCGACTAAAACATTTATTAATAGCCAGTTAAGCGATTCCAATAAAGCATATCCGTCAATGTGCTGATCTGTACAAGATGAGACATTTGCCTTATCTATTTACACACATATTCTCCAATTGTATGGACACTTAGTCACATAATTCTCCCTTCCATCTGTCCAACTACTCAAGTCATTGCTTTTTCACATATCATTTGATACAGGACTTAATATGGCTTCGTTATACATCTTAACAATGGTAGTAAGTAATACGCATGAAAATGACGAGTATTGTGTTCTACTTTGTGTTGAATGTCTCTGGGTGATGGTATGTGTTGTGAGTCATACAAACAGCTAATCTATGGCTATCAGGACGTAGTTCATTGAGGATGATCACCTGCAAATGCTAATCATACATCAGTTTTTATGCTAAATGGCAATCACAGAACTTGAAAACTTGCTTTACTGCAACCATCTGAAAGCACTCATTGTTCACATCATAAGTGAAATTTAGCATAATGAATTCAAAGTAGTTTGTATTGTATGTGAACAGAATGCAGAAAACCAGAAGACCCTCAGAGAACTGTGTGAAGCCAATTTGACAAATCCCAGTATATTTCATTTTCTTATAAATAATCAACCAGTTGCTACCATTTTCAATGCACCATATCAGCTCAAAAACAACATATATGCTTTGATAGATAATAAAATCCTATATGAACATTACAAGTAAGCAAAGTTTGAATTGTGACTACACTTTTCTCTTTGAATCAAAAGAAGTGGTTCAAAACTTTACCTAAACACTTTAACTACTCTGATTGCTGTGTCAAAATGAAGGCAAAAGTTGCTGCTGTACAAATGAGCCACACAGTATCAGCAACTGAAACACATGTCTCTATACAGATATCACCATCTGAAGCTATATACATAACTGAGTTTGTAGAAAAGATACATAATCTCTTTCATTTACTGAACAGTAATGATCAGTATCCAAATGACAGGGAAATATTAAAATGTATTTCGTCATAAACAGAAATGTGTTACATCTTAAAAAAGGAAATAG
Organism: Schistocerca piceifrons; assembly: GCF_021461385.2. Classification (NCBI taxonomy): domain Eukaryota; kingdom Metazoa; phylum Arthropoda; class Insecta; order Orthoptera; family Acrididae; genus Schistocerca; species Schistocerca piceifrons. The sequence goes on from NC_060149.1 coordinate 647,400,342, forward strand.
GGAGCTGCAAAATAATAGATTTGAAAACAGGGTAGAAACAAGGCGTATGTGTTAATTTTATAAAAGGTTGGGATGTTACATTAAGGTCTGTTATTTCCTTGTGGAAGACTTTAAAAGAATTTGTCTTTAAGCACATACTTTTCAAGGTTTTCAGTCAAGAGGCTCTAGAGAAATTCTTTTGTCATATAAGGCAACATGACATTATTAATATGATTCCGACTTGTTTTCAGTTTGTGGAAACTCTAAAGACTTGTGTTATGAATCATACAGCTTCACCTTCAAATCATGAGTTTACACTATTGTGAACATGATTATTACATACCAGTGAACAATTAGTGTCACTTCTTGCGAAATAAATTATAGTGATGCACAATAAAACAAAAGTGAGTTGAATGATTCTAATGACACTGATGTGGCTTGGACCAGTCTTTAGTCTGACTCAGATGATGTGAGTGAGTCTGTAGATCACCCAGCCTTAGCTTATGTAGCAGGTTATAAGTTGAAAAACATAGCCATACGAGATGACTGTGAGACATGTAAAACCAGTCTCTACATACGAAGACAGTAACTTGTTCTCGAAATAACAGTTACTATTGATGACCGTGCAGCTTTTCCCTGGAATAAACGATGACTAACTGACAACCTCAGCTGCCGACAGGTGTTGTTATACCTCGATGTGGACAGCTGAAAACGTATGCCCCGACCGGGACTCGAACCCGGGATCTCCTGCTTACATGGCAGACGCTCTATCCATCTGAGGCCCCGAGGACACAGATGAATAGCGCGACTGCAGGGACTTATCCCTTGCGCGCTTCCCGTGAGACTCACATTCCCAACTGTCTTCGTATATATAGTTAAAGGCTGCCCAGCCATTGACCTTCGTCTGTGCGAATGCGCACAGGTTGCCCAAACTCTTACGGGAATCGCCAAAGCGTGCGCGAGTAATGAGTGGGTGGGTACAATACATATGTAGAATTGTGGACAGTTGGGAATGTGAGTCTTACGGGAAGCGTGCAAGGGATAAGTCCCTGCAGTGGCGCTATTCATCTGTGTCCTCGGTGGCTCAGATGGACAGTTCCGTTTCAGCCGCGCTCGCGAGTGGCCGCTGTTAACTGTTGCGCTGCACTTCAGTGTTTACATCGTTGTGCTTCCCCGAGTGCCGTTCGTCCGTTAATCTCCGCGTTCGTTCCTGTTCCTTGTGATCTGATCGCTCTTTCTGGTCTTGCTGCTGTTACCTGGAATTTCGGTTGTTTAACCGAATTTGCTTCACTGGATTAACCATGGCTACAAACCTCAGGAAGAATACTCTGGTATTTGCTTTTGACAAGGAATCCCGTCCTGTTCAGCCGACATCCCTGGAAATAGATGACTGGATTACACAGGTAATTGGTCTAAATTCTGAAACCGTTCATACCTGGCAACTGGATCAGGAAAAATACTGTGTTTTTGTCAAGTTAATCAGTGCTTCGACTGTTGGTAAAGTGTTACGAAAGTGGGGCTATGAAGTAGATTTTGTGCATAGAACTGGTTATAAAAGTAAGGTTTCCATCTACAGAGCGGACATTCATTACAAAACCGTTCGTGTCTTGAATCTTCGCATTGAAAGTGAAAATGATAAGATTAAGGAAGCTCTTTCAAACTACGGAGACGGCAAATCAATTGCAAATGAAAGATGGTCGCCTCGATTTAAACTGCAGTGTTTTAACGGGGTCCGCTGTGTAGAGATGGACGTTAAGACGAATATTCCGTCTCACATAACTGTTTGTGGGTATAAGGCACAAATTGTTTATACAGGTCAGGAAGCTACATGTCATACATGTAACGAAACCGGCCACTTCAGACAGGAATGTCCGCGGCGAACTGTTGTTCTTAAAAGTAACAGTCAATTTCCCCCTTAACAACAAAAGGAAACCCTGTTGCCATTACTCGTGAAACTGAAACGCAATCGAAAAAACGACCTCTGGAGATAACTGATAGTTGTTCAGAGTACGAGCTGTCTTGTCCCACTCCCTCACTTCGCAAGCAAAAACAGTGCGATGAGAAGGCAGAGGAACTTGAAGGCAAAATGCGAATGGAAACTAATGAACAGAAAGATAATACACATACGGTACCAGAAAATGAAGGGGGTGTAAGCAGCATTAATTTGCAAGAAACAACAGGTGCAGTAGCCGATTGCAAAGATCAGCATCTATCTGTTAATAAACAAATTCAGGGAGATGTTGCAAAACTGCAGTCTCCATTTGTTTCCCTCGATCAGAAAGTGAGTGAAATTAATAAAGAACGAGGAAGTGGTGGCCAAACTGAAATCACGGTCAACACCTCAGGGCAGGCGCCGGCAACCGAAATCGCTAAAGCGTCTGCTGCTGCTGCGGATAAGCCGCGAAGTAAAATACCGACGCAACCAAATGAGAATGTAGCTCGTAACCAAGAGAAGGGAAAATCCGGTAGGGGCGACCCAATCCCAAAGAATGTACAGTCCGAAACGGTCGTACACGAATCACTGGAGGAAAAATCAGAAAGTTTACCAGGAAATCAGTCTGCTTGCGGTACAAGAGAAAACATCAGAAGTAGAAAAAAACGGGACAGTAATTAATAAACTGATTGAAGTGTTATTCCATGTTCAGCCTTCCGAGAAAACTGTTACAGGTTAACTGAACCCTGAACCACAGTAAACTAAATTAGTTCAACAAAACAACTACATAGTGACAGCACAATGACGCAATCTTATTCTGTCACCACTATAAACATAAATAAAATCACGACCGGTTTGAAATTATCGGCCCTTAAGGAATTTTTGTACGAATCCGCGACTGATATTGCCCTCTTACAAGAAGTTCTAATTTCGGATTTGGTAATTCCCGGTTTTGTCAGTTACATAAATGTGTCTCCCGAAACAAGTGTTGGAACAGCTATTTTGGTGAGGGAAGGGATTACAGTAAGCGAGGTGGAACGACTGGAATCCGGAAGGGGAATGGGACTAAATATCTATGATGTGACTATCATCAACTTGTACGCCCCTTCAGGAAGTTCTCATCGAGCTGACAGGGCACGTTTCTTCAAAGATGACTTGATATACTTGTTAAGGAAATCGCCAAGACAGGTATTACTTGGAAGTGATTTTAATTGTGTTTTAAATCGAAAAGATCAGTTACCTAATTTTAATTTCTCAAGTTTACCAGGAAATCAGTCTGCTTGCGGTACAAGAGAAAACATCAGAAGTAGAAAAAAACGGGACAGTAACTAATAAACTGATTGAAGTGTTATTCCATGTTCAGCCTTCCGAGAAAACTGTTACAGGTTAACTGAACCCTGAACCACAGTAAACTAAATTAGTTCAACAAAACAACTACATAGTGACAGCACAATGACGCAATCTTATTCTGTCACCACTATAAACATAAATAAAATCACGACCGGTTTGAAATTATCGGCCCTTAAGGAATTTTTGTACGAATCCGCGACTGATATTGCCCTCTTACAAGAAGTTCTAATTTCGGATTTGGTAATTCCCGGTTTTGTCAGTTACATAAATGTGTCTCCCGAAACAAGTGTTGGAACAGCTATTTTGGTGAGGGAAGGGATTACAGTAAGCGAGGTGGAACGACTGGAATCCGGAAGGGGAATGGGACTAAATATCTATGATGTGACTATCATCAACTTGTACGCCCCTTCAGGAAGTTCTCATCGAGCTGACAGGGCACGTTTCTTCAAAGATGACTTGATATACTCGTTAAGGAAATCGCCAAGACAGGTATTACTTGGAAGTGATTTTAATTGTATTTTAAATCGAAAAGATCAGTTACCTAATTTTAATTTCTCAAGTTTACCAGGAAATCAGTCTGCTTACGGTACAAGAGAAAACATCAGAAGTAGAAAAAAACGGGACAGTAACTAATAAACTGATTGAAGTGTTATTCCATGTTCAGCCTTCCGAGAAAACTGTTACAGGTTAACTGAACCCTGAACCACAGTAAACTAAATTAGTTCAACAAAACAACTACATAGTGACAGCACAATGACGCAATCTTATTCTGTCACCACTATAAACATAAATAAAATCACGACCGGTTTGAAATTATCGGCCCTTAAGGAACTAAAACAATTAGTTACTGGATTAGCATTAAAGGATATATGGGAAATCAAATACCCCTCCACTGTTGAGTTCACCTATGTCACGGCAACATCACGTAGCAGGATTGATAGACTATATATTTCTAAAAATCTTGTAACTTCCGTGACAAAAGTAGAAACCATTCCTACGTACTTTTCAGACCATTCAAGTGTCTTAGCTTGCATAAATCTAACAAGACAGCCGGTTCGCCGATTCAAGAATCAGTGGAATTTGAACACTTCCTTGTTAGTAAATCATGATTTAGAAGATCTGATTAAAGAAACATAGGCAATATGCCTGCGAGCCCGTAGTAGATATGCCACTGCTATTGACTGGTGGGTTAAAATGGCAAAGCCAAAGTTGAGGAAAGTTCTTATTCAATACAGTGCCCAGAGCGCAAGGGAAATGAAATGCACTATAGAGTATTACTATTCCGTTTTGAGAGATCCATATGATCAAATCTCAGCAGGTTCCTCACTTCGGATAGCAGACATCAAAAAAGTCAAAGCCAAGTTATAATATCAAGAGAAGTCAAATGGAAGGGTTGAAAATAAAATCGAAGTCAAAATCGGTGTCAGCAGATGAAACTACTTCCCTATATAATTTAGTGAAGCATACGAAAAACGGGAGAAGGACTTTTATTGAAGAAATTCGAACAAAACACGGTACGATTCTCAGAACCCAGCAGGATATCATGGACGAGATTAATCGCTATTATTGCGAGCTATATTCTGTACATCAAAGTAGTGATGCTTCCTTGGAAGAATTCCTTGACATCCTAGCCCTAAAGCTGACAGAAGATGACAATGAAAATTTTCTCGAGGTTGTCAGTGAAGAAGACGTGTATGAGACTCTGTGCGCCTCACCACCAAAAAAATCCCCGGGACCGGATGGTCTGCCAGCAGAGTTTTACATCCGATACTGGCCAATAGTAGGTGCGAAAATCACGGACATTTTAAATGAGGTTATTCAGGGTAAAATGATTCCGGCTGAGTTTAAGGAGAGTAAAATTGTTCTGGTACCAAAAAATAATGGAAACAAAGATTTAAATAATTTTCGTTCAATTTCACTGCTGAATTCTGATTATAAATTAATAGCTAGAATAATAAACAAGAGAATTTCATGCCTTACAGATAAAATTATTAGTCAACATCAGAACTGTGCGCAAGGCAGAACCATTTTTCAAAATCTAGCGGAATTCAGGGATATCATTGCAATAACTTCTGTAACAAACATAAAGTGTGTTTTATTGTTTTTAGATTTTTATAAGGCGTTCGATGTAGTAAACCATGAGTATCTTCTACAGACATTGAAGAAAATAGGTTTCAACGATAGGGTTGTACAGTTGATTAAGAACATAGCAACTGGAATAAATGCTAAAATAGCGGTGAATTGTCAACAATCCAGGCCGATGCAAATACAACGAGGTGTTCCTCAAGGAAGCCCTCTGTCCATGTCGCTCTTCGCAATTTCGCTGGAACCTTTCCTCCGACGTGTCCATGCTACATTAAAAGGCTTAACATTATCAGGAAATAAAACAGTTATAAGAGCCTATGCTGACGATATATGGGTCATTATAAGGAATAATGACGAGGTAACCACGCTAGCAACAGTGATTGATTCGTACTGTAGAGCATCTGGAGCCAATGCAAACGGAAAAAAAGTAAGATGTTAAATCTCAGAGGTTTTGATAAAATCAACGTCGAGTGGGCAAAATTAGTCCGACAACATCAAACACTTGGGATCAACCTGACAGCATGCCCTATGAAAATGACGGCTGTAAATTGGAAAGTTGCAGCAGATAAAGTGCAAGGAGCCATTGTAGAGAATTTAACTCGATATATGAACCAAGTTCAAAGAACACAGTATATCAACTCATGCATCCTTGCTAAGGCTTATTATACTGCCCAGCTGTTTCCAATACCAAGAATGATAGCGAGTAGAATAATGTCCAAAATCACAAAATTTTTGTGGAGAGGTGAAGTGTTCAGAGTACCTGCTAAAGTAGTCATTATAGATCCTAAAAACGGTGGACTAGGATTAACTGATATAACGGATAAAGCCTCTGCTCTTTTTATCAAAAGGCAAGTTAATTTAATAAGAGACTCGCGAGAAAGCATAACCAGCCAACTTTTCGAGATCATTAAACCTCCAAGCCTGCTACCCCCGATTGACGTGCAGAATATCAACAGTCGCTTACAGCACGTGAGGATTTTCTATGTTGAGTTTAGTTATGTCAGTGTCGAACTCAGGCAGTCCCGACACTTAACATCGAGAGCCATAATGCGGGAACGAAAGAAAAGCGAAGGAGGAAACAAACTAGAACGACAGTTTCCAAACATTGAGTGGACTGAGATTTGGAAAAACATTAGTTCTAATGTGCTCACGTCTAATATAAAAACTTCATGGTACAAGACAGTTAACAACATAGTTAGCACCAATGAAAGACTGCACGCAATCGGACTCTGTGAAACAAATTTATGTCAACAATGCCATCTAGTTGACAGTAATTCATAGATATACTTGCAGTGGTCACATGAATAGTTGGAAGTGGATCCGGGAGCAAATAGCTCTGATTACAAGAACATCCCCTGAGTATATATCGCTGTCATTGATACACAGGCCTGAAGCACGCTATTTCCCAGAAGCAAAACATAGCGCTGTGTAATGGTTGCTGGGAAATTTTGTTAACTACGTCCTTAACAAATTAGGATACGATAGCATCATAGAGTTCAAGGTACACATGCTGTGTGAGTTCCACAAAATTAGAAGCTATTCGAATCACAAGAAAAAGTTCGGTAATATGCTAAAAATTTTATTTGAAAGAATGGGCATTGGTTAATATAAAAAAGAAGACTGTGTTGACAGTGATGTATTGTAGTTACCTTAAGGATACTATTAAAGATTTTACAGTATATTTATGATGTGTGCTTTTTCTACTTCAGAGAGTAGTTTTTTGAAATTTGTAAGCTAATGTACAGAACTTATGTGACATTGAGATTGTGTGTCTAATAGTGCCAAACACAAAACATGAAAGGTGCATTATTGGCTTATACTAGAAATTTGGAAATAGACAGTTTTTATAGAAATGTCCTTATCGATTGGTTAAAACCATAAGATTCTATCTGATAAATGTAATATTCAATGGCTGGCACAATGCCCTGTTCATTTTTGCAGTGAAAGACTGATTGTATAGATCTGATCACTTCAGATACTTAGATTCAATTAATGCCCAGAAAGTGTAGTTGGAAAGCTAGTTAACTTTATTATATATCTCCTTTCCGCCATTCTCGAGTATTTATGTTTAATTTAATTCTTTCTGGTGATTTAGTCAGTAACACAATCTTCTGTTGTCTTTCCTTAACGTCAGCGCAATTGAAACGATCAAACCGTTTTGTTTAAATAACTTCATGTATGTATAACTTAGTATGAATATGGAATGTGTAACATTTTTTTAATAAAGGTTTTATATATTAAAAAAAGATGGATAGAGCGTCTGCCATGTAAGCAAGAGATCCCCGGTTCGAGTCCCGGTCGGGGCACACATTTTCAGCTGTCCACATCGAGGTATAACAACAACACCTGTCGGCAGCTGAGGTTGTCAGTTAGTCATCAGTCTCTACTCATCTACTCCAACTTAAAATCATTTATTTATATCATTTAAAGAGAATAAAGAAGTGCCTTGTTATTTGAAATATACAAGTGAAGACGTTATGATTTTCCTGAGGAGATTAGATGATCAGCTGTATGACTATCCAAATAGTAATGGTCACACAACGAGAATACATAATATTTTTTTCAAAAATTATCCGTCTGCCCTCGTAATATCTTGTAATAAATGTACCACAGCAGAGGCATTTCTAAAGACAAGTATACCATTCATAATAAATAGATATGAAAAGACAAGAAGAGTTTGAACAAAAGGAAGTTGCATGTGCAATAGCTTAAAAAGAGGAGGAAGTTTAAATTATTTTACAAAACTTTGTACTTCATTATAAATAATATGCAAAATTACTCTAATCACCATGTATGTATACAAATGTGGTTGTGTCAACCTGAGCTATACCTGGAGATCGGCAAACTAACAGTGATTATCGTACCTACAATTCACGAAACTATGTGGGGTATCTCCACATGCCATCAGGAACACCTCTACATGTTAGCTATGTGAGAGTCATTCTTTATAATGCATTGCCAGTATAAAATAAAAGAATGGAGAGTATAATCTGAAAGGTGGCAAGTCACTCTCACACTTTAACCGCTCTGTCAGATTAATATTCATATTTTACGTCATGATCTCCATGTTCCCCAGTACTATATTTTGTATGTGTGGTTTATGACTTTCTCACATTAGACAATAGTCGACAGAATGTTCATATAACTGCATAAGTAGTCTGCAGAGAACATGTACCCGAGGGGCCACAGTAGATATGACGCAAAGAGGGAGAAAGAGGGATTGTGGCCCATAAATGTTGTTTCCAGCGACCTGGCTGTGCGATTGATTCAGGTAAGCAGCGCTCTGTGAATTGTACTTGCAGAGGGACCGCTGGCAATGGCACTTAGGGTCGGAGCAGGAGGGCGCGGCTCGCAAAACATTTTACCTGAGCCAGGCGACAGTCTGTCGCAAAGACAGCCAGATGGCAGAAAGTGGATGGAGGACGTTGTTCAAGAGAGCTTTTGTGCAAATGGCAGAACAGTCGTAAAACTATAAACATTCTCATGTTAGAAACTAGGACGATACGATCAGGGTGGGTGTTGGATGTGTTTAGTGGAGGCAAGACTGTAATTCCCCTGACGCCAGGAAGTTGCCAGGTAGATTCAGCAAGTGGAAAGAAATGTATTTCACAGGCATGACTGCCTGGGAAGCTTAACAGCTTTCCTTCAGAAATAGGAAATGGTCGGCCTGGAAGGATTAGATCTCTTTGTAAATGAGAGACTGAGGTTCCATTTAGGGTAGACGTTTTTTGCCAAAACATGGCCATGCTTACTATGAGAACGACGACTCCTTCGTCTAAATTCGTCTTTTTTCAGACAAGAGAGATTCTGAGTCACTGATTGACTCCTCTCAGGATATGCAAAGCAGAAGCTTACTCCCCCAGCGTGAGAATCCTGTTGCTGTGTCTGGATTGGCGACCAGGCCAGCAGAACAGTCAAGAGGAGAGATTCAGTGAGGGGTGGATACTTCGACTGGTTTGTACAACCTGGAGGTGGGTGTTTTCAGCTAATACGGCTCCTGTAGGAGGCTTGGTGGAAAGTGATTGTGATTCTTTGCCTTCTGTCCTCCCCTGGAGGAGAACTTCAAGTCTTTCCCTAGTGGGTGAGACTTGTGGTATGCAACTTGTGGTGGACTAAGAGCCAGTGGTAGTTTCGAACTGTACCGACAGTGGAACTGCATATCATCTTAGACATATCGAGTATCATGATCGTAAACTCATTCGCCCTGAGTCGGCCGTCTGATCTTTGACAATTACAACACGCTCCGTCATGGCTGTGCGTCAAATTGGTGGGCCAGGATAGTGAACGTGGGTACCTCAGATTCAAATCTGCCGAGATTTCTGGGCTCTGATAAGGAAGTTTCCCACGTTCTAATAACCAGAACGCCAATCCGTGTAGTTCGAAAATTTTCGTGGACGCGCCAGAACATTACAGCTGCTGCCGCGCTTCGCCACTCGACCATAGCGTGCTGTTTTCTGCTGCTGTCTGAATCGAGGTGAAAAGGTGAAGTATTGCTGCACCGAAGTCGGGTTGTTAAATGATATTCACAGCTCCCTGTTCACTGTGAACTTTACTTTGTTGTGTACCTGGTCGTAGTTGATTACATTTGAACAGGAATTGGCCTCACAGTAAAAGAAGTCTGATTGCGTTTTACAAGGAATTAATTCAGAGGAGAACTTGTATAGTTTCAACCCCAATGAATATTTTGACAGTCAAGCCCATTCGTTTCCTACTATATGTTTGTCATTTTTTTTGTAAGATTTACTATCTCTATTGGAGTTATAAAAGGATAAATTAAAACCCTGTCAATATTTTTGTAAACTTAAATGCACCACTGTTCTCATTCATACTGCCCCAGCAATTCACCGTTTTCATTTTATTGTGGTGAAACATGGATACACCAGCGATTCAGAATGCAATCATATTAATTATTTAATTTGATGATTAATTTGAGTTCTGAAAGTGACACAGGTATTAAGGGTGTAGCTCAAAATTTGAAGATTGTTGAGAAGATAGTACATTAATATATGTAAAGATAATAATATTTAGTATCACTTGGGTGTATATTAACGATAAAGCAAGTGACCTCTAGCAATTGGTGACACTGCCAGGATCTCGATTCATGGCACTTTAGTGAGGTTCTTAGTGCGCTATCTTACGGAACAGACGCATGTTTTTCTTTTTTTTTTTTTTTTCAAAGTAAGACTATGGCGCACTGAGGACATTTAGACATTTTGGGACTACGGGCTGTATCTCAGTAATTTGTAGTATGTTGTAGTCACTTTATTTCAGTGTATGTATTGTCTGTGACATCTGTTTTGTTTTTCATTGTTCTCGTCTGTGACGTCGTCAGTTCTTGTCCAATGATGCGTTGTTGGTAACAGCATTGTGCAAGCTTTTGTGGACTAAATTTGTTTATGGGGATGTGTTCGACATTTTAGACTACGTTTGTTTAATGGTCTTTGGCATATATGTGTGCACTATTTGAAAAAAAATGTCAGAGTAGAGTTGTGGCGCGTGATGCATTTGAGTCGGAAACTTGTGGAAGTAGTAATTGATTTGAATGCTTACGAGAAGGAAAGCTCATGTGTATAGTGAGAAAGACTGCGCACCATGAAGCCAGTCACTGATGCAGAACAAGATAGGATTCCGGAGGAAGCTCATTTAAATCACTCTGCAAACGGGTCACAAATGTCAAATGCAGAGTAATACGATTATGAGGGTTCAGTTCACTCAGGAAATGAAAGTGAAAATATGCTGTATATATGGAAAGAGGCACAGTCTGATTTCGCAGTCAATACGCCATAGAGCAGATGAGTCGCGAGCGTCTAGGCCTGGGGAAGTTACTGAAGCGCACAATTAGAATCGATCATTTAATTCATTCAAGAGCCAGAGAAGAGACGACAGAGGGAAAAAAAACGAGGAAGAAAAGGAAAGAAAAGTGACGGCAGGAAGGAGTCCTAAGACAGAAGATCCTCAATAATGAGATTAGGGAAATTCAGAAGCAACAAGAAGAGGATAAAAAGAGACAGGACGAAATAACGAAGCAAAGTAAGGAAACTCAAAAGAAGGCTGATGAGTATGTCGAAAACATAAAACAGGTCAGGAATGAAGTTAAGGGTGTAAAAGCAGAGGTTGAAGACATTAGGAAAATGCAAGATGAGAAGCGAGAAGTAGCGGTACATTCCAGACATGAGGCTAGGACAGCCAGATTAGTAGCACGACGGGACGGCTGGAAAAATGCCCAAACTGCGCAGTGCCGGCAAAGGTCAAAGTTAGGGCAACCAAGAAGGCTATTTCTGCCCTTAAGAAACAGGGACAGAGCGTGGTTAAATGGACACAGCAAGAAATGTTAGAACTTACAGGCGAGCAAACATGTCTCACTACCAAGCAAAATGAGCTGGTGGATAAGATGACACCAATGTGCGAGCGGGTCGCTCGTGTAGCAATTCAGCCAGAAGCAACAGCATATCGCCGTGAGTTCGTTGGTCACCAGGAATGTCCAATGCAGAATTTTGCAATTCAAACAGTAGCCACGTCCACGGCATAGGTCGATATACGGCAGGACCTTATGTTTAACGGGGTACGACGCTCTGCCGAGTGCGCGCAGTATATGGCGCGTAGTACAGAAAGTACTGAGCCGGGCCAGACGTACGGAAACATTGCTATATGACTCTGATGACACGAGGCGAGGGCACAACAGCATACAGGAATCGGTCGGCCATGAAATCTCGGGCACAAGCGCGCCAGAATTCAAAGAAAATCTAGGGGTGCAAAATTACGAATGTGTCGACTTAAAACGTTTTCTTTCAATTCAAAATTTTCAGGTTTACAAAGAGAACCACAATTCATTATGCCCCAAGTCATGGATTGCTCATTGTGATAGGGTACAACCCGAGTCATGGCCACTTGTATACAAGATGGAATTTGTCTGTGGATACCTGGAAGGTTCAATAGCAGAGCACATACGTAGCGTTGCAGCGAACTGCCGCAGTTATGGTGAATTCAGAGAGGCTTCCCTAAATACCTACTGTTCACAGGACACCAAAAAAAGGATTTGGAGCAGTCTGATAAAGTTTTCCAAGACGCTTGTCAGCAAGAAGCGTTACTTGGACCAACCATATAGTGATAAGGAGATACTGCGACACTGCTCCACGACACTGCCATTGAGGTACCAAGAACTGCTCATTGCCAAATGTAACGACACAGCACAGTTATACAAGAGTGCTCTACGAGAGTCAGACTTCGTCAAGGAAGCACAAAAGGCAAGGGACCGAATGAGACATAATGTACGAAAGTAGCAAGGTGCACCTGGAGGCAATAACGATGGGCAAAATACAGAGACAGGGCAACAAGAAACCAGTATGAAGGCCAAAGTTTTAATAATGAGCCTCAGTGGAATGATAGAAGCAGGCAGGAGATGTATGGTGGTAACTTTCACGAACATGGAAGTAGCAACAGGAGGGAAATGCAAAATTCTAACCGCTTCTTGCAGCCGGTCTGGAACTCAGGGCAAACAAGGATTAATGGAGGGAATGATAGGCGAAGTTCGCAAAGTGATCACCAGAATGACGTAGTGGAAATCAGACCACCTTACCCTTCAAACAGAAACTGCAGAAGTTTGCATAGGATCTGACTGACGGCTGCTGTGGCCTCAGCTCAAAACAAAGTCGCACATAATATCGGCACGGACAACATAGAATTATTGGAGTATGAGGACGTAGGAGAAATGCTACGTGAGAAAAAAGATGTAATTGGCAGACAGGATTTACAGCCCATCATTAATGCAACCATAGGTGACGTCAGGCTGACAGTGGGAGGCACATTATGACCATATCAGAGAGTGGATACGATAGATGCATTGAAAAGCACCCATGGTGTGCAGTTGCTCAAAACCACTAAAACAAGAATAAAAGGTGCTTTGACAGGGAACCATACTGAGGTACAGTTTCAAACTCGCCTGGTGGTTAACTGCCAATGACATATGCTAGACACAAACTTCCAGATAGTCGTCGCTCTGCCTATTGAGAGAGTGTTTGGAATGGACTTTTTAAGTGAACAGCAGGCCGTTATGGATGTAGGATGAGGTGAAAGAGGGCGTAGCCAGATTGTCATTTGCAGAAAGCGCAATACGAGCACAGATCCTGGTAGAGTGTTTAAACCTGAGCTATACTATCAATGGGGAAGGAACCATAAGACTCCCACATCGATACGGAAGTAGACTGACAGCAGAAAAGGCTAGACAAATGAAGCAAGAGGTGCATGAGGCAACAGATTTCGTATTGAGCAACCTAGACAATATCTGAAAGCGCGACAAGGAGGATTTGGAGATTCTGTTAAGATAGATCGTCGATGTATTCTTGCCAAAAACAAGTGCAATTAGAAATTTCGAATATGCATTCTGCGTAATGGACCACAACAAATTCTTTGTGCCTCCCTTCATGATACCACTGACATACCGGGAGAAAGCCTAATTGGAAATTAAGGAAATGGTGGATGATGATATTGTCGAACCGGTGACCTCCACATAAAATAATCCAATCGCTGTGGTTGAGAAATAAGATGGCACGATTCGCTTGGTGCTAGAATCGCGCCAAATCAACATGATAATTGAGCTAGAAATGGACGGACCAGAGAAGGTAGAAGAGCTGCTACAAAATTTTCATGGAGTCACTGTTTTCTCTACGATCGATTTATTACCGAGCTTCTGGCAAATAACCCTCAGACTGGACTGCTGGAAATACACTGCATTTCTTGCGTTCGGTAAATGCTATCAATTTAAATGATTACCATTTGGTTTGAATGTCTCTTCAGCTGCTTTCATTAAGAGTCTAGACAGAATCCTTAGTGACTCTGTAAAGCGAAAGATCACCAGCTATGTGGATGAACTCACTGGAAAGAACTCTACGTGGGGATGGGACGACACAGCTGAGGATGAGTTTCAGGCACTCAAAAACGCGCTCGTTAATGCGCCAGTCCTGTTTCACCCCAGTGTAGAAGAGGAAATGTATGGTCACGGACACCTATTCTGGTCTGGGAGCTATGATCTTCCAAAGTCACAAAGAAGGTGGTAATATGGTACACAAAACCATACCTTTCACTGGCGGTCGTCTGGGGCTTTGAGAAACTCAGGTTCTTCTTGTATGTCAGAAAAACGAGAGTATACACCGACCACAAGGCGTTAGAGTTTCATCTCACAGCAAAACTCTGCAATAAAAGACTGACAAGATGGGTTCTTGCATTACAAGAATTTCGTTTTACAATCACTCACGTGCCTGGGGAAGAGAACATCATTGATGATGCGTTGTCACGATCATCTGCAGGATTGGAGAGAAGTAGTGTGACTGCACTGCAGCAGGAGAACTTCAGTCTATACAGTATAAAAGATATAGCATTTGAAAATCACGTGACCGCGAGCTTGAAGGACATTGAGAGGGAACAGGAGAAAGACTCAATCTACCAGTCTCGATGGGGAGAATCGAGGACCACGCAGTCACAAAGATTAGGCAGTTCTATTTGTTATGTAAAGAAGTGATCTTCGAAAATAGCAAAGGGGAAGATGCATTGAGGCGCGTCTGCATCCCTGATGAACTCGTAAATAAAGGTATGGCACATAAACTTGAATTACTCGCATTTCGGTGCCAGAAAGTGTTATTTGAAGCTACACACGCTGTGCTACTTTTAAGATACTGAAAGGAGGATGAGGAGAGTATTGGCGGTGTTTAAGGCATGTCAGAGATCGAAACATACAATAGTCACAACACAGGCGCCACACTACCGTATCAGTCCAACGAAATTAAACCATGTGGCTACCACAGATCTCATGAGACCTCTCCCACGCATGAGTAGGGGGTACTGTTACATACTAGTTGTGGAGCTAACGTCTAAATACGTCACATTGACGCCACTGAAGAAGATTACGGCGCGAACGGCGTGCAAAGTTCTTCCCAAAGATTTCATATCGCAAGTAGGGCATGTAGACAGAATCATCTCCGACAATGGACCCCAGTTTAGCTCAAGCAAATGAAAGACTATGTTGAGACGGCACAGGATAAGACCAGTCTATGCATCCATAAGGCATAATTAATTGTCGCCGGCGGAGAGAATAATGAAAAGACTCGGGAATCTCTGTCCCATCTACTGCACGAAAAGTCACGCCACCTGGGATATCTTCTTACACGATAAACAATAGGCAACCTAATGACCTGCCTCGCGAGTAACTGACTTTCCGCCGCGAATCCGGAAACGACATAAATAAAGGGTTATTACAAATGATTCAAGCGATTTCACAGCTCTACAATAACTTTATTATTTGAGATATTTTCACAATGCTTTGCACACACATACAAAAACTCAAAAAGTTTTTTTAGGCATTCACAAATGTTCGATATGTGCCCCTTTAGTGATTCGGCAGACATCAAACAGATAATCAAGTTCCTCCCACACTCGGCGCAGCATGTCTCCATCAATGAGTTCGAAAGCATCGTTGATGCGAGCTCGCAGTTCTGGCACGTTTCTTGGTAGAGGAGGTTTAAACACTGAATCTTTCACATAACCCCACAGAAAGAAGTCACATGGCATTAAGTCGGGAGAGCGTGGAGGCCATGACACGAATTGCTGATTATGATCTCCACCACGACTGATCGATCGGTTTTCCAATCTCCTGTTTCAGAAATGCCGAACATCGTGATGGAAGTGCGGTGGAGCACCATCCTGTTGAAAGACGAAGGCGGCGCTGTCGGTCTCCAGTTGTGGCATGAACCAATTTTCCAGCATGTCCAGATACACGAGTCCTGTAACGTTTTTTTCGCAGAAGAAAGAGGGGCCGTAAACTTTAAACCGTGAGATTGCACAAAACACGTTAACTTTTGGTGAATTGCGAATTTGCTGCACGAATGCGTGAGGATTCTCTACCGCCCAGATTCGCACATTGTGTCTGTTCACTTCACCATTAAGAAAAAAATGTTGCTTCATCACTGAAAACAAGTTTCGCATTGAACGCATCCTCTTCCATGAGCTGTTGCAACCGCGCCGAAAATTCAAAGCGTTTGACTTTGTCATCGGGTGTCAGGGCTTGTAGCAATTGTAAACGGTAAGGCTTCTGCTTTAGCCTTTTCCGTAAGATTTTCCAAACAGTCGGCTGTGGTACGTTTAGCTCATTGCTTGCTTTATTCGTCGACTTCCGTGGGCTACGCGTGAAACTTGACCGCACGCGTTCAACTGTTTCTTCGCTCACGGCAGGCCGACCCGTTGATTTCCCCTTACAGAGGCATCCAGAAGCTTTAAACTGCGCATACCATCGCCGAATGGAGTGAGCAGTTGGTGGATCTTTGTTGAACTTCGTCCTGAAGTGTCGTTGCACTGTTATGACTGACTGATGTGAGTGCATTTCAAGCACGACATACGCTTTCTCGGCTCCTGTCGCCATTTTGTCTCACTGCGCTCTCGAGCGCTCTGGCGGCAGAAACCTGAAGTGTGGCTTCAGCCGAACAAAACTTTATGAGTTTTTCTAAGTATCTGTAGTGTGTCGTGACCATATGTCAATGAATGGAGCTACAGTGAATTTATGAAATCGCTTCAATCATTTGTAATAGCCCTGTATATTGCAGAGCTGGCTCTCAGACGTCTGCGGGTGGCTGGTGCGAAGAGAGAGGGTGCATGGGGCTGGAAATTTAAACAACGACAGTTTCAAATTGGGCAAACAATCCTCATCAGAAGCTTCTGAATATCGATTAAGCAAGAGCATCTGTGGCACAAATTTTACCCAATCTATATCGGACCTGTTGGAGTTCGTAGGACAGCCCATCCAAACACGGTGGAACTTGAAACACTGAAATCCTGAAATCCAATAAGTCCTTCGCGATTCATCACATCTCACATGTGAAACCGTTCATAGAATAATACTTGTGCAGTTAGACCATTCAGTTAATGCTAAGAATCATTTGTTCCATATTCATTTATATAGTCATTCTGTGTATTGTTCTTTATTTGTCGCACTTGCACTTTTTGGATGATTTAACGTTATAAATATAGGATAAGATCTCCTATGACATCGGATCAATGAGTTTGGCGTTCGTAGTTTTCGGTCCAGCATTTTCATTTTGATGATTCATCGCAAATTTGTGACGCACTGGCATCCTCTCATGTTTCTCTGTTAGACATTCATTTCATGGATAGGAACGTGCCGATTTCTCGGAGGAAACAACTCGGATTTATGACAAAACTGGATGTTTTAACACTTGAACATTGCTGTATTAGAAGTGTGTCACGCCACAGCAAAGGTATGTGTTGGGACAACGTAAAAATTGAATTTTTTTGTTTCTTTGGTTCACAAATGATTGCACAAGTTTTGGAGACACAATACTTCTCAGAATTCATCTTGTAATGCAGTTGTTGTTCGGTTTCCTCTGTTGATATTGTGTGCATTGTCGGTGGGACGGATGACGGTCTGTTCCACCATTCGGAGTGAGGAGGCAATAGTAGTGCCACAGAAGGTGATCTGTATAGTGGATCTTGGCGTGATGTGGACCATGCCAACGATACCGATGGAGGTAGCCTGCTGTCCACGCCAGAGGTGTGTTGACGCTGGAGTATGGTTATTTCTCTAGCTGCGGTTCGATTAGAGTCACCGCGAGTAAAGCGATGTGTTCTGGTTGGTGGTTTTCTAGTGTGGTAACACTTATGAATCATCGCCTATGGTGCGATGTTTTTCGCTGGAGGTACAGTTTCGTCTGTGGTTGTCGCTTATGGATTATCACCAGGAATGTGATGATGTTCGTCTTGAGGTCTTTTTACTGTGGTTCGCCAGCGCCAGACGTGCGTCATCGGCAAAGATTTGTTTTACGTGGCGTGAGCACATGGAGTGCAGGTTACTGTGATACGTTTTTAGATGGATAGGAAGGAAATGGCGAATGGGACCAGGAGAAAACCGAAGATAATAATCGTTCTGCCCTAAAAGATTATCACTAAGACCTGGTATTTTTACGTCACAGCAGCTGCTGTTAATTGATGATACCTTTATGTTGATTTTTGAGTTGTTGACCAGTTTCAGAGGGAAAGGTGAATTCGTGCCAATGTCTGAGAATGCTGACAGCACAGAGAGGAGTGTAGAGATGGCGGTGAGCAGTATTCGACCCAGCTTCTGCACCAGATATACGCATCAGCGTCATCATCCAATAAGTTCGCTTCAGAACAAGTATCAAAGTCCATAGTAGCGTAAAGTAGAAAGGGATATAGCAAAAAAATGGGTAGAATAATTAGAACTAACTGTTGCATGGTGTGAGAGTTCTTGAAGTATGAATGTGCAGGCTGTGCTGTCGTACTCAATTGTAGTGCATGAGGAATGTTGGAAAACTAACACGACACTGACATACACAACAGTAACGGCTTCACAACTAGAAAATGCTTGTTTATCTGTCTTTTTCAAATGGTTCAAATGGTTCTGAGTACTATGGGATTTAACTTGTGAGGTCATCAGTCCCCTAGAACTTAGAACTACTTAAAGCTAACTAACCTAAGGACATCACACACATCCATGACCGAGGCAGGATTCGAACCCCGACCGTAGCGGTTGCGCGGTTCCAGACTGTAGCGCCTAGAACCGCTCGGCCACTACGGCCGGCGTGTCTTTTCGGATAAGAGATTAATGTCTTGATGTTTCGTTCTTTATTGTAATGAAAGATAGCAGCAAGGCATTTTATTCTCCTTTAATAATATTATAAAATTTAATGGCCATCAATCCATATATTCGTTATAGTTTTCCATGTATGTGTTTTTGTAAACATTTATTGCAAAAACACGGCACTAAAACATGTGCTAATGGTCGTGCAGAGGACTACAATGTTCCAAACAGCGATCGAGTAGAAGAGTGTGGCTGGACATGGCTCGACACGGTGCAGACACCCATATCACAATGCAGTGGGCAGGGCTCGGATGTGGCAGTGAAACCTTAGGCATGGCTGCAAGCATGACGTCAAAGCAGGGGTCATGTCCCGGGCGAGAGACCAAGTGACGTGACGTCATCACTGGGGTGCCTCGCCTGCAGCCAGCAGGTAACGGAGACTCACCCCTGATATCACATGACTGCTTGCCTAAGGCGACCTGTCCCTCCACCCTGTGGTGGTCACGCAGGCAGCCGGTGGACGTGATGACTTTGGGGCAGCTCAAGGGCGATGGAGGCGCGGACGCAGTCCTGTTTGTCCCTTTTACTCGTGCCAATGGAGAGTGAAAGCAACCACAAGTGTGCCTCCCTGCATCCAGCAGGTAATAGAGGCTCACCCCTGACCCCATGCAGCCGCCTGGGACAACTGCAGTCTGACGCAAAAGTCTCGATGGGCCCGAACCAAATTTCATACCACTGCTGACCAGAAAGGAGAGGCTGGAGAGCGCCAGACCACGCGAGTGACGTCTCCGGGCACTTGCCATGACACTCACAACTGCTGCTGGAGGACGGTTTTAAACAAGAGCAACCGTTTGTCATCTGCTGCCCCATCTCCCATCTGTCAGTAGTCCAGATGCCTACCTGTTGTTGCTATAGAGTGGAGACAGGTCCTGCCCCAACACCACTGGAGGACTGATGATGTTAAGTAAAGGGGTTATCCTTCTTTTAGCACCAATTCACCCACTATACCTGCCACATCCAATCCGTTACACGTCTCTCGAGTGTAGTACTGTGTTCATATGTCCATCTAAAGTTAAAGTTAATTTTAGGACTCCCTAAAGATCCTTGAGAAGAGATCAGTAGGAGACTTAAAAAAATCTACATCTACATCTACATCCATACTCCGCAAGCCAACTGACGGTGTGTGGCGGAGGATACCTTGAGTACCTCTATCGGTTCTCCCTTCTATTCTAGTCTCGTATTGTTCGTGGAAAGAAGGATTGTCGGTATGCCTCTGAGTGGGCTCTAATCTCTCTGATTTTATCCTCATGGTCTCTTCGCGAGATATACGTAGGAGCGAGCAATATACTGCTTGACTCCTCGGTGAAGGTATGTTCTCGAAACTTCAACAAAAGCCCATACCGAACTACTGAGCGTCTCTCCTGCAGAGTCTTCCACTGGAGTTTATCTATCACCTCCGTAACGCTTTCGCGATTACTAAATGATCCTGTAACGAAGCGCGCTGCTCTCCGTTGGATCTTTTCTATCTCTTCTATCAACCCTATCTGGTACGGATCCCACACTGCTGATCAGTATTGAAGCAGTGGGCGAACAAGCGTACTGTAACCTACTGCCTTTGTTTTCGGATTGAATTTCCTTAGGATTCTTCCAATGAAACTCAGTCTGGCATCTGCTTTACCGACGAAAAACTTTATGTGATCATTCCATTTTAAATCATTCCTAATGCGTACTCCAAGATAATTTATGGAATTAACTGCTTCCAGTTGCCGACCTGCTATATTGTAGCTAAATAATAAGGGATCTTTCTTTCTATGTATTTGCAGCACATTACACTTGTCTACATTGAGATTCAATTGCCATTCCCTGCACTATGCGTCAATTCGCTGCAGATCCTCCTGCATTTCAGTACAATTTTCCGTTGTTACAACCTCTCGATATACCACAGCATCATCCGCAAAAAGCCTCAGTAAACTTCCGATGTCATCCACAAGGTGATTTATGTATATTGTGAATAGCAACGGTCCTACGACACTCCCCTGCGGCACACCTGAAATCACTCTTACTTCGGGAGACATCTGTCCATTGAGAATGACAGGCTGCGTTCTGTTATCTAGGAACTCTTCAATCCAGTCACACAATTGGTCTGATAGTCCATATGCTCTTACTTTGTTCACTAAACGACTGTGGGGAACTGTATCGAACGCCTTGCGGAAGTCAAGAAACACGGCATCTACCTGGGAACCCGTGTCTATGGCCCTCTGAGTCTCGTGGACGAATAGCGCGAGCTGGGTTTCACACGACCGTCTTTTTCGAAACCCATGCTGATTCCTACAGAGTAGATTTCTACTCTCCAGAAAAGTCATTATACTCAAACATAATACACTCCTGGAAATTGAAATAAGAACACCGTGAATTCATTGTCCCAGGAAGGGGAAACTTTATTGACACATTCCTGGGGTCAGATACATCACGTGATCACACTGACAGAACCACAGGCACATAGACACAGGCAACAGAGCATGCACAATGTCGGCACTAGTACAGTGTATATCCACCTTTCGCAGCAATGCAGGCTGCTATTCTCCCATGGAGACGATCGTAGAGATGCTGGATGTAGTCCTGTGGAACGGCTTGCCATGCCATTTCCACCTGGCGCCTCAGTTGGACCAGCGTTCGTGCTGGACGTGCAGACCGCGTGAGACGACGCTTCATCCAGTCCCAAACATGCTCAATGGGGGACAGATCCGGAGATCTTGCTGGCCAGGGTAGTTGACTTACACCTTCTAGAGCACGTTGGGTGGCACGGGATACATGCGGACGTGCATTGTCCTGTTGGAACAGCAAGTTCCCTTGCCGGTCTAGGAATGGTGGAACGATGGGTTCGATGACGGTTTGGATGTACCGTGCACTATTCAGTGTCCCCTCGACGATCACCAGTGGTGTACGGCCAGTGTAGGAGATCGCTCCCCACACCATGATGCCAGGTGTTGGCCCTGTGTGCCTCGGTCGTATGCAGTCCTGATTGTGGCGCTCACCTGCACGGCGTCAAACACGCATACGACCATCATTGGCACCAAGGCAGAAGCGACTCTCATCGCTGAAGACGACACGTCTCCATTCGTCCCTCCATTCACGCCTGTCGCGACACCACTGGAGGCGGGCTGCACGATGTTGGGGCGTGAGCGGAAGACGGCCTAACGGTGTGCGGGACCGTAGCCCAGCTTCATGGAGACGGTTGCGAATGGTCCTCGCCGATACCCCAGGAGCAACAGTGTCTCTAATTTGCTGGGAAGTGGCGGTGCGGTCCCCTACGGCACTGCGTAGGATCCTACGGTCTTGGCGTGCATCCGTGCGTCGCTGCGGTCCGGTCCCAGGTCGACGGGCACGTGCACCTTCCGCCGACCACTGGCGACAACATCGATGTACTGTGGAGACCTCACGCCCCACGTGTTGAGCAATTCGGCGGTACGTCCACCCGGCCACCCGCATGCCCACTATACGCCCTCGCTCAAAGTCCGTCAACTGCACATACGGTTCACGTCCACGCTGTCGCGGCATGCTACCAGTGTTAAAGACTGCGATGGAGCTCCGTATGCCACGGCAAACTGGCTGACACTGACGGCGGCGGTGCACAAATGCTGCGCAGCTAGCGCCATTCGGCGGCCAACACCGCGGTTCCTGGTGTGTCCGCTGTGCCGTGCGTGTGGTCATTGCTTGTACAGCCCTCTCGCAGTGTCCGGAGCAAGTATGGTGGGTCTGACACACCGGTGTCAATGTGTTCTTTTTTCCATTTCCAGGAGTGTACGTGTTCCAAAATTCTACAGCCGGCCGAAGTGGCCGTTCGGTTAAAGGCGCTGCAGTCTCGAACCGCAAGACCGCTACGGTCGCAGGTTCGATTCCTGCCTCGGGCATGGATGTTTGTGATGTCCTTAAGTTAGTTAGGTTTAACTAGTTCTAAGTTCTAGGGGACTAATGACATCAGCAGTTGAGTCCCATAGTGCTCAGAGCCATTTGAACCATTTGAACCAAAATTCTACAACTGATCGACGTTAGAGATATAGGTCTATGGTTCTGCACATCTGTTCGACGTCCCTTCTTGAAAACGGGGATGAGCTGTGCCCTTTTCCAATCCTTTGGAACGCTACGCTCCTCTAGAGACCTACGGTACACCGCTGCAAGAAGGGGGGGAAGTTCCTTCGCGTACTCTGTGTAAAATCGAACTGGTGTTCCATCAGGTGCAGCGGCCTTTCCTCTTTTGAGCGATTTTAATTGTTTCTCTATCGCTCTGTCGTCTATTTCGATATCTACCATTTTGTCATCTGTGGGACAATCTAGAGAAGGAACTACAGTGCAGTCTTCCTCTGTGAAACAGCTTTGGAAAAAGATATTTAGTATTTCGGCCTTTAGCCTGTGATCCTCTGTTTCAGTACCATTTTGGTCACAGAGTGTCTGGACATTTTGTTTTGATCCACCTACCGCTTTGACATGTGACCAAAATTTCTTAGGATTTTCTGCCAAGTCAGTACATAGAACTTTACTTTCGAATTCATCGAACGCCTCTCGCATAGTCCTCTTCACACTACATTTCGCTTCGCGTAATTTTTGTTTCTCTGCAAGGCTTTGGCTATGTTTCTGTTTGCTGTGAAGTTCCCTTTGCTTCCGCAGCAGTTTTCTAACTCGGTTGTTGTACCACCGTAGCTTTTTTCCATCTCTTACGATCTTGCTTGGCACATACTCATCTAGCGCATATTGTACGATGGTTTTGAACTTCGTCCACTGATCCTCAACACTATCTGTACGGAGACAAAACTTTTGTGTTGAGCCGTCAGGTACTCTGTAATCTGCTTTTTTTCACTTTTGCTAAACAGAAAAATCTTCCTACCTTTTTTTATTATGTCTATTTACGGCTGAAATCATCGATGCAGTAACCGCTTTATGATCGCTGATTCCATGTTCTGTGTTAACCGTTTCAAATATTTCGGATCTATTTGTCACCAGAAGGTCTAATATGTTATCGCCACGAGTCGGTTCTCTGTTTAACTGCTCAAGCTAGTTTTCAGATAAAGCACTCAAAAAAAACTTCACTGGATTCTTTGTCCCTGCCACCCGTTATGAACGTCTGAATCTCCCAGTCTATATCCGGAAAATTAAAATCTCCACCCAGAACTGTGACATGGTGGGAATTCTACTCAAAATATTCTCCAAATTATTCTTCAGGTGCTCAGCCACAACAGCTGCTGAGCCAGGGGGCCTATAGAGACATCCAATTACCACGTCTGAGCCTGCTTTAACCGTGACCTTCACCCAAATTATTTCACATTTCGGATCTCCGTCAATTTCCTTCGATACTATTGCACTTCTTACCGCTATAAACACGCCTCCCCCTTCACTGTCCAGTCTGTCTCTGCGGTATACATTCCAATCTGAGTTTAGGATTTCATTACTGTTTACATCTGGTTTCAGCCAACTTCCGTTCCCTAGTACTATGTGGGCATTGTGAGCGTTTATTAATGAGAGCAGTTCTGGGACCTTTTTATAGACGCTCCTGCAGCTTACTATTAGCAGATTAATATTGTTATTCCCTGTTGCATTTTGCCTATTCCTACCCTGCCACGTCTCAGGAGGCGTCTTGTCGAGCCTAGGGAGGGAATTCTCCAACCTAAAAAACCCACATGTGCACTCCACTTGTACTCCGCTACCCATGTAGCCGTTTCCTGCGTGTATTGCACGCCTGACCTGTTCCGGGGGACCCTACATTTCTCCGCTCGATAGCGGAGGTCGAGAAATTTGCACCCCAGATCTCCGCAGAATCGTCTGACCATCTGGTTTAAGCCTTCCACTCGGCTCGAAACCAGAGGACCGCGATCGGTTCTGGGAACGATACTACAAATAGTTAGCTCTGATCCCACCCCACGAGCGAGGCTTTCCGCCTTCACCAACTCCGCCAACCGCCTGTGCGAACTGAGGATGACCTATGAACCCAGACGGCAGGCGTCATTGGTGCCGACATGAGCAACAATTTGCAGTCGGGTGCACCCAGTGCTCTCTATCGCCGCCGGCAGGGCCTCCTCCACACTCCACATCTCGGACGAGACCCCTCCCCCCCCCCCCCCGACCTTTCCGCTATTTCCCTAAGGGGCTCCATCACCCGCCTAACGTTGGAGCTCCCAATCACTAATAAACCCCTCCCCCCCTGTGCCTGCTCGGACCTTGCTGAAGGAGCGGCCACATGTCCACTCACAGGCAGAGCGGGCGATGCCACACGGCCAGCCTCCACATTGACCCTCCGCCTCGTGCGCCGCAAACGCCGCAGAACCCGCCACTCCCCTTGGGGAGAGGTTGGCCCAACCGCGCCCGGTGCGCGCGAAGATGTCTCGACAGCAGGGTCTGTGGGCGAAGCATTTAACACCTGCGGTGTACTATGCGACGCACCAGACTCCCCACTGCCGCTACACTCCGAGGCAGTAGCCTGAAGACGGCTGACCGCGGCCATCAACACGTTCAGCTGTTTGCGAACAGTAGCCAGCTCCTCCTGCGTCCATACACAGCAGTCACACATCCTATCCATCCTAAGAAATCAATTTACTGTAGAGAGTTAATCAACTTTTAACTAGACTGCAAATTCACTAAAGGCGGCTGATAGTTGACTAAACTGTGGTTACTAGACACTTCTTGTAGAAAATAGCACTACCCGTCACTGGACTGTATTCAAAACAAACTCTAGCATCACTGGCACTGTGGCTGACTAAAGGGACTCTCTCTGACTGTATTCAAAACAAACACGAAATCTATGGAACACTATTACTAGCACTCGACAATTAAAGCTTCCTAAAAGCAAAAAACACAAGGAAGAAGACGTGACAAGTAAGAAAAATACAGTTAATACTTAAATTAACGTAGCTCGCTGCACATTTGTGTTCTTTAATTGCTATTTTTGTTGCGTTGCTGTATTTCTTTATTTTATTAGGTTAAAGGTAATCTTTTTTGGGAAACACTATTTTTAGATGTGTGCTGAGGCACGAGGTTAATCTCATCTAAAATATAAGACTGACAAAAGATCACACTAATATTGAAACAACCATCTGAAATCGACTTATGTATTTACACTACTGGCCATTAAAATTGCTACACCACGAAGATGACGTGACACAGACGCGAAATTTAACCGACAGGAAGAAGATGCTGTGATATGCAAATGATTAGCTTTTCACAGCATTCACACAAGCATGGCGCCGGTGGCGACACCTACAGCGTGCTGACATGAGGTAAGTTTCCAACCGATTTCTCATACACAAACAGCAGTTGACCGACGTTGCCTTGTGAAACGTTGTTGTGATGCCTCGTGTAGGGAGGAGAAATGCGTATCATCACGTTTCCGACTTTGATAAAGGCCAGAGGTGGTTGTTCTGAGTACTGATTTCTCAGGATCTATGCACCCAAATTGCGTGAAAATATAATCACATATCAGTTCTAGTATAATATATTTGTCCAATGAATACCCGTTTATCATCTGTATTTCTTTAATGGCCAGTAGTGTCTTTATGATTTATGTAACGCCTCATTATATTACACATGTCATTTACATTTTGTTTATTTTGTTTTAACTCCATTTACTCTACTATACTAAAAGGACTAGTTTTGCTGAATGCTTGGATAGAATTTGTCATGTTATTGACTCTATGGGAGACTGAGTCATTGTCAATCCTTGGGCAGGGTTAACAAAATCCTTGAGGCAGACAAGGCTCAATGCTCAACGATATTATATTGTCATTAGGGAAACCAATCATCTCTGACCTCAGCTTCGGTGTGAATGGGTTAATTGTCTGCATGACGTTCTAACAGTTCAGTCACTGTATTTACGGTCAGGGCTGTACGTCAAAGACGTGAGGGTCCACAGGAACAATTCGGACACCCAGAAAATCACAAAACTTTTGCAGGCATGAGCAGTGAGCGTGTGTATGAATGAGGACAACTGGGTGTGGTTTTAATTTTTTTGTTTTGTTTTGTTTTTTGGCTGGCGTAGCTGTCATGGTCCAGCATGGTAATCTCAAACACCCAGTTAGAGTGTTACAATTTCTCCTGCTCCGTGTCACACTTACCTCTTACTGAAGTTCGTCTCTCACCATGCAGAAATTATTCGATAACAGGGAGGTAGTGGAAGGTGACAAGCCACTCTCTCACTTTATCTGCTCTGTCGGTCAGATAAAAACTCATATTTTAGGTCATGATCTCTGTGTGTTCCCCAGTACTACATCTGGTATGTGTGGTTCTTCACTTTCTTACCTGAGAAAAGTGTGGACAGAATGGTCGTATAACTTCATGAGTAGTCTGTAGAAAACGTGTACCCGAGGGGCCATAGTGGAACCGATGTGGAACAGGGAGAAAGATGGATTGTGACCATAAATGTGCCCAGTGACCTAGCTGTGTAACTGATAGGGGAAGCAGCACTCTGTAAATTGTACCTGCAGAGGGATCTCGGGCCATGGCACTCTACTCTTCCCACTTACAGTGGGAGCATGAGAGCGCCGGCTCGCACAACATTTTACATGGGTCAGGCGACAGTCAATCGCAAAGGCAGCCAGATGGCAGGAAGTGGCTAGAGGACGCTGTTTAAGAGAGACTGCTGTAATCTGAGCTTTTGTGGAAATGGTGGGAGGCTCATAACACAAGAAGCATTCTCATGTTAGAAACTGGGACGATACGATCAGGGCGGCTGGTGCATGTGTTTAGTGGAGGCAAGACTGTGACTCCCCTGACGTCAGGAAGTCATTAGGTTCTTTTAGCAGGGGGAAAAAACATTTTTCATAAACATGACGCTATGGGAAGTTTACCAGCCTTCTTTCAGAAACTGGAAATGGTTGGCATGGAAAGATTAGATCTCTTCATAAATGAGGGACCGTGGTCCTATCTAGGTAGACATTTTAAGCCGAAAAATGGCCATGCTTACTGTGAGAACGATGATCCCCTCGTCTAAAATTTTCTTTTTTCAAACAAGAGAAATTTTGAGTCACTGATTGGCTCCACTCAGGATATGCCAAGCAGAAGCTTGCTCCCCTAGTGTGGGAAGTCTGGTCCTGTGTCTGGATTAGTGACCAGGCCAGCGAATAGTCAAGAGAGAAGATTCAATATGGGAAGGATAGTTCTTTGGTTTGTACAACGTGGAGGCTGGTGTTTTCTGCTAATTCCGCTCCTGTACGAGCCTTGGTGGAAAGTGATTGTGATTCTTTGCCTTCTTTGTCTTCTGTCCTCCTCTGGTGGAGAACTTCAAGTCTTTCCCTAGTGGTTGACACTTGTGGTATGCAACATGTAGTTGACTAAGAGCCAGTGGCACTTTCGAACTGTGCCGACGGTGGAACTGTATATCATCTCGGACATATCAAGTGTCATGAGGGTCAACTCATTCGTCCTGAGATGGCCGTCTGATGTTTGACAATTCCAGCACATGCCGACATAGCTGTGAATCAAATTGATTGCCCAGACCAGCGAACAGGTGCACCTCACTCTGAAATCCGCCGAGATTTCTGGGCTCTGATAGGGAAGTCTCCTGTGTTCTAATAATCAGAGTGCCAGTCCGTGTACTTAGAAAGTTTTGATGGATCCGTCAGAAGATTACAGCTGCTGTCGCGCACCGCCCCTCGCCCATAGCGTGCCGTTCTCTGCTGCTGTCTGAATCAAGACGAAAGGGTAAAGTATTGCTGCACAGAAGTCGGGTTGTTAAATGATATACACAGCTCTCTGCTCCCGTAAACAATAGTTTGCTGTGTACCTGGTCGTACTTGATTCCATTTGAAGGGAATTTGTCTCACAGTGAATCTATGGAAACGGAGTCTGATTGCGTTGTGGAAGGGATTAATTCATGCGAGAACTTGTATAGTTTCCACCCCAATGATTGCTTTACCAATCAAGCACCATTGCCTTCCTGATTTATGTTTATCATTTTGTTTTGTAAGATTTACCAGCTAGATTGGAGTTATAAAAGGATAAGTAAAAACTTGTCATTATTTTTGTAAACTTAAATACGCCATTGTTCTCGTTTATACTCCCGCAGCCAGTCACCGTTTTTATTTTATTGTAGTAAAACATGGATACACCAGCAATTCAGAATGCAATTGTAGTACATTACTTAATTTGATGATTAATTTGAGTTCTGAATCTACAACGAAAGTGCCACGAGTAAATTCACTAATTTCATATATAAAAATTAAGGGCGGAGATCAGGATTTGAAGACTTTTGAGAAGATAGTACTTTTCTGTATGTAATGTTAATGACATTTAGCGTCACTGGGGCATATATTTATGATAAAGAAAGCGGCCTCTTGCAAATCTAAAAAAAACCCTTCTTGAGAAATGTTTCTACAATGTAAGTGCTATGTTGGCCCACAGAAATGTTAAAACAAAGAAATAAATACACGTCTTACAGGTAATCGTTGGAATTACATCTCATTTCATTATTTAATAACGTATGGCTACAGCCACAAAAACTGCCCAGTTTGAGGAAAGTAATAAAGAAAAACATAATAATTTTATGTAGGACATTTTCTTTGCATGTTATTAACATTACAGAAATTGGCTATACTCAAGAACAGTGTACGTTCTATGGTCTCAATTTGTTTTTCAGTCAATGTAAATACGTATTTCATGCGTTCTGTAAATTTAATTCGGTTAAAAGTGGCTGTACAGAAGGGAGATTGCAAGTAACTGAATATGCATAAATGTTAATCAATAAAAATGAAAGTAAATCTGTTTTAGTAGGCATTAGAGTGCAACTTTATCTTGCAGTGTACAACGTTAGTCTCCTTTTTTATAAATGGCATAGTGGTTGCATTTTCACTGTAAATTTATTTATTTGTCGAGTTCAATACCACAATTTCGATCCTGTGACCATTGTCAAATGTAGATAATTGCGGATTCCACCATGATAATGGCCATACGATGGGAACTACGATATTTAATTTGACCAATAGATTCCTTTGGAAGGTCAGAAAAACCTTTCTAGGCACACATATTACCACTATACGATGGGGCTCAAGCATAAAGCATAAATGGAAAATTGTTGTCATTTATTACTCGTATTTCGAAAAGCTGAATCACGGGTTTCCGCGCCGTGCTTGTCATATTGAAAGTTCACTGCCTCGCAACTTGGAGCACTAGTGTTGTTCTTTGTTTTCGTGTTGTAACACGGGCCTTGCACTTCTGATATTTCGGTGTTCCGTGGCGCTCCTTTATTTCTAAGCTACAATACTATGTATTCTTCGGATGAGGCCTCGCAGTCTTGTTCATCTGAGCAGTCTGTTTACATTTGGGACTCCTCCTCATCATTATTTTCAGTTTGAGGCGCCTGCCTAACCCATCTTTCGTTTGAGAGCAGTAAATGTAATGATTCTTTTAACAAAGGTTGGCTGATTATATTATGATTCGATTTCATACCTGCTATTAATGGGATCAGGTTCGACTAGTAGCCTGTTGATAACGTCAGATCGCATTGTTGTCGTGAGAATTTCCTGTTGTTGTGGTCTTCAGTCCTGAGACTGGTTTGATGCAGCTATCCATGCTACTCTATCCTGTGCAAGCCTCTTCATCTCCCAATACCTACTGCAACCTACATCCTTCTGAATCTGCTTAGTGTATTCATCTCTTTGGTCTCCCTCTACGATTTTTACCCTATACACTACCCTCTAGTACTAAATCGGTGATCCCTTGATGCCTCGGAACATGTCCTACCAACCGATCCCTTCTTCTAGTCAAGTTGTTTATTTTATTTATTTTATTTATTTATTTATTGTTCCGTGGGACCACATTTAGGAGAAGTCTCCATGGTCATGGAACGAGTCAATACATGAAATTATAACACGATTGTAGAAACAGATAAAATGAAATATAAGAAACATATTCAGGCGACAAGTCGTTAGTTTAAATAAAGAAAATCAAGAATGTAACATTGGAATTTGCTTAATTTTTTAGCTCTTCCAGGAGCTCCTCGACAGAATAGAAGGAGTGAGCCATGAGGAAACTCTTCAGTTTAGACTTAAAAGTGTTTGGGCTACTGCTAAGATTTTTGAGTTCTTGTGGTAGCTTATTGAAAATGGATGCAGCAGAATACTGCACTCCTTTCTGCACAAGAGTCAAGGAAGTGCATTCCACATGCAGATTTGATTTCTGCCTAGTATTAACTGAGTGAAAGCTGCTAACTCTTGGGAATAAGCTAATATTGCTAACAACAAACGACATTAAAGAAAATACATACTGTGAGAGCAATGTCAAAATTCCCAGACTATTGAATAGGGGTCGACAAGAGGTTTTCGAACTTACACCATACATAGCTCAAACAGCCCGTTTTTGAGCCAAAAATACCCTTTTTGAATCAGAAGAATTACCCCAAAAAATAATACCATATGACATAAGCGTATGAAAATATGCGAAGTATACTACTTTTCGTGTTGAAATGTCACTTATTTCAGTTACTGTTGTGCCACAAATTTCTCTTCTCCTCAGTTCTATTCAATAGCACCTCATTAGTTATGTGATCTACCCATCTCATCTTCAGCAATCTTCTGTAGCACCACATTTCGAAAGATTCTATTCTCTTCTTGTCTAAACTATTTATCGTCCATGTTTCACTTCCATACATGGCTATACTCCATACAAATACTTCCAGAAACGTCTTTCTGACACTTAAATCAATACTCGATGTTAACAAATTATTATTCTTCAGAAATGCTTTCCTTGCCATTGCCAGTCTACATTTTATATCCTCTCTACTTCGACCAACATCAGTTATTTTGCTCCCCAAAACTCCTTTACTACTTTAAGTGTCTCATTTCCTAATCTAATTCCCGCAGTATCACACGACTTAATTCGACTACATTCCATTATCCTCGTTTTGCTTTCGTTGATGTTCATCTTATACTCTCCTTTCAAGACACTGTCCATTCCGTTCAACTGCTCTTGCAAGTACTTTGCTGTCTCTGACAGAATTACAATGTCATCGGCGAACCTCAAAGTTTTTATTTCTTCTCCATGTATTTTAATACCTACTCCGAACTTTTCTTTCGTTTCCTTTACTGCTTGCTCAATATACAGATTGAATAGCATCTTGGAGAGGCTACAACCCCGTCTCACTTCCTTCCCAACCACTGCTTCCCTTTCATGTCCCTCGACTCTTATAACTGCCGTCTACTTTCTGTACAAATTGTAAATAGCCTTTCGCTCCCTGTATTTTATCCCTGCCAACTTCAGAATTTGAAAGTGAGTATTCCAGTCAACATTGTCAAAAGCATTCTCTAAGTTTACAAATGCTAGAAACGTAGGTTTGCCTTTCCTTAATCTTTCTTCTAAGATAAGTCGTAGGGTCAGTATTGCTTCACGTGTTCCAACATTTCTACGGAATCCAAACTGATCTTCCCCGAGGTCGGCTTCTACCAGTTTTTCCATTTGTCTGTAAAGAATTCGTGTTAGTATTTTGCAGCTGTGACTTATTAAACTGATAGTTCGGTAGTTTTCACATCTGTCAACACCTGGTTTCTTTGGGATTGGAATTATTATATTCTTCTTGAAGTCTGAGGGTATTTCGCCTGTGTCATACATCTTGCTCAACAGATGGTAGAGTTTTGTCAGGACTGGTTCTCCCAAGGCCGTCTGTAGTTCTAATGGAATGTTGTCTACTCCCGCGGCCTTGTTTCGACTCAGGTCTTTCAGTGCTCTGTCAAACTCTTCACGCAGTATCGTATCTCCCATTTCATCTTCATCTACAAATGGTTCAAATGGCTCTGAGCACTATGGGACTTAACATATGTGGTCATCAGTCCCCTAGAACTCAGAACTAATTAAACCTAACTAACCTAAGGACATCACACACATCCATGCCCGAGGCAGGAGTCGAACCTGCGACCGTAGAGGTCGCTGAAGCGCCTACAACCGCTCGGCCACCCTGGCCGGCTTCATCTACATCCTGTTCCATTTCCATAATATTGTCCTCAAGTACGTCGCCCTTGTATAGACCCTCTATATACTCCTTCCACCTTTCTGCTTGCCCTTCTTTGCTTAGAACTGGGTTTCAATCTGAGCTCTTGATATTAATACAAGTGGTTCTCTTTTCTCCAAAGGTCTCTTTAATTTTCCTGTAGGCAGAATCTATCTTACCCCTAGTGAGATAAGCCTCTACATCCTTACATTTATCCTCTAGCCATCCCTGCTTAGCCATTTTGCACTTCCTGTCGTTCTTATTTTTGAGACGTTTGTATTCCTTTTTGCCTGCTTCATTTACTGCATTTTTATATTTTCTCCTTTCATCAATTAAATTCAATATTTCTTGTGTTACCCAAGGATTTACACTAGCCCCCGTCTTTTTACCTACTTGATCCTCTGCTGCCTTCACTATTTCATCCCTCAAAGCTACCCATTCTTCTTCTACTGTATTTCTTTCCTCCATTCCTGTGAATTTTTCCCTTATGCTCTCCCTGAAACTCTGTACAACCTCTGGTTCTTTCAGTTTATCCAGGTCCCATCTCCTTAAATTCCCGCCTTTTTGCAGTTTCTTCAGTTTTAATCTACAGGTCATAACCAATAGATTGTGGTCAGAGTACACATCTGCCCCTGAAAATGTCTTACAATTTAAAATCTTGTCCTTAAATCTCTGTCTTAGCATTATATAATCTATCTGAAACCTTTTAGTATCTCCAGGGTTCTTCCATGTATATAACATTCTTTCATGATTCTTGAACCAAGTGTTAGCTATGATTAAATTATGCTCTGTGCAAAATTCTACCAGGCGGCTTCTTCTTTCATTTCTTAGCCCCAATCCATATTCACCTACTACGTTTCCTTCTCTTCCTTTTCCTACTGACGAATTCCAGTCACCCTTGACTATTAAATTTTCATCTCCCTTCACTACCTGAATAATTTCTTTTATCTCATCACACATTTCATCAATTTCTTCATCGTCTTCAGAGCTAGTTGGCATATAAACTTGTACTACTGTAGTAGGCGTCTGCTTCGTGTCTATCTTGGCCAGAATAACACGTTCACTATGCTGTTTGTAGTAGATTACCCGCACTCCTATTTTTTTATTCATTATTAAACCTACTCCTGCATTACCCCTATTTGACTTTGAGTTTATAACGCTGTAGTCACCTGACCAGAAGTCTTGTTCCTCCTACCACCGAACTTCACTAATTCCCACTATATCTAACTTTAACCTATCCATTTCCCTTTTTAAGTTTTCTAACGTACCTGCCTGATTAAGGGATCTGACATTCCACGCTCCGATCCGTAGAACGCCAGTTTCCTTTCTCCTGATAACTATGTCCTCTTGAGTATTCCCCGCCTGGAGATCCGAATGGAGGACTATTTTACCTCCGGAATATTTTACCCAAACGTTTGTCTGTACAGATTATTGTGGGCGTCGGCTGCTTCTGTTAAACTACCTATGGAAAAGTGGGCATGTTCATTGGCAATTGAGCCATGCATCAAAATTTTGTATATAGGGGGAGACATTCATAGAGGTGACAAAAGTCGTGAGATACCCCCAAAATATCGTGTCTGACCTCCTTCTGCCCGGCGTAGTGCAGCAACTCATGTGGCACGGACTCCATAAGTCGTTGGAAGTCCCCAGCAGAAATACGGAGCCATACTGACTCTATAGTCATCCAAAATTGCGAAAGTGCAGTATTTTGTGGACGAATGGACCTCTCGATTATGTCGACTGATCTGGGAAGCCAAATCATTCGCTCGAATTTTTCAGAATGCTTTTAAAATCAATTGCGAACAATTGTGGCATGGTGACATGGCGCATTGTCGTCCATAAAAACATCATCGTTGCTTAGTTACATGAAGTCAATGAATAGTTCAAATGGTCTCCAAGTATCCGAACTTTACCATTTCCGGTCAATGAACACCTCAGTTGGACCACCTATTCCATTCCATGTAAACAGAATCCACGCCGTTATGGAGCCACCAACAGCTTGCTCAGTACCTTCTTGACAACTTGGGTCCATGACTTCGGGGGTCTGCACCATGCTCAAATCCTTCCATCAGCCAGCACCAACCGAATTCGGGACTCGTCTGACCAGGATACGGTTTTACTGTCGTCTAGGGTAAAACCGGAAAGGTCACGAGCCCAAGAGAGGCGCTCCAGGCGATGGCGTTCTGTTAGCAAAGGCACTCACGTCGATCGTCTACTACCATAGCCCATTAACGCCAAATTTAGCCTCACTTTCCTAACGGATACGTTCGTCGTACATCGTAAATTAATTTCTGTGGTTATTTCAAGCGGTGTTCATGTCTGTTATCACTGACAACTCTATGGAAATTCCGCTGCTCTCCGTCGTGAAGTGAATGTCTTCGGCCACGGTTTTGTTTACAGTGCGAGGTAATGCCTAAAATTTGGTATGCTCGGACCACTCTTGACACTGTGGACCTCGAAATATTTAATTCCCTAACGATTTCCGAAATTGAATGTTCCATGCGCCTAGCTCCAACAAGCATTCAACGATCAGAGTCTGTTAATTCCCGTCACGTGGCGGTAATCACGTGGAGTACCTTTTCATATCAGTCACCTGAGTACAGATGACAGCTCCGCCAGTGTGTTGTCCTTTGTACCTTGTGTACGCGATACAATCGCCATCTGCATATGTGCATATCGCTATCCCGTAACTTTTGCGACCTCAGACGGGCAGGATTAGCAGCAATTTGCGACTGCTTGCTGATGATGCTGTGGCGTACAGGAAGTTGTGGTCGTTGAGTGACTGTAGGAGGATACAAGATGACTTAGACGACATTTCTACTTGCTGTAATCAGTTGCAGATAGCACTAAACGTAGAAAAATGTAAGTCAATGCAGATAGATATAAATCGACTTACTGTCTTGCTATTCCCATAGTATAAGGAGAAAATTTGAGCATACCTGTCTTATGTCCACTGGAAATAGAGTTTAGAATAACACTGAATCGATAGATGAGTTGCAGATCTACACCTGTTATTTGAGATGATATTTCAATGTCCGCCGAAGATCTTCTCATGATATTTCCATCATTGCTATTACCATAGTTTTGCTTGGGAACAGCTACAATTTAATCAGTATAGATTTCTAAACATTTCTTGTTTGACTTTGTTCCTCTCTTGAACAAGTTCCTTTTCCTATTTTGAACGAATTTTCCACTTGTTGATTTTTATTTTATAGGAGAAATGCAACAAAAATTCGAAAAATCTAATTCGGGTAAGGAGTAAAAACAGACCTAACTGAAGAGCTTCCGTATTTACTACTTTGGTTTTTGACAAGTCATTGAAACCTTTTGAGGTAGTCTTGCAAATGTAGCATGCTACTGTCGATGCTGTCCCTGTTGCTGCAATTCAGATCTTTACATCCACCATAGTGGTCAACAACGTGGATTTTATGAATAAATCGTCATTTGTTCTTGCAATTTTTCTTTCTTGTAATGTTCCATTGTGACTGTCAATATAACGAATTTGTTATTGTTAACATCAATTGTTTCACGAA
Source organism: Schistocerca piceifrons (assembly GCF_021461385.2). Classification (NCBI taxonomy): domain Eukaryota; kingdom Metazoa; phylum Arthropoda; class Insecta; order Orthoptera; family Acrididae; genus Schistocerca; species Schistocerca piceifrons. Next base: position 647,436,782 of record NC_060149.1, read on the forward strand.
TAAATCTAATTCTTATTGGTCTGGAGTAGCAAGGAGATGATGGTGTAGGGTTTTTGTAAACCACTTGGTCTTTATTGGAGCGAATATTAAGTTGGAGAGGCACTAAAGGCGAGTGAAGTATGTTCGTACCAGAATAATGGCTGTTTTCAATTTTTTTTCAAATTTTTGTTTCAACTGAATTTTCAGTGAACCATCACAACCTCATTTATAGATAAGTTCCAATGTATTTATGTCAACATTTGTAAGATCATTTAAAACCTCTTCCAAATATAATATTAATCGCTCACATGTGTGATAAAGGAAGGACCGAATTTGAATCTCCACACATGTGGCAGGCAACTGATAGGATTCAGTCACAGGGTAGCACTGCAGTTTAGCCTCTTGAAGGATACTGTAGCAGGGATAGACTTTCTTACCAGTTGTTCGGATTAGTTCGTATTGTTTCTCCTTGTCAGCGATGCTTCCACAAAGATTGACAAGGCTTGGATATGTGAAAGTCGTCTTTTTTTTTTTGGGGGGGGGTCTCTATGACTTAGATCTAATGCTTGTCTGTATTTAGATCCTCGTGTAGGAGATGATGTAATATCTTTCATCACTTTGCAATTCGCAAAATTTTCAAATTCTCGGAGCTTCATTTGACTGGAATACGTTTATTCTGTGGCCCCAAAATTGTTTGGTTCAAATGGCTCTGAGCACTATGGGACTTAACTTCAGTGGTCATCAGTCCCCTAGAACTTAGAACTGCTTAAACCTAACTAACCTAAGGACATCACACACATCCATGCCCGAGGCAGGATTCGAACCTGCGACCGTAGAGGTCGCGCGGCTCCAGACTGTAGCACCTAGAACCGCTCGGCCACTCCGGCCGGCCCAAAATTGTTTCTCAATAGCTATGTCTTACGCCTTTTACTGCGAACGCTTACCTCTACGGACGATATTGATGGCCTACAAACTAGAGCTTTGCAACATGGAATTTTAATAGTATTTTGTAGGTAATTGTGGATATGTTTTAAGAAGGTACTTTCAACGTTGTGTGAAGTAAGCCACCGTTTCTTAACTGTGACTCTATATTAGGCGGTTTATGTTTAAAACCTTTCTTTTCGTCATCACAGAAGGTAGAATATGATAATATATAATTTTCCTTTAGTCCAATTAATTTATAAACGATTTAAAAACCGCTCTTGATTAAGCCATAGAGGCTTTTTTTCTCATAGATTTGCCTTGTAAAGGACCTAGGATAAAAACAAAATGCTTTCAGAATTCATTTCGGAGATGACATACTACTATAGCCGAGAAGTCATTAATCTAAAACAATCGTACAAAATAAAATTGCGCTATTCAGCGGCTACTTTTTTAAATTTCCAGTTGAGGAATGACTTTTCTATCATAATGTATTAGCAAATGTGCAGGAAAACACCCTGAACTATAACAAAAAGAATTCTTACTAACAAAAGTAGTAAACAATTTAACGCTACATATACAGGTCTTCAGAATCCATGTTGCTTTTCACTACACTTCGAGTAGAAACAAGCTTTACCACATTCACAAACGTGGATTGATTTCAAGCCAATAGAGGAGCTTCAGTTGTACTGCAAGCGAGACCTAAATACATAGCTCTACCGCGTATTACTGCACAGTAAGAAAATAACACACTGCCTCAGCAATTCCCCATCTATCAGACTATCGCGGGAAGTTACGCGTTCCGGGAATCGCTCGTATTTGAAAAGCGGACTTTTGGCCAGTTTTTAGGGCAAGATAACAGCAGGAGCATGTGGCGTGTGACAGAGACACTGGCAACGCCGCTGAGTATTACCCCCCCCCCTCTCTCTCTCTCTCTCTCTCTCTCTCTCTCTATCTCTCTCCTTGAGCTCAACACATGAGGCAACCGCCTTGTAGCTTGCCGTAGTGTTCGTGACTGAGGGGAAGAAACGCGACGGTTGAAGTGCCCAGATATCAAAGAACAATTGTACGCGTGTTAAGTCTGAGGAAACGAATAAGATAACAGAGTTTCCTTGTGACGTCAGTCGGCACTACATGGGTTACGCTGAAAGTGAGTCACTAATGTTGCATTGGAATTGTCTTACACAAATGAAGCCCATGAGGGCGTAATCGATGAAGAACGATAAGTCGCCAGAGGACGTACTTAAGATAGTGTCAAACAAGGTGGTGAGCTCGAGGACGGCGAAGGTAAGTTCAGCGAGGCGGTAGTATGAGGACTGTTGAGACGATCTCCAACGAGGCGGTAGCTCGAAGACAATCAAGATGAGATCCAACAAGGGGGACATATTCCTCATTGCTCGGCGATGTGAACTCTTATTGAGGAGGTGCTATGCGCAAGCTGGCATAAGCCCAAAGTGTGAACTCGCTTAATAGTGGTCAGTGGCGATCTAAATAGTTTGTCAGTAAAACGATAACGGTGGAGGAACGTGGCTTGTGGAAGGAAGGTAGTGTTATGAACAAATGCACTGATATCGCGCATCTTGCTCATGTACTGCAAAACTATCACAGTGATGGCCAGCACAAGGTCATGATGAGCTTACTCATTTGTATACGTGTCTGGAGCGCTCTGTCCTCAACAGCAGGGAACTGTAATTTATTTGCTTATGCGTATTCAAAGAGTAGGCTTGGAGCTTTATGACCACGGAAAAATCAGACTGCGACCATAAAACTTGGTGATGTTGTTCGTCCTTCTCTATATTTCACTCTTCAGTGCAACAGATTTATCCCAACGATGGATGACTTTGAGGAGACTTTGCTTGTAGAGGTCTAAAATTTGGCTGGTCCGAAACGTTAGACTGAAAATTACTGCTACGCATTGGTTACTTCATCCAAGGAAAGAAAAAAAGTCACTTTGTGTCATGTCAGGGGAATATTGGGTGAGAGGCAAAATTTGATACCCCAAAGAAGCGGCATGCGTGAATGTGTCCTGTGTAGATTGAGTTGTGCCATTGTCATAAGTAAAACCACCCATCTGTACAGCTTCCATCAATGCTTCGTTTTGACAGCCTCCCATAGCCGATTCATGAGATTTCGTTAGTATGCTCTTATGACGGTTTTCCCTTATGAGCACAACCTTTAGCCCTACATCATGGCAGTCCGAAAAAAACACTCAACATGAACTTCCCCGATGAGTGTTGGAACTTTGCCCTTTTGGAGCCGCTGTGTCCACATGTTTCCATTGCTTCTTTTGTTTATTTGTTTCGGAGTCATAGTGATACAACCAGCACTCGTCCACGATGATTATGCAGATAGAGGACTCATCAGGATTGGATTGACACAGTTGCGACATCTCCGGTTCAGGAGGATTTTTGATTGGATGTGAGCAGTTGTGAAACGCAGAAGTCGCCAACCTTTGTCATCTTCAAAATGTCGTGTAAGATGTTGAAAAGTGATCCGTGACTGATTTTACTTCTTCCATTTTCGACACCTTAGTGATACAGCAGTCTTCGAGTACCAGCACCTCTACCACTGAGCCATCCTCGGAAAGTGTTGTCCCTCCACCTAGACTCTTTTTCCATCTCAAACAAGCGATGTCAATCAATCATTATGTGGTTACCAACAGTGTGCCAGTCGACGGATGAGATGGAAAAGACACCGTCGATGTGCTGTTATAATAAGCATCACAGCTGATAGTGCGAACAATTTCAGCAATTGTACTGTAATTTCAACACCGACAATGAAAAGGCAGCATGCTTCCCAAATTCTGTATCATCGCTAAACCACCCCTCCTCTACTTTGCGAATACCACTGCGAATGTAGACAGATGCATAATGGAGCTTCAGATGGGCAGAGTTCGAAGCATTTTACTTAAATCAACTGCACTAGTGAGTCTAAAGTATTGTTCTAGTGTTTGGGATCAGTATCAAGAAGGTATTGGTAAGAGAGAACATAAACACATGCACTCCTAAGGCTACACGGTTCTGCATATAAAACTAGCTATAATACTAGGTCGTGACAGTTTCTGACCTATTAGCCATATGGAATGCAATGCTGTTAATATTCCAATGTAACAAATATATGTTCGGCGGGTGACATACATCTTTCTTGAGGTTTCTCTACTATTAACGATGGTGACAAACTGAAAAAACTACTTCCTTAAAACATAGATTCTGTGTGATAAATGCAAAATATAGCTTTACAGAGGTGTATAGCATCCAATGTTCATATCGGTTCACGGTTCAGAAATTAAACTATGCCTGTATCACTCCTATAAAATGTATGTGTTGGACAGCATTCGTCATCGCGTGTGTCCTCGGGGGCAATTTGAGAAGATTGAATACGGACGTTTGTTTGCTCTGGACCATTATTACTTCCAACGTAAATTGTCTGGATGACTGCTTCTGCACTTTTCCTGTCTTAATTTGCTTGAGAGAACATCGATTGTGGTGAGTGTTGTGTGCATCTAGCAGGTGAGAGACAGGTGGAGGACACATTTGCTGGTTCTCAACACATGAGAAACACCTTAGTTGACTTTGTTAATTACAAGGATGATTTGGAATCTGTCATATCACCGACAGCAGTATTCGTAAGTGGAATTATCAGTTTCCTTTATTTTTTCGAAGTTTTCACGTAAATGTCTTCACAGACGAAGGTTTACAGCATATTCCACCTCGCTACACCTCACTAAAATTTCGGGTTTCTAGAGAAATAATTTCCAGTATATATCTTTGGAAATATACTCTGCAATCGATTCTGCTATGAAAGCGATATTGTTACGTGCTTGATATCGAGAAGTATCACGTAAAGTGTATGATATTCTGGTAAACCACGTGAAAATACATACGTTTTTTAATCTGTACTTTGTACTGAGGGGAACCAACCCAGCCTTTATACAATAGTTCGGAGAGTGACCTCGGTCCGCTGAGGGTACTCTGGTCATGCGTCGAGCCAGTGCATGTGTGGCCACGCGACCGCTACGGTCGCAGGTTCGAATCCTGCTCGTGCATGGATGTGTGTGATGTCCTTAGGTTAGTTAGTGTTAAGTAGTTCTAAGTTCTAGGGGACTAATGACCTTAGAAGTTAAGTCCCATAGTGCTCAGAGCCATTTTTTTGTATGTGTGAGGGGAAGATGACTTGTGACTGTCGGCTGTGGTGGATGATCGCCTGACCTCGCGGAAAATATCTACTGCTGCGAGGAGTATATACGATGCATGTACTTATGCTATGTCTCTTCATGGTATGTGTACGATTGTCTGGTGGTCGATAGCCATATGCAGGACTCAGACATTGTGGTTCAAATGGTTCAAATGGCTCTGAGCACTATGGGACTTAACATCTATGGTCATCAGTCCCCTAGAACTTAGAACTACTTAAACCTAACTAACCTAAGGACATCACACAACACCCAGCCATCACGAGGCAGAGAAAATCCCTGACCCCGCCGGGAATCGAACCCGGGAACCCGGGCGTGGGAATCGAGAACGCTACCGCACGACCACGAGATGCGGGTGACATTGTGTTTTTGTATGGCGCAGGGTACGAATTGTCAGTTTACCACGTAGATAAGGTATGCAGTGATATAGCCGGGTTGGAGATCAGCTACACACTGAAATATTCAAGCTTTCCTATACAGTAGCAGAGCAGTGTAATTGAAGAAGTGTCTTTCCGTATTTCACGATCTGTTAACCACTTTTGTGGGGTTGAACTATCAGTACAATAAGGCGATGTGTACATAATTGTTTTACCACTGAAAGTCTCATCTGCAGATAAATGGCAGATAGTGCAACCACACCAGCAGCAGCAGCAGCAGATTGTTGGGTAAATTCAATAAGGGCCAATCAGAATACTCGTGTGTGTGAAATCTTATGGGACTTAACTGCTACGGTCATCAGTCCCTAAGCTTACACACTACTTAACCTAAATTAACCTAAGGACAAACACACACACACCCATGCCCGAGGGAGGACTCGAACCTCCGCCGGGGCCAGCTGCACTCAGAATACTTCGTTCGTTCACAATACATTCTTTGTGCTGGGGCTTAGGAGCCTCTACAGACTGATTTGAACAAGATATGGGCAAGGTATCTATGGGAAGTTCTGAGAGTAATGTGATGTCAACTTTGTTCAAGTGTTCAAAGATAAGTTGAAGCAGACCATCCATCTCAGGCAGGATGGTGTCCCTCATCTGCCATTGTGGCATTAGTGCATCTACAGACCAACAGCTCCAGGACACCGAAAATTCCAGCTATTTCTCTTGTGTAGGACAATGCTTCAAACTCCGTTTGCGCAATTGTTCTGGTTTTCCCGTCTGTGCTTAGACACTGCTCTCTTTACAAACAAATGAGCGAACGTTTACCGTTTCTGAAACATATATTGAATGCAGGACATTATGATTTCCAGGAAGGGTAAGACGTGATGGACCGTAGCGCCTAGAACAGCTCGTAATTTGCGAGTAGTTTGCAGGTCTGTAGTCTATTTATTGTAACCCCAAGCATGACAGGGTGAGTGTTTTGTATCAGCATAATAAATAAACTACATGAAATCCATCCCTAAATAAACCGTTCTACTTACCACTGAGGATAAATAAAATACACTCATTCCTCTCCAGCAGCTGGACACAGACTGAGTCCTTTCCCACCACTTTTTCCCAGACCGCCATCTTGGATTACATCATGGGAGGAATGACAGCACCCTCTAGGAGCGATAATGTGTACTAGGTCAATTGGACTCTGGACCATATGGTGAACACACTGGATGGAGCTACTGTCTATGATAATTCAAATAGTTTAAATAAACAATTCATGCAACATAAAGACTTTTGTCTGTTGTATTCAGCAGCCCAGCATAGTCTGAGTCCTTTTCCTGCCAATTCCAAGGCAGAGGTGGTGGTAGGATGACTTAAGTTAGTTGAGGTAGCTCAATTGTCCTATTTTCCCACCATAATTTTCCCACCTTTTTCTTGGGGAAGGGTGGCCAGGGGAGGGGGAGGGCAGTGGGGAGGGGTTTGGTTAGTGAAGGTAGGCAGTTTGACCTATTTTCCCGCCAAAATTTGAACTTCCAGCCATGACGTCATTGTGACATTACCATATCTGTCGCCGCCATCTTGAATTAATTTGGAAAGAATGCAATATGGGGCAGCATCCCTGTTGTCCTACTACTCCCTTTACCTAGCGAGAGGGTCATTCCATTAGAATCAGAGTTGCAGATGTAATGACCAGAAACTGAGACTGAAGCTTCTGAAACTGTATGACTTATGGTGAACATAATGCAACTGCTGTCATTGACACTAGTTATCCAGGGGTGCCAGCAGACATGTCGACACCATGAGGTCTCGGTTATTGTATGTTTCCCCTGCCTTCACACTTCTCGTCAGTGCTAGGATATAATAGGGTGTGTGAGCTCAGAGGTTACATGTAATGGCTTTATATTGCAAGGAACACAAAATGACGCATTAGTTTCTGTCTCACTGCGCCGTTTACACTCCTTTATTATGGCTCTTCTCCGTGTGGATTAACCACATAAACTTACCCACAAACTAGAGTACTTATGTTTTGGCAGTTGCCATCCTTTCCATGTCAAACGTTCCCTCCCATACAGCCTTGGCATTCGAGGCAAACGCATTCGTTCGGATTCAGACTCTTTACAGCAATACACCGCTATTCTACATCTACATCTACATCCATACTCCGCAAGCCACCTGACGGTGTGTGGCGGAGGGTACCCTGAGTACCTCTATCGGTTCTCCCTTCTATTCCACTCTCGTATTGTTCGTGGAAAGAAGGATTGTCGGTATGCTTCTGTGTGGGCTCTAATCTCTCTGATTTTATCCTCATGGCCTCTTCGCGAGATATACGTCGGAGGGAGCAATATACTGCTTGACTCTTCGGTGAAGGTATGTTCTCGAAACTTTAACGAAAGCCCGTATCGAGCTATTGAGCGTCTCTCTTGCAGTGTCTTCCACTGGAGTTTATCTATCACCTCCGTAACGCTTTCGCGATTACTAAATGATCCTGTAACGAAGCGCGCTGATCTCCGTTGGATCTTCTCTATCTCTTCTATCAACTCTATCTGGTACGGATCCAACACTGCTGATCAGTATTCAAGCAGTGGGCGAACAAGCGAACTGTAACCTACTTCCTTTGTTTTCGGATTCAATTTCCATAGGATTCTTCCAAGGAATCTCAGTCTGGCATCAGCTTTACCGACGATCAACTTTATATGATCATTCCATTTTAAATCACTCCTAATGCCTACTCCCAGATAATTTATGGAATTAACTGCTTCCAGTTGCTGACCTGCTATTTTGTAGCTAAATGATAAGGGATCTATCTTTCTATGTATTCGCAGCACATTACGCTTGTCTACATTGAGATTTAATTGCCATTCCCTGCACTATGCGTCAATTCGCTGCAGATCCTCCTGCATTTCAGTACAATTTTCCATTGTTACAACCTCTCGATACACCACAGCATGATAAGGGATCTATCTTTCTATGTATTCGCAGCACATTACGCTTGTCTACATTGAGATTTAATTGCCATTCCCTGCACTATGCGTCAATTCGCTGCAGATCCTCCTGCATTTCAGTACAATTTTCCATTGTTACAACCTCTCGATACACCACAGCATCATCCGCAAAAAGTCTCAGTAAACTTCCGATGTCATTCACAAGGTCATTTATGTACACTCCTGGAAATTGAAATAAGAACACCGTGAATTCATTGTCCCAGGAAGGGGAAACTTTATTGACACATTCCTGGGGTCAGATACATCACATGATCACACTGACAGAACCACAGGCACATAGACACAGGCAACAGAGCATGCACAATGTCGGCACTAGTACAGTGTATATCCACCTTTCGCAGCAATGCAGGCTGCTATTCTCCCATGGAGACGATCGTAGAGATGCTGGATGTAGTCCTGTGGAACGGCTTGCCATGCCATTTCCACCTGGTGCCTCAGTTGGACCAGCGTTCGTGCTGGACGTGCAGACCGCTTGAGACGACGCTTCATCCAGTCCCAAACATGCTCAATGGGGGACAGATCCGGAGATCTTGCTGGCCAGGGTAGTTGACTTACACCTTCTAGAGCACGTTGGGTGGCACGGGATACATGCGGACGTGCATTGTCCTGTTGGAACAGCAAGTTCCCTTGCCGGTCTAGGAATGGTAGAGCAATGGGTTCGATGACGGTTTGGATGTACCGTGCACTATTCAGTGTCCCCTCGACGATCACCAGTGGTGTACGGCCAGTGTAGGAGATCGCTCCCCACACCATGATGCCGGGTGTTGGCCCTGTGTGCCTCGGTCGTATGCAGTCCTGATTGTGGAGCTCACCTGCACGGCGCCAAACACGCATACGACCGTCATTGGCACCAAGGCAGAAGCGACTCTCATCGCTGAAGACGACACGTCTCCATTCGTCCCTCCATTCACGCCTGTCGCGACACCACTGGAGGCGCGCTGCACGATGTTGGGGCGTGAGCGGAAGAAAGCCTAACGGTGTGCGGGACCGTAGCCCAGCTTCATGGAGACGGTTGCGAATGGTCCTCGCCGATACCCCAGGAGCAACAGTGTCCCTAATTTGCTGAGAAGTGGCGGTGCGGTCCCCTACGGCACTGCGTAGGATCCTACGGTCTTGGCGTGCATCTGTGCGTCGCTGCGGTCCGGTCCCAGGTCGACGGGCACGTGCACCTTCCGCCGACCACTGGCGACAACATCGATGTACTGTGGAGACCTCACGCCCCACGTGTTGAGCAATTCGGCGGTACGTCCACCCGGCCTCCCGCATGCCCACTATACGCCCTCGCTCAAAGTCCGTCAACTGCACACACGGTTCACGTCCACGCTGTCGCGGCATGCTACCAGTGTTAAAGACTGCGATGGAGCTCCGTATGCCACGGCAAACTGGCTGACACTGACGGCGGTGGTGCACAAATGCTGCGCAGCTAGCGCCATTCGACGGCCAACACCGCGGTTCCTGGTGTGTCCGCTGTGCCGTGCGTGTGATCATTGCTTGTACAGCCCTCTCGCAGTGTCCGGAGCAAGTATGGTGGGTCTGACACACCGGTGTCAATGTGTTCTTTTTTCCATTTCCAGGAGTGTATATTGTGAATAGCAACGGTCCTACGACACTCCCCTGCGGCACACCTGAAATCACTCTTACTTCGGAAGACTTCTCTCCATTGAGAATGACATGCTGCGTTCTGTTATCTAGAAACTCTTCAATCCAATCATACAATTGTTCTGATAGTCCATATGCTCTTACTTTGTTCATTAAACGACTGTGGGGAACTGTATCGAACGCCTTGCGGAAGTCAAGAAACACGGCATCTACCTGGGAACCCGTGTCTATGGCCCTCTGAGTCTCGTGGACGAATAGCGCGAGCTGGGTTTCACACGACCGTCTTTTTCGAAGCCCATGCTGATTCCTACAGAGTAGATTTCTACTCTCCATAAAAGTCATTATACTCGAACATAATACCTGTTCCAAAATTCTACAACTGATCGACGTTAGAGATATAGGTCTATAGTTCTGCACATCTGTTCGACGTCCCTTCTTGAAAACGGGGATGACCTGTGCCCTTTTCCAATCCTTTGGAACGCTACGCTCCTCTAGAGACCTACGGTACACCGCTGCAAGAAGGGGGGAAAGTTCCTTCGCGTACTCTGTGTAAAATCGAACTGCTATCCCATCAGGTCCAGCGGCCTTTCCTCTTTTGAGGAATTTTAATTGTTTCTCTATTCCTCTGTCGTCTATTTCGATATCTACCATTTTGCCATCTGTGGGACAATCTAGAGAAGGAACTACAGTGCAGTCTTCCTCTGTGAAACAGCTTTGGAAAAAGATATTTAGTATTTCGGCCTTTAGTCTGTGATCCTCTGTTTCAGTACCATTTTGGTCACAGAGTGTCTGGACATTTTGTTTCGATCCACCTACCGCTTTGACATGTGACCAAAATTTCTTAGGATTTTCTGCCAAGTCAGTACATAGAACTTTACTTTCGAATTCATCGAACGCCTCTCGCATAGCCCTCTTCACACTACATTTCGCTTCGCGTAATTTTTGTTTGTCTGCAAGGCTTTGGCTATGTTTCTGTTTGCTGTGAAGTTCCCTTTGCATCCGCAGCAGTTTCCTAACTCGGTTGTTGTACCACCGTGGCTCTTTTCCATCTCTTACCATCTTGCTTGGCACATACTCATCTAGCGCATATTGTACGATGGTTTTGAACTTTGTCCACTGACCCTCAACACTATCTGTACTTGAGACAAAACGTTTGTGTGTTGAGCCGTCAGGTACTCTGTAATCTGCTTTTTGTCACTTTTGCTAAACAGAAAAATCTTCCTACCTTTTTTAATATTTCTATTTACGACTGAAATCATCGATGCAGTAACCGCTTTATGATCGCTGATTCCCTGTTCTGCGTTAACAGTTTCAAATAGTTCGGGTCTGTTTGTCACCAGAAGGTCTAATATGTTATCGCCACGAGTCGGTTCTCTGTTTAATTGCTCAAGGTAGCTTTCAGATAAAGCACTTTAAAAAAATTCACTGGATTCTTTGTCCCTGGCACCCGTTATGAACGTTTGAGTCTCGCAGTCTAAATCAGGCAAATTAAAATCTCCACCCAGAACTATAACATGGTGGGGAAATCTACTCGAAATATTTTCCAAATTATCCTTCAGGTGCTCAGCCACAACAGCTGCTGAGCCAGGGGGCCTATAGAGACATCCAATTACCATGTCTGAGCCTGCTTTAACCGTGACCTTCACCCAAATTATTTCACATTTCGGATCTCCGTCAATTTCCTTCGATACTATTGCACTTCTTATCGCTATAAACACGCCTTCCCCTTCACTGTCCAGCCTGTCTCTCCGGTATACATTCCAATCTGAGTTTAGGATTTCATTACTGTTTCCATCTGGTTTCAGCCAACTTTCTGTCCATAGTACTATATGAGCGTTGTGACCGTTTATTAATGAGAGCAGTTCTGGGACCTTTCTACAGACGCTCCTGCAGTTTACTATTAGCACATTAATATTGTTATTCCCTGTTGCATTTTGCCTACTCCTACCTTGCCGCGTCTCAGGAGGCGTCTTGTCGGGCCTAGGGAGGGAATTCTCTAACCTAAAAAACCCACATGTGCACTTCACACGTACTCCGCTACCCATGTAGCCGCTTCCGGCGTGTAGTGCACGCCTGACCTATTCAGGGGGATCCTACATTTCTCCACCCGATAGCGGAGGTCGAGAAATTTGCACCCCAGATCTCCGCAGAATCGTCTGACCCTCTGGTTGAAGCCTTCCAAATGGCTCTGAGCACTATGCGACTTAACTTCTGAGGTCATTAGTCGCTTAGAACTAATTAAACCTAACTAACCTAAGGACATCACAGACATCCATGCCCGAGGCAGGATTCGAACCTGCGACCGTAGCGGTCTCGCGGTTCCAAACTGTAGTTAAGCCTTCCACTCGGCTCCAAACCAGAGGACCGCGATCGGTTCTGGGAACGATACTACATATAGTTAGCTCTGATTCCACCCTGCGAGCGAGGCTTTCCGCCTTCACCAATTCCGCCAACCGCCTGTGCGAACTGAGGATGACCTCTGAACCCAGACGGCAGGAGTCATTGGTGCCGACATGAGCAACAATTTGCAGTCGGGTGCACCCAGTGCTCTCTATCGCCGCCGGCGGGGCGTCCTCCACATCTCGGATGAGACCCCCCGGCAAGCAGACAGAGTGAACACTGGCCTTCTTTTCCGACCTTTCCGCTATTTCCCTAAGGGGCTCCATCACCCGCCTAACGTTGGAGCTCCCAATCACTAATAAACCCCTCCCCCCGTGTGCCTGCTCGGACCTTGCTGAAGGAGCGGCCACATGTCCACTCACAGGCAGAGCGGGCGATGCCACACGGCCAGCCTCCACATTGACCCTCCGCCTCGTGCGCCGCGAACGCCGCTGAACCCACCACTCACCCTGGGGAGAAGGTGGCCCAAACGCGCCCGGTACCTGCGAAGATGTCTCGACGGCAGGGACAGTGGGTGAAGCATGTAAACCCTGGGGTGTACAATGCGACGCACTAGACTCCCCACTGCCGCTACACTCCGAGGCAGCAGCCTGAAGACGGCTGACCGCGGCCATCAACACGTTCACCTGTTCGCGAACAGTGGCCAGCTCCTCCTGCGTCCGTACACAGCAGTCACACATCCTATCCATTCTCACCCCAGCCTTTGCTAAACGTAATTACCCTACCACCCTAGTTCAGAAGGAGAATTCCTGGGCCACCACATCCAATCCTGATACCGATGATCCCTCCAAAACAAAAACTTCCGAGCATACCGCTGATGACTCAATATTATCCTGATCTGGTATATATTAATCAGCTACTTCGACAGGGCCATGACTTCCTAAAATCATGAACTGAAATGAGATCCATTCTGTTTTAAATTTTGCCCACCACTTCTAGAATAGCTTCTTGTCGCACTCCCAATCTCCGCAATATTCTTGTCAGATCCTATGCTCCTTCTACACCCATCTCCCTACTTATGGCTCCTACCCCTGTGACCGTCCCTGCTGCAAAACTTCCCCTATGCGGCCCTGAAACTGGCAAAACATATACTATCAAAGAGAGAGCCACCTGTCAAACGACCCATGTCATATACCAGGCGATATATAAACTCTGTACGGTCCTTTATATCGGCATGACTACCACCAAGTTTTCAATTAGGATGAGTAGGTGTAGACAGGGAGTTTATACTGGCAACACACAATATCCTGTTGCAGAGCGTGCAGAATATAATTTAAGCTAATTTCTTCCGTCTCAGCATTTCTTCATAGTAACTACTCTTTTCTTCACTCTGTTTTAGTTTTCTACATCTTTCATTGTCTTATCTATTTATTTTCTCCACCTTCTCCCACCTCTGTAATGTACAATGCGCTTAGCTTTTCACTCTTATTGAATCATGCATTATATTTAAGCAGTAATCTCTGTCTTGCATATTACCCTGTCTTCCACCTTTAAGCTCTCAGGTTTTCAAATCTCGGCCGATGCAGTCCCCAACAATCAGTCTTCCCTTCTCATCCGGCGCAGTAAGTCTCCACTGACCAGCGGTTCTGGGTGAATTTCCAGAAATCTACCCTTTTTCCTAGACCTCTCCAGATCTTTTCCTTCACCGCTCTTCCTTCCGTCTCCAACACTTCTGCCTGAAGAAGGAGCTACTGGCTCCGAAAGGTTGCTTAGTTATAGCCTTCTTTTATGTGTGTTCTGCCGCCGCTTGGTGAGTAGGTGTTTTACTTATCTGTCCAACTGAGTTGATTTCAAATGTCAGGATAATTACTGTAAATGTAGCAGCAGTAGCTGTGGAGTTTTACGAATTTTTGAAGATTCCAAATATCACGCATTTTTCGTGGGTCGCTTTGCTACATCACTTGAGTAATTTGCGTAAAGTCATTTTATTTATTTAAATGATAAGTATTGACTTTAACTAAATTTTAGAAAATGTTAAATTAGCGTAGGAAAGTCAATAAATGTCTTGTCAGTTTCATTCGGTTTCTCGAAAGCAAGTTTTAACTATATATTTAAAAAAAACTAACTTGAATAACTATTCCAAATTGAATGAACAGACTCAATTTTCAAATTTCAGTTCTACAGAGTGAACGTATATAGTAAATAGAAGCATGAATGTTCAGGATGAGTTTTTCAAACGCTTCAGTAGAAGTTCAGTAGCCAGATTAAACTTCAGTCAGGTAAACACGCGCTCAGGAGTAGTTTCAGGCTGAATTGTAATTATTATAGTGTCCAAAGTGCGTTGCTGGTTCACGATCACGCTTCCAGATGCTATGTCAGACAGATAAAGCCTTAGCAAGGTTCGACTGCTACATAAAAGCGAAACAACTCAAAAAACTAACACAAAGAGAACATTATATTTTAGTATAGTTATACGTCGTGACCAAGGCAGGACCTTCAAAATTTTATATATCATAAGCCTTCATAAAATTATTAAAATTTAGTTGGTCTAATGGCAAGTATTTGCGAATAGAGAAAAGATAGTGTCAGTTACATTAAAGAGGACATTAACGCAATAGTAAAACAAGAACATGACCCATAGTATCGAAATTTTAGTGCAAACAAGAAAATAATTTGAAACTCAAGTGGTGGCAGGAGAGAAATGGAAGTATGAATTAGAGCGCCAGAGAGCTGGCGAGAGACGCCAGCCGGCATGCCAGGCAGCTCCCCGCTGAGCTCTTCGCCTGTAGATTGATCTGGCTACATGTTTACGACTTCAAGCGAAGCGATATAGCCGTTGGCCCGTTAAGTGAATGTAGGACAGTGGAGCACTAAACAGCTCACGGGAGCGGAACAGGCGATGTCTTTAAATCGATCTGGGTTCCACGAATGCCGGTAGGAGAAAGAATTAAGATTAAAATGGAAGTGATACGTGACGAATACGATCATGGATAAATTATACAAGATGTCCAGATTGATCAGCCATCATTAAATGCACAAATGTTGTTAATGTTGCAAAATATTAAAAATTCTTTTGCACAGAATGTGAATATCATGGGGAATAATTTCGCAGGTATTCTTACAATCAGGGAACACTCCTTCTAGTACAACAGAAAAGAACCAGGATAGTCTTTCCATAAGAGGCCCAAAATAGAAAGGAATATTTCCAAAGGAAACAATGATATTTCGCATAAGGTAGAAGGTGATATGAAAGAACTGCAAAAAAACTGAAGGAAATAAATGCCTGGGTAGCTAGCAGAACTGAAAAGCAAGACAAAGTGATAAGTAAGATAAGTGCTGTCATGATTTTTGTTCAGAATGAAGTACAGAAAGTACTAAGTCAGGTTACAGAAATAAACGGAAGGTTTCATACAGAGGTGCAGAGGATTGTGGATGATACTAAACCTATGATTGAGACGGAAGTACACGAATCAGTGAAAGCAGTTAAAACGGAAATTAAGGATATCCGGTGCAGAAGTTTCCACACTGAAAGATGAAATGCAAAATAAGATAGGTGCTTGTGAGAGTACGACTTTGGAATTCAGTTGCAAGCTGGATGCTTAGAAACAGCAAGTCCAAAATAGATATAATTTTTAGCCTTGGGTAATTCATAAATTTGAAAGTTTACACAAGGATTAGAAGTTTGATACTTGGAAGCCATAGATCTGACAACCTAGAGACTTTGTAGAAAACTGTGATATGATTCTTCCTCAGGATATGAGTGACCAGGAGAAGATAAATTCAGAAATTGATGTTGTATCTGGCGACGTAAAACGACATTGGTCAGGTATAGATATCCCGAATGTGTCGGTTGCTAAATTTTATGAGCATTTCTTACAAGAATATTGGTCAGAACAAAAACTTGACGGTTATGGCGTGAATTTCTTGTAATTAGAATGCTAGTGTTGCATGGAAAAAATACCTTAAAATAATTTTGTGAAAATTGTTTCCATGAGTTAAAGGGAATAAAGTATCTAAAATCATATGGAAGCCAAGGAAGAACTTACCAGACGATTCTCAAATATTCGTAGGAAGTAATTACAAGACACTTAAAGCGTTTTTGGGAAAGGTACAAGATAAAGATTGCTGGCACAATATGCGTGAACAGCGACGTTTTCGAAATTTGAGTGCACCAGAAAGAGGACAGAAGAATGCTACACCAAAAATTCTTATGAAAGACGTGGTAAAGGTATTTCTTCAGGTCATGCTTGCGGTGGTGAGAGAAATGATTCGTAAAACTAAAGTTCGTGAAGGTTTTGAACCAGTCAGGTTCAAAACAACACAGATTATCCGATCAAAATAAAAGTTTTAGATATATAAGATGTCCTCCTCGCACGAACCAGTCAGGTTCAAAACAACACAGATTATCCGATCAAAATAAAAGTTTTAGATATATAAGATGTCCTCCTCGCACGAACCAGTCAGGTTCAAAACAACACAGATTATCCGATCAAAATAAAAGTTTTAGATATATAAGATGTCCTCCTCGCACGAACCATGGACCTTGCCGTTGGTGGGAAGGCTTGCGTGACTCAGCGGTACAGATAGCCGTACCATAGGTTCAACTACAAGGAAGGGGCACCTGTTGAGAACCCAGACAAACGTGTGGTTCCTGAAGAGAGGCAGAAGCCTTGTCAGTAGTTGCAGGGGCAACAGTCTGGATGATTGACTGATCTGACCTTGTAACATTAACCAAAACGGCCTTGCTGTGCTTGTACTGCGAACGGCTGAAAGCAAGGGGAAACTACAGCTTTAATTTTTCCCGAGAGCATGCAGCTTTACTGTATGGTTAAATGATGATGGCGTCCATTTGGATAAAATATTCTGGAGGTAAAGTATTCCCCCATTTGGATCTCCGGGCGGGGACTACTCAGGAGGATGTCATTATCAGGAGAAACAAAACTGGTGTTCTACAGATCGGAGGGTGGAATGTAAGAACCCTTAATCGGGCGAGTAGGTTAGAAAATTTAAAAAGGGAAATGAATATGTTAAAGTTAGATATAGAGGGAGTTAATGAACTTCGGTGGTAGTAGGAAGAAGACTTCTGGTCAGGTGAATATAGTGTTATAAATACAAAATCAAAGATGGGTAATGCAGGAGTAGGTTTAATAATGAATAAGAAAATAGGAATGCGGGTAAACTACTACGAACAGCATAATGAATGCATTATTGTAGCCAAGATAGACACAAAGTCCACACCCACCACAGTAGTACAAGTTTATATGCCAACTAGCTCCTCAGACGAGGAAGAGATTGAGGAAATGTGTGCTGAGATAAAGGAAATTAATCAAATAGTAAAGGGAGACGAAAATTTAATACTCATGGGGGATTGAAATTCGATAGTAGGAAAAAGACGAGAAGGAAAAATACTAGGTGAATATGGACTGGGGGAAAGGTATGAAAGACTAAGCCATCTAGTTGAATTTTGCAGAAAGCATAATTTTATCATAGGTAACATTTGGTGTAAGATCCATGAAAGAACGTTATATACGTGGAAGAGGCCTGGAGACACCAGAAGTATTCAGATTGATTATATAATGGCAAGAAAAAGATTTCGAAACCAGGTTTTAAATTGTAAGACATTTCCAGGGGCAGTTGTGGACTCTGACCACAATTTGTTGGTTATGAACTGTAGATTAAAACTGAAGAAACTGCAAAGAGGCGGAAATTTAAGGAGATGGGACCTAGATAAACTGAAAGAACCGGAGGTTGTAGAGAGTATCAGAGGAGGCATTAGGGAACGAGTGACAAAAACGGAGGAAAGAAATACGATAGAAGAAGTCAAATAGTGAAGGCAACATAGGTTCAAGTAGGTAAAAAGACGAGGGCTTGTAGAAATGATTGGGTAACACAGAAGATATTGAATTTAACCAATGAAAGGAGAAAATATAAAAATGCAATAAATGAGGCGGGCGAAAGGGAATGAAAATGTCTAAAAAATGAGATCGACAGGAAATACAAAATGGCTAAGTAGAAACGGCCTCAGGACGAATGTAAGGATGTAGAATTATACATCACTTATAGTAAGATTGATGCTCCATACAGGAAAATGAAAGAGATGTTTGCAGAAAAGACAACGACCTACGTGAATATCAAGAGCTCAGATGGAAAACCCGTCCAAAGCCTACAAGGAAAAGCATAAAGGTGCAAGGAATATATAGATGGTCTGTACAAGGGAGATGTACTTTATGGCAATATTATGGAAATGGGAAAGGATGTAGATAAAGGTGAGATGGAAGATATGACACTGCGTGAAGAATTTGACAAAGCACTCAAAGACTAAAATCGAAAGAAGGCCCCAGGAGCAGACAACATTCCTTTAGAGCCTTGGAGACCTAGCCATGAGAAAACTCTTTCATGCGCTGAGCAAGATGTATGAGACAGGATAAATACCAATAGACTTCAAGAAGAATACCATAACCTCAATTCCAAAGAAAGCAGGTGCTGTCAGGTGTGAAAACTACCGAACTATCTGTATAATAAGTCACGGCTGCAAAATATTAACACGAATAATTTGCAGAAGAATGGAAAAACTGATAGAAGCCGACCTCGGGGGACAGCAGTTTGGATTTCGGAGAAATGTAGGAACATGCGACACAATACTGACCCTAAGACTTCTCAAAGAAGATAGCTTAAGGAAAGGCAAATCTACGTTTATAGCATTTGTAGACTTAGAGAAAGCTTTTGACGATGTTGACTGCAACACTCTCTTTCAATTTATAAAGGTGCCAGGGATAAAATACAGAGAATATGGAAGGCTGTTTGCAACTGTACAGAAAGCAGATGGCAGTTATAAGAGTCGAGGGGCACGAAAGGGAAGTAGTGGTTGAGAAGGGTGTGAGACGCGTTTGTTGTCTATCGTCGATGTTATTCAATCTGTATACTGAGCAAGCAGTAAAGGAAACAAAAGAAGAATTTGGAGCAGGAATTAAAGTTCAGGGAGAAGAAATAAATACTTTGAGATTTGGCGATGACATTATAGTTCTATCGGAGACAGCAAGTAACCTGAAAGAGCAGTTGAACAGAATGGACAGTGTTTTGAAAGGAGGATAAAGATGAACATCAACAAAATCAAAACAAGGATAATGGAATATAGTCGAATTAAATCAAGTGATGCCGAGGGAATTAGATTAGGAAATGAGACACTTAAAGTAGTAAATGAGTTTTGTTATTTGGGAAGCAAAATAACCGATGTTGGTTGAAATAGGCAGTATATAAAATGTAGAGTGACAATGGCAAGAAAAGCGTTTCTCGAGGGAAATTTGTTAACATCGAGTACGGATTTAAGTGTGATGCAGTTCTTTCTTAAATAATTTGTATGGAGCCTAGCCATGTGTGGAAGTGAAACATGGACGATAAACAGTTTAGACAAAAAGAGAATAGCATCTTTTGAGATGTGGTGCTACAGAATAATGCTGAATATTAGATGGGTAGATAAGGTAACTAATGATGTGGTACTGAATGGAATTGGGAAGAAGAGAAATTTGTGGTACAACCTGACTAGAAGAAGGAATTGGCTGGTAGGACACATTCTGAGGCATCAAGGGGTCACTGATTTAGTACCGGCGGGGAGCGTGGGGGATGTGGGGGGGGGGGGGTGTAAATATCGTAGAGGGAGACCAAGAGATGAATATAGTAAGCAGATTCAGAAGGATGTAGGTCGCAGTAGTTACTCGGAGATGAAGAGGCTTGCACATGATAGAGTAGCATTGAGAGCTGCATCAAACCAGTCTTTGGACTAAAGATCGCAACAATAACAACACGTAGGACGTGGAGCAAGAGTTCCAAGAATTAAGAGGTATTCTCGTAATCTAAATGATTGGCACAACGCTCTAGGTTACATGCGTAGAAGGCAAGCAGAAGAAGCAAGGGGGGATACAGTTATGATTCCACAGAAAAATTCAATAAAGTAATCATTGAAAGCAGGAAGATGATGGCGTGCCCAAGCAGCGGTATGACGAAATTTCTAGTGCTAGTAGACTGCGTCAGAGGGACGAATCCGGTGTGGTTAGTTGTTATTCTGAGGCACGTAGTCAGACGTGTGAAGGTTTAAGGAAATTTTAACTAGAGGAGGAAGAGAGAATAAAGGAGGGAGATGGAGATATGATTAATAAACCAATTAGCCCAGTTAAAGTGAGATGTGAGGAAATGGAGAGTTATCACTAAAGTAAATGCCGCAAATGAAATAATTCCATTCGCAGAGTTTGAACCTTTTACCTTTTAACAGTTCCAATAAAAATTTAATTTTGAGTTAGGTAAACATTCTGTCAACACTAGTAGCAGAGTAAACTGCAGTTGCGTGTAGTGCTCAGAATGGAAATATTACTGTTGTTTGGTTTTGAGATCACGCTTTCAGATGCTACGTCAGGAAAACAAAATCGTTGCAAAGTCGCGCTGCTTCACAGACTTGAACTAATTCCCAAATAAACTAACGTAAAGAGAACACTCTATGTAAGTATATGAAAGATGGGTGTAGGGTCGCTACAGTACCACTTTCTACACAAGCTCACCAAGTATCCAGGGCTACATCTCACTGCCCATTGTGTGATGTTATAGTGCTCTCGGTCTTTCTCCTGGGCATCTAGGATCGGTATTCGAGCCAGTTGCCTTGCTTTTCGGTCCTGGTGACAAGGGACTGCATGACACTCGGATTATAGAAATTTTTATATTTATGATGCGTGGAATTCAGAACTTAAATATTAATCCCCCAAAACAGTACGATGCAACTCTCAACAGTTCTCCAGAAAATCGGCATTTGAAGTTGCCCGATTGTCTTTAAAAAGTTAAAGCAAGGTCAGTTCTTTCGAGAGGTCATGTGGCTCTGTGGTAGAACTCTTACCTACCATGTGTGTGCCACGAGTTGGATTCCCATCTCTATCATAATTTTAAGCGAAGGTGCTACTTCCACGAACATTTCTATGAAGTGAAAAAAGAATTCAATTTGTAAGGTTTTTCTTAATTTGGTAATTTGAATAATCTTTTATAAAAGATCAGTAATTTTTGTTTGTTATTAAAATTGAATTTTGTGTGCAATTATAAATAAGAAGACGTGCGTTACTCATAAAAATAACAATTATATATCTGTTAATTAGCATGTACTTGATGAACTGTACATTTAAATGACGCAGGTATTCGAACTGAAAGGTAAGAAACGAAGAAGTAATGGCCAAAACGAGACTCGAACCAGGGGCTACCAGTCTTGAATGTCACTAATTTCCTTACATCTTCACATATTTTAAATTTCATTGAAATGCTAGTAGAACATGCACCATTGTTTAAAAATTTGCATCCCATAGAAATCGAATTTAAAGCCCCTATATAATAGGCGAGCATTTTACCACAGTCACACGTCCTACCGAGAAAAATCGACCTTCCTTTAGAATATTAAAGACAGTGAGAAAACTTCAAAGTCGATTTTCTCTAGAAGTTTTGAGAGCTGCAACGAACTAATTTGGGAGGTTTAATATTTGAATTCTGTACTTTACACACCATAGATACAAAATATATAAAAAATCCAATTGTTGTGTGGTCCTCTTGCTACTCATCCAGAGGAACAGTGTACCTATTGACGTTTCGGCCTCGTGACCATGGAGGAGAAAGAATGACGTGAAGCCTTTCGTATGTATGTCACTGTGTTCTATGCAAATGTCAGTATTGTATGCTAACCTCTCTGTTCGGCATCGAAGCATATTGAGAGCATATTTGCCAACCTCTCATTAAGTCGTTCCGTGTAGCCTTTCGTCTGTTGCCAGTAGGCAGTTTTCATGCTGTGGCTGACGTCACATTATGAAATTATCCATGATACTAGTTTCGACTTGAAAACATTTTCACGATCAGAGATCATCAAAGGGGGTTGCCACGCTTCACAATGATGTCTTCTACAAGGAACTTTGGAATTTCTGGAGCTTTTGCAGTCATCACTGCATTGTTAACAGCGAACCGGGTGAGCTACTCACTGCAGACTATTATCCAGAGATTAAAGTTTGTCGGAAACTCGTCAGATTGGTTGATTCCAGTATGATGGAATGGTGCTGCAAAAGGCGGGACTGGTACCAAATGCTCCAGAGGTAATTTCAGCATGTGCTTCCGGTGTTGGCGTTCCTTATAGTCACTCACATAGCATCTGATGAATCAGTAGACACCTGATGAGTGATACCTACGTCTGATTCGGCATAGAGTCTTCAAGAATCTCAGTTGACCAGATGTTGGAGAATCATGTAAATATTTCAGAATCGCTGGCCAAAGATGAGCTTGGATGACGAGCTACCATTTCTGCCTAGTGGATCACAGTTCCTCTTGTAAAATGATCCTTTTAAGAATTGGGATAATCCTTTGTTCGGAACCTCTTCTTCAAGACCTATTTGGTTTTCAGCAATGCTCGATCCTTGCTCTGTTCTGCAGAAATGTCATTAGATTCAGTGTGATGATTGAGACATTGTTCATGTTGCTGCATTGTGCCAAAGGATTCCTTGTAAGGCAGTCAGCGTGCTTGTGTTTCCCCATTTCTGTATACCACTGTGACGCCATAGTCATGAGGCATCAGTACCGATTCGCCAGTTAATCTGACAGATCCTTCAAGATAGTCAGCCAATATTGAAAATTATGATCCGTCACAGTGGTGAATGGTTTACCAAATAGATATGGCTGGAACTTGCTGATGGCCCAAACAACCGCAAGGCACTCTTCCTCAGTTGTAGAGTATTTCATTTCAGCTATAGAGAGTACTCTGGAAGAGTAAGCTAACAACTTCTCAGCACCTTCCTGAATTTGTACTAGAACTGACCCTATCCCAAAACCGCTAGTGTCTGTGTGAAATTCCTTCTCAGCTATCTTGTCATACAATACTAGAACTGGAGAAGATGTTATTCCTCCTTAAGTACGAGGAAAGATCTGTCTTACACTTCGTTTCAGAAAAATATGGCGGCTGCATAATACAGTTCTTACAGGAAATGTTGCCTTGGTACAGAAATCTTTCTCGATCGCAGGTAGTGTGAGCACATTAAAAAAAAAAACATCTAAAGAGTCAGAAAATTCTGTGGCTGCTCTTGCTTTCTATGTACTGGGATGGACTCCATCGCCACAAGGGGCACTTTTTCAGATTTAGGCAGTGACCTTACCCTGCATGTACTGTAACAAGATTGTCAGATAGCTAAGATGTTCTTCAGATGACGCCGAGTAAACGATAGCGTCGCTAAGGCGGAAAAGACATATTATCGATTTAAGGTCTTCAAGTAGGGTGTCTGTCATAAGTTCGATGGTGGCTGCAGCATTACACGGTCCAAATGCCAGAACTTCAAACTCATATGGCCATTAGGAGCTATGAAGTCAATCTTTTTCTAGTCTGCCCTGTCTGCTTAGATTTGCCAGTAGCCTTTCTTTACATCCATAGTTCAGCGATACCTTGCTTCCCTCAAGCAATCTAGGGTGTTGTCAATCGAAAAGGGCCAGGCCATTTGCCATGTGCCTGCTCATTTAATTTGAGAAATATATTCAACTAAGAGGATAATTCAGAGGAGAATATAACAACAATAGGTTAAAAAAGTAGACTGGACTGCAGTGACTGTATGTATTGACTCTAACTTCATGTCTTAACTAGATTTAATAGTGGGAAGTGTTATGTCCTAGCCAGTAATGCCACCCGAGCCCGCTGCCAAAAGGTTGGCAGCATCAAAGTCCGGACGCCGTCCGCATAAGCAGCGCCAGCGATACAGGAAATCGCCGCAAGTCTGCGCGCGCCACCGCTGGCTTCTGGCTTCTTAAGCGCTGGAGTCGCGAGCGCTAGGACAG
Organism: Schistocerca piceifrons; assembly: GCF_021461385.2. Lineage (NCBI taxonomy): Eukaryota > Metazoa > Arthropoda > Insecta > Orthoptera > Acrididae > Schistocerca > Schistocerca piceifrons. Next base: position 647,461,012 of record NC_060149.1, read on the forward strand.
TTCTGTATTCGCCGCTCAGTTGTATACTCGCCACCGAATTGTGTACTTGCTAGTCAGTTGTGTGTTCATCGCAGCAGAGTTGTTGTTTGTCGTCAGCCGACGCTGACCTAGCCGCTCCGACTTGAACTAGACAGATTTCCGTAGACACGGAGTTCACGACCTTGTTTCTGTATCTTCGTGAATAAAGATAAGTACCGACTTTTATTTAATATGAGTGTTTGGGCTTTCATCTTTCTGTTCACTGTTCCAGCGGACCGGTCGGCCCGCTATTAAAAGTGTGGCGGTGACTTCGTAAGCCATTTCTACAGCCAAGTGTTTGTCGCTACGAACACCGCCACAAAACTAGCGACGAGGATGGGATCGCAGGCGCCCTCATCACGTTCCTGTCGTCGTACCGGACCACGCCACGCGACGGCCCTTCGCCTGCGGAGCTTCTCCACGGCCGTCGTCATCGCACCCTACTACGGTTGTTGCACCCCCCGGATCGACCCGCCGCTTCTGAGCATCGCACGCGTTTTCAGCGCAACGACGCCGTATTTTTCAAAGTTTATCACGGTCGCCGTCGTTGGGAACGTGGTACCGTGATAAGTGTCCAGGGTCGCGGTTTTTATACTGTTCAAGGTGCTACTGGGGTGCACAGGAGGCATCAGAACCAGTTGCGCCGCGCTGGCCGCCCGGATTCTGCCGCTCGTTCTTTGCCCACAGATTTGGTCCGCGGCGGGTTCCAGCCGCGCCTTCCGACTTCGCTGCCGCCCCCAGGGCAGCAGCAGCAGCCGTCGCCGCTACCACGCCGACAGCCCATCCCGTTGATGCCTCCCGCGCAGCTTCATCCGGGAGCGCCCCAGGTGGTCGCTCCGGCGCCTGCGGTCCCTCTTCAGTCGCCACCGCCTTCGGAGCTGATGGACGTCGACCCCTCAGCCGGGCCGCCTTCCCAAGCGGTGGCTGTGCAGCCTGTCCTGCAGCCGCTTTCCTTGGGCACCCCCAGGGAGTCTGACACCGCAGCGCCTTGTCCGGCGCCCACTCAGCAGCCGCCGACGCAGCGTCAGGAGACGCTGCCTCTCTTCGTGGGTCCCGACGCCCCGTCGCGTCCAGTACCAGAAGCTGCGCCCGTGGTCACAGGCGTGCACCCTGACCTCGGTTTTCAGTCGGTGTTTCCCGGGGCCCCGCGCAGCCAATGCTGGGGTGCGGACCGGGGACTGCCACCGACAACAGTCTCCGCCCCGGTCTCTTCTGCTACGCCTGCGGCCGGACCCCTCCCCCGCCGTCGACGCTCGCCACGTCATTATTCAACGACGGTGCGGCGATTTGGGGGGGAGGAGTGTTATGTCCTAGCCAGTAATGCCACCCGAGCCCGCTGCCAAAAGGCTGGCAGCATCAAAGTCCGGACGCCGTCCGCATAAGCAGCGCCAGCGATACGGAATCGCCGCAAGTCTGCGCGCGCCACCGCTGGCTTCTGGCTTCTTAAGCGCTGGAGTCGCGAGCGCTAGGACAGTTCTGTATTCGCCGCTCAGTTGTATACTCGCCACCGAATTGTGTACTTGCTAGTCAGTTGTGTGTTCATCGCAGCAGAGTTGTTGTTTGTCGTCAGCCGACGCTGACCTAGCCGCTCCGACTTGAACTAGACAGATTTCCGTAGACACGGAGTTCACGACCTTGTTTCTGTATCTTCGTGAATAAAGATAAGTACCGACTTTTATTTAATCTGAGTGTTTGGGCTTTCATCTTTCTGTTCACTGTTCCAGCGGACCGGTCGGCCCGCTATTAAAAGTGTGGCGGTGACTTCGTAAGCCATTTCTACAGCCAAGTGTTTGTCGCTACGAACACCGCCACAAAAGGAAGATCTTATTTTCGTTTGTTTTCTGAGACTGCTCGCGAACAGGATGCACACAGGATTTGGGACAGGCAAGGAAGTGTCCATCGTAAAGATAAAGTGGGCCCGAGCAGCCAGCAGGGACTATAGCATTCACAGAAAACCTGGAAGGAAGCGTGAGATGCTGTCAGTGTGAAAGATGCATCACTAGGCGAGTCATCGGGGGACCAGAGCTATTGTTCATTTGTGATGCATCTCCAGCCTAGTGGCCAAGCTTTTCTGCGGGAAAGAGGAAAGAACTTTCATTAGGGGGACGCCAGCGCTCTACCAGGTTCAGAATAGTGTTTTGAGCGCATAATAACCTTGAGTTTTCCAAAAGGAACATAGGGTGCCACAAAATATGAGCGTAGCCTTGATCAATTTTTTATTTTTATTTTGTTAGGACCTGTGATGCAAGGCTAGCTGCTGAATACAGACATGTGTGATTGGTAAATATGCTTGTGACTGCAGGAGGATGGATCGTAAGGAGAGGCTTCTGGGAAACGAGGGGTAGGTTGACCCCTGGAAGGATTTTTGTGGAAGAAGCAATTATGCCATAGGTGGACTCAGAGTTCTTAAACAAAGATTGGCGGCCAAGTCTTGCTCAGTAGGAAGGAAAGATCAGGTTGTACATTTCAGATAGAGAATTAAGAGTTTTGTGCAAATCTTGGTGCTGAACGAATCTCTGTGAGCTGTGGTCTTCTCTCGAGAAGCTGATCAGTGGTCCAGAGCTTGTGGCTGCAGATGCATTAACTTCACCCTGTACTTCAAACCATGTCATGACAGCAGCTCTCTGCTTGCAGATAATTATCTCAAGCAGTTGAAGTAACTCAGCGAACCAGCAGGTTCACTTGGTTTAAAGCATTAAGTGCAAAATTAATTTGTTCATTTAAAACTTGTTTCTGTTGACACCTTCAACTAATCACATTTTCAATATTGCGCAATTCTCCACTTTAGGATCCACAGCTAGAACCGTAACATATCATCGCGTTAGTTAATCCGTTTGTGCACAGTAATTGAGCTTGGATCCTTAAGGTGTGTCCGTCTCGTAATTAATTTCTGAGTCAAGTTAAAAGTTTAATATTCACACTGCATTCTGCATAAATTGGTGGACTCTGCCTTGATCATCATTCATGTTTATTGTAAATGATCTGGGGCCGGCCGGTGTGGCCGTGCGGTTCTAGGCGCTTCAGTCTGGAACCGCGCGACCGCTACGGTCGCAGGTTCGAATCCTGCCTCGGGCATGGATGTGTGTGATGTCCTTAGGTTAGTTAGGTTTAAGTAGTTCTAAGTTCTAGGGGACTGATGACCTCAGCAGTTAAGTCCCATAGTGCTCAGAGCCATTTGAACCATTTTAAATGATCTGGCAAGGGTAAATACTTAGAACCATGAAACTTTGTTGATGCAAATAAATAACAGATGTGATTTTATTATCAGTTTCGTGTCTATTGTTTCGTGGAATCTGTTCCGCGTGTGATTACTTATGTTTTGATGGGTCATGTGTTATACTGCTGTGAGTTATGGTAAGCTATGATAAGGGAAGACATCAGTTATCATGAGATTCCGTTGGTTATGTTTCTCACTGCAGTCGCTATCCAATTTTCAATGAGAACAGAAAGCAAGATGCGCCTTGAACTGGAGTAGGCAGAAACCAAAACATTTTTCATCGTGGAACAGAATAAAATTACAAGGGCTGTATTCAGGAGGGAGCTGTTGATTATTCTCGTGAAACAGCGAACTCTTGTTGGTAGCGATAATGAGAGTAATATGACAGATAGCATGTGGGTAGGGAAGAAGGAAAATAAAGTCAACAGTAGCAGCATCAAAGAGGGGGGGGGGGGGGGCAATTCTCCAGCATGACACGCAGAATCGGTAATAACAATTAGCAACTGTAGAGAAGTAGAGAGAGGGAGGCTGATGATGCCAGTGTATACGGTACTCCATTTTGTTCACGTGCATCTTCACGAGACAGATGCAATGAGCCTGGAGGTGACAGTTTTGAGATCACAGATATTGTGAAGCAAATGAGGAAAGAATTCAAGAAAATTGGAGAAAAAACGAAATGATGTGAAGAAAATAACATTAAAGACGAAGGAAAGTAGATAATTGGCAGAAGGAACTAAGAAAATAAGTCAGGAAACACAGAACGAAACACAAGAAGCCAAGAACACAGTAACAGGGCTGAAAGGAGAATGCAGAAAGACAGTAAAGAAATGTCGTGTGGCCATAAAGAAAATATCCAGTAGAGTTGGAAACATGGAGCATGGACTGGGGTAACTCTAGGATAACAGCAGTGTCAGTCGAAATTGCAGGAGGATCAAGAATAAACAGAGAAATGGCTTGATAAGAAGGAGAAATGAGTTGGGAAGTTTGAGGAGCGTGTCCACAAAATGTTAGAGGAAGCAACAAATGTGTCAGAAGTTCAGAAGCGTGAGACAATTGCAGTAGAAATTCGCAAACTTGGTGCGGGGTCTGATATGACGACCCCAACATGAGTTGCAATAACTGAGGAGCTACAGAAATTTCTCGCATTCATGAACTGTCAACAAACTACCAGCGCATGTCAGTACAAGAGAATCGAAAAGATGCTTAAGAATTATAGCAGTCTGAGATGGAACGTGCGTTAGGTGAAGAATCACATTCGAGTGAATCACACAGTTGTGTGCCACTAAGCAATAGTCACACGTGAGGTGGAAGAGAATGCAGCTATGGACATAGCAACAGTGGGAACTCACATGGTGATGCTAGACAGGATGAAGCAAGGAGAATGGAAACAACAGTCAGGGTGAGTGTAAGTGGGGAGGAATCGTTGAATTTCAACATTTTCTCCAAGTATGGCACTTTCAGAATTACAAAGACAACATACACATGCTTAACCGCAACACATGGATTTCACAGTTTCATTGGTCGTTACCACTGTCATAGCCATTAGTATACAAATTAGAATTTGTATGTAGAGACTTCAAAGGAACCGTAGCAGAAAAGGTAAGAGGATTTGCTGCCAGTTCTCATCCTAAAAGAATTTTAGAGGCGTGTTCTTGTCGAACTACTGGTCATGTAAGTCACAAGAAATAATAAAACGTAAGGAGATAATATACAAATATAATGCTGGGTACCATTTCAGAATTCCAGAAAAGTTCTTAGATGCCATGGAAAAGAAAAATAAATTTTTAGATATTCCTTGCACTTCAAGGAAGATTGCCTGATACTGGTACATAAATTAACCAACATGTTCTGGTGTGGATATGCAACAACATAGAAACATTTTAAACATAATTTGGGAATTGGAGTTTGCATTCGACGAACACAATAGTAGCGAGAGAAGTTGAAACCAGGAGAGTAACTTCAACAGATCTCCAGTCACCATTACAATAATAATTACAATACAAGGAACAGACCTTTGGAAGGTGATAATCAGTTCAATGTTATGTCAGAAGGAGGATATAATATGTGGAATTACGGACAACAGATGGGTAGTTGGGAAAACTACCAGAACCATGATACTAGGCAGGAATTCACGCATAACGGAGCAACTGGCGATGGAAATAGAGAACAGGACTAAACTATCGAAATTAGGTCTCCAAGTCCACTAATTAACTCGCGTGGAAAGAATCCATCACGACAAAGACTAACCGAAGATGCTGGAGAGGCTACATTTACAGCCACCACACAAAACAGAAGCAGCCAAATAAACATGAGGCAGGGAGAAAGAGATAGGAGAGAGCCGATAGGTAGGAAAGGGTTAGAGAAAGTCCTTCTTAAATTAACGCGACTTTCCACTAAGAGGCAGAGACTATGACACAAATTCTTCTCTGTGTACAATAGGCCATTATGAATTAGAAGGATTGCCCACCCGAATGCATTTGAAGTAGAGACTATCAAGTCAAAGAGACCAGCTGGTGTGCACCGCATCAGTCACATCAAGTCATTCTTGGAATAGGCAAAAAATAGAAGCTATAAAAGTAGGTGAAGCAGCAAATGCAAGAGAAGTTTTGGAAGAGGAAACTGTTCTACTATATGAAATCAAACAAAAATGGAAACAACATTAATACATAACATGTGTATAGATCCTGTGTCGAATAGCGGCATTTCGGCGAGAATTACAAGAAAATGCAACTGCAAATGTGTTTGTCGTACCTTGGAGTGCCAACGTCCTTGGAAGGAAAGAGTTATGTGTGATTCAGTATAAAGTATACATGTTTGCTGAGACGCACCGAAGTCTAGCATATATTAGTCTGTATTATGAATATCACAGATACATGATTCCTTGGACATAGCGATGTTGAGATACATTATGAGCTGGAATTATTCCGTGTGTTGGGTGACTGTTGCTTGGGAAAATGGATGCTGATACTTTAGAGGCATATTATATTTCCAGTATTATTATGATTGTCCTTTACTTGTTGGATGTGTTAAGTGTTTCTGTACTTGATCTGTGCCAACAAAGTGTTGGAGATGACTATTTGATGTCTGTGCGCTTAGGTCCTGCGCGGAGATGCGCGTGGATGTTGATTTAAGTTGGTTTTTGTGACAGTGTAGTTGTTCGATGCCAGACAACGTTTCAACGAAATGATTGTTTAGTTTTGATTTTATGGGAGGACAAATGATGCACGTTCTGGGAGAAAAGGAAGGTATCTTGACTTACTAGGGATGTCAAGAAGATCCACGATTACGGTGATATCTGTAGTACATTTAGACGCACATCAGTTTGCGCCAATCCCACTTCCAACTACGTTGTGTGACGACATGGAGCGTGCTGGTTACTAGAGGTTTTTTGTTTGCTGTTTAACACCATGTAGCACAGTGAGAAGGCAGCACAGATGGTAAATAATATGAAAGAGAGAGATGATGAAGATAGATTTTTGAGCATGATGGATTAGCCAATTTAACGAGAAGAATAAAATAAGGCTGTGATTACACTCATATAAAGGTACGTACTTCATGTCGTTTACAGAGTAACACAGTGAACATTTCAGCTCGTTTTCACATGAGATTTTCAAAGGTATAGTTACTTGATGTGCCTAATAATAAGTTACCAAATATCATTTTCCACGCTGCGAGATTTTTGTTGACAGCTAAAATTTGTAGTGTATGAAACTCTGGTAAAGAGGAATTGTAGGAAGGAGAAATGATCAACGATGACAGCAGGATACGAAAGGATAGTACCACCAAGGGCAAACATCTCAGTTTATATTCCATGGTGTCAAATGTTATAATTACTAATAATTCTACCTCTCAGTTTACTTGCACGATCTAGATAACTAAATAGATTCAGTGCGTTTGCAAATAATTAGAATTGGTGCACTTAAAGCATGGCATGAGCGGAAGATGTGGACTGAAAAAAAAAGTGTGTGAAATCTTATGGGACTTAACTGCTAAGGTCATCAGTCCCTAAGGTTACACACTACTTAACCTAAAATATCCTAAGGACAAACACACACACACACACCCATGCCCGAGGGAGGACTCGAACCTCCGCCGGGACCAGCCACACAGGCCATGACTGCAGCGTCTTTTTTTTTTTTTTTAATCTCATTTTGTTCGTTTTCGTTCGTTGTATCTGCTCTAGGAGGACGTCGAAAGACACCCGTTTCAGTTGGTTGTTGATCCTTTAACTCAGTTTTTTTTATTTTTTTATTACAGAGGGCAGCTGGCCCTCTGACCGAACACGCTGAGCTACCGTGCCGGCAACTTAAAGCATGCCATGAGCGGAAGATGTGAACTGAAAAAAAAATGTGTGTGAAATCTTATGGGACGTAACAGCTAAGGTCATCAGTCCCTAAGCTTACACACTACTTAACCTAAAATATCCTAAGGACAAACATACACACCCATGCCCGAGGGAGGACTCGAAATCGCGCCGGGACCAGCCGCACAGGCCATGACTGCAGCGCCCTAGACCGCTCGGCTAATCCCTCGCGGCAAGATGTGGACTAACACTAGTCAACTAATATAACACTCTAACCTTATACTAACCATACAACGATAAATATTAATGATGTACAAGAGATAGGATAAATGCGTTGCTCTAAGAGGCACTGATTGTCAGTTAGTTTCTTAATGCAACCTGATCAGCGCAAAGGACATTATCAGTAATGATGTCCCCGTCCACGTTGTGTATGGTCACCAGCAATCGTGAGACACGCTGTTGATAAATGCCATAACCTCACGGATGTGCTTTTGCCTCTAAGAACGCCAAAACGTTAATGCCTTCAAACGGCGCTTGCCGACCGTCCTCACAACAGCAGAGGCTCTGGTCCGTTTCGGGCCCCCAATCCTAACTGCCCCTTTTGCCGTCCTAACGGAACCGCCTTGGCCACGGCTCGACTGCTTCGATGAGTAACTAAATATTTTTTTATTTATTTAACCTGATCAGATTAGGGCCATCAGGCCCTCACTTACGTCGGACCAGTGTTCCACACATACAGCATTTCACACATCAGAGTTATTCATGACAATAGTTTAAATAAGAAAATTAGATTACTCTAGTGACAATATGAATAAAGAGTAATGACGAAGACCTAATATAGTAAATGCTGGCAGTATTTTTACGACAGTGCTATACATACAAATTATGATAAAAGCAATAATAATAACAGTAAAAGAAAGATGAAATAATAATGATAAACATGAGAAAAATTGTCAATAGTAATGAAGATTTGTGCAGATGTACATTAATATCTTGGTGTGTAAAGTAGATGTTTACTAGTATAGCGAGTTTTGGGAAAGGGAGATTTAAGGAGGGGGAAAGAGGGAAGTAATGAGGTGAAGTGCATTCATGTACAGAGGAAGGCATTACTGTTGCCTAAGTAGATACGTCATTAACTGTTTTTTTAAGCCGGACATGTTTTTAAGTTATCTAACATAACGAGGGAGGTTATTCCAGAGTCGGGTCCCCGCACTGTAAAGGACTTGGAGAAGGTGACTGAGCGATGCAGTGGAACAGAGAGGATTTTATTATGATGGGAACGTGTGTTTCCGTCATGTTGTTCAGACATGAGCGTTAAGGGCGAGGAGAGACATGAGGGACAGTGTACATTTATAAGGAAGTAGATGAGACAGAGTGTATGGAAATCTCAGCGTTTTTCTGCACGCAGCCAGGACAGTTTTGCATATGCTGGTGAAATGTGATCAAAAAGTCGAACGTCACAGATATAGCGGACGCAGGCATTCATGACCAGTCCCAGACGTCACGAATTTTCCTGAGAGATGCCTTGTAGGATAATATCGCTGTAGTCAATGATTGGGATTATAAGTGTTTGTACTAATTTCTTTTTCAGATCTAAAGGGAAGAGTTTTTTATATTTTTGTAGGGCATGAAGGGATGCTGATGCTTTTTTGCATACTGCAGTTATGTGCTCTGTCCAGTTTAGATTTTCATCTATCATTACTCCCAAACTCTTTGCTGAGGTAGAGAAGTTAATATCTGTTCCATTTAGGGTAAGAGATGGTACGGATTCCCGATGTTTTGGGCTAATGAGCCTAGAGTGACCAACAAGTACCGCTTGGGTTTTAGATGGGTTTAGTTTTAGTCCTATGTTCTGTGCCCATTTTGATAGTGCATCGAGATCAGTATTGAAATTTTCAATAGCTTTCTTAAGATTTGTTGGTTTCGCACTTAGATGCAACTGAAGGTCATCAGCATACAGGCTCACTTTAGAAAGAAACACTACAAAATAGGAAATAGTAGCCTCTGCAATCACCATTCCTGCCCCATACGTGAATCAAATCCACATTACATAAGCATTACCTTATCAACAGAAAATCTGCATATCACGTTACGAAATTAATTCAAGTGCATAAGAAAAATGAAACGTTAGTCTGGCTACAGCCATACGTACATCATTATGTGTGCTTTGTTAGCCTGGAGCTCAGATTTTCCATAGTCTACGACTGCTTGTGATGCCTGCAAAAGGTTCCATCTGAGAATAACTCATGAATATATTCTACTAAATATATTCTATTAAAACGCCGTTGAGAGGTATTCTTGAAATACATGTTCTTTCAGCTGGATGTATTTCGCATTTGCACTCTAAGCGCAACAGCTTTCATATCACGGAACATAGTCTTCCTTTAGCTAATGACGGTAAGCATTCGACACTACAGAAAAGGAAGTTCCTGAGTCGACTAGTGCCCTGACAGGTTGGTCGTTGATGATGACGTCCGTGAGATTTCCTGAAATCTTGGTGACTGTTATCAATGGAGGACCTGCTTCTGTGGTGTCTCACCGCCATAGACGGTCGCAACGCTTAGTTTCATGAATTCGGCGGCTAGGCGAGCGCCTCGCGGCTGATACCTCTGCAAGGCGACAGGGAACGGCGTGAGTGTGCTGGAGAGCGATCTCGTCCTGGGTACGGCGATGAACTTCCGCTCATCAGGATCATTATAATCGTCTGCAGTTGAGTGGCGCGAATAGGTCTGTTATGATGGTTGACGTCTTGTAGCGTAATGATCGTCGAAAACTCGTTTACGTTCTCTGCAGCGGCGCACAACACGTCCAGGGCTTCCCCCGTGTGTTGGCCTCTTTCCACCAGATATCTATTCTCCTTCGGAGCATTTTAGTTAGCAGAGGAGTTCGCTATACCTGCGTCGGTCGGGTTCTAGGTTGTCATTTGACAGCCGCGTCCATTTTTCATGGCTCGTTCGACTGGTGGTGGAAATTTGTGCCAAAGACTGATTCACTTTCCTTCAAAATTCTTTATTACCTCTTGACGTATGGCGTCTAGGTTCATAGGTGTTATCTCTTATGTAGTCGGTCCGACAATTCTGGCTACCATGAAAATCTGTATCTCTACTCTTACAGGGTGCCGTACAGGGAGGTGAAGTAATGTTGGTCTTCCGAAATTGCCATGGGGACCATATTCGACAGTCGGTCATATCTATTTTGTAGGAAATTCTTTACCAGAAGAGCTTGGTACATGCTTTATGCGTTTCCTTTCTTCAAATCTGAGATTTTATAGGCTCCTTTATACACGGATTGACAATATTACAAAGGGCTAAACATTCTGAGTTTGTGTGTGACTGTGTCACGCCGTGACGTTGGACCTGCTCAGCAATTGTTCTTCTGCTAACCGAAATCACTGTTGATTTTCACCAAATATTTTTTTATACTTCGTCCCGGAATTTGTCCCAGCTACTGAGATTCTCATGGTTATTCTCGAACGATTGCCGTGCTGCATCATGCAAGTTAAAGAATATCTTTGCCAAACACATCATCTCAGCCCACTTCTTGTGTTTAATGACTCGGTCGAATCCTCCTTGCAGCCATTTTATCGGCTCCTGAACAGCTTCTCCGCAAAACACCGATGGATGCGTTACGTGCATCTGACTTAATAGTGGCTTGGAATCCATGGTTCTCCTGAATATACGGATCCCTCGAACGATGTACTTGTTTGTATTTGCGTTCCTGTGCACGTTGGCGATGGTTTTTACATTGTCTAATTAGAGCCACGGTGATGTAAATGTATTGCAGTACCTGGGGTCTCCACCAAATAATGTCACATGGTAACAAAAATCAACTCAAAATCTGAACGAAGAGTCGTCAAGAAATACAACACTTCGCACTCGAAATTGGTTTATTACAAACACCAACGTAGAGCTAGAACACGACTGACCTGCTGGACGGAGAGTGCAGCTGTTTATGCAGACATCGAATATTCAATAATGCTGAAATATTTTATGTTTGTACAAACAACTGCTCCAGAATGCTGGTATTTTTAGAAACATCGAATATTCCAGAACATACTAATATTACAAAGGTAAGAGATTTCAAAAACATTCTAGAAATGATCAATACTAAATAACGAATAATAGATGGTGGTCGGATTTGAACTGGCGATCAACAGCACAGCATATAATGATGTTAACCACACTTCACGCAATATGCATTGTGCATGATGGGTCCTCCAGTGTGTACAGTTGCTGTCAGTACTGGAGACGAATGATGTGTTGCCCTGCCTATCACTGAAATAGGAAGGTCTCTCACCGGCATTAAAAAAGTTGCGGAATGGGAGGAGTTTAAAAATATCTTTGAATAATAAAATACATATCTGTTCTCGGGAGAACTAAATATGTGTAACATAAGTGGCTTAAAAGCTGTCTGATTCGTCTATTTCCAAAAAAAGGGGCATGGCTTAAGAAGGAGTTGAAAATGTGATTGGACGAGATGATACAGCAGTAAAGTACTGAGCCGTTATTAGGAAAGCCAATTTTTGTGTTGGTTTGGATGTTTTCTGATTGGTCTACTTCCAAGAAGAGTTTTGGCTTAGAAGAGGAGAGGATGAGAGGGGGGAATTGGTGTAGCTTAGGAAGGGTGAAGAGAGAGGGGTCGAGATGGGGATATGAAGGGAGAGGGGCAGAGCAGGTATGAGGGGAGATGGGAGGGTTGGGAGGTGGTAAAGATAAGTGAGAGGGGAGGGATTTCATGGTCATATTTTGTCAAAACGGCACTTTACTCTAGTTCTAACAACGTATCCCGCCCAAAAATATCACCTGCAAATCCACAGCACTGCAATCTACCGAAGACTTATATTCATAGAGGCAGCTACATATCTGAGAGTATTGTGACAGTTGGTGCAATGAGACTAAGTGCAGACAGTTGAAACAGATTTGATTACCAATGAGGTATCATTTACCAATTAGATGAGCTGTACTCTTACAGGCAGATTAGTCAAAATTCTGACCGATATGCCCGTACTCTAAATATTGGTTGGTTGATGTGAGGGAGGGAACCAAACAGCGAGGTCATCGGCTCCATCATATTAGGGAAAGATGGGGAAGGAAGTCGGCCTTGCCTTTTCACAGGAACCATCCCGACTTTTTCCTGAAGCGATTTGGGGAAATCACGGAAAATCTAGATCAGGATGGCCGAACGTGGGTTTTTGACAGACTTCCGAATGCGAGTCCAGTGTGCTAACCATTGCGCCACCTCTCTCTGTCTATTAATATTAAATGCTCCTCATTCATTTGGCCATACACTCTTAAAACAGTTAATAACGATGAATGTGGCATCCAAATAATTCATAGACATCTAGGGGCTATCCTACTCGCAATTGATTCACGTTTGCTACTGTGCATCCGAAGAAATATTTGTGTAACAACTATGTCATTACACCAAGGGTTAAAATCTCACGTTAATCAGTAAATAGCCCGTGTAGTTTGGGGATATCTCATAAAAACTGCATTTTTTCTTGTAACCTGCCGCACTAAGCACAATAGTGAACCAGCGGACGTCCATAATCCCATACTAGTCACGTTTAATAAGCTGAGCTTGTGGAGTTCAGGATCGATTTCTTTGTAAGCGTGATAAAGGTTGAACAGAGAACGTATGAAATAAGTTAAACCAGTATATTCTTTCATCTTTTCCTCTGCAGTGGGGTATAATCTGATACGAAACTTCCTCACAGATTAAAACTGTGTGCGATACCGGGAGTCGAATCCAGGACCTTAACCCTTCGCTAGCAAGCGTCTTTTAATATACTCCTCACTGCTCGCATCGCATCTAACGTCTTCACAGGCAACAACAACAAACCATTTTCATGCATCTCTACTTTTTTCTTATTTTCAGTCATTCGCGGTACTCGTTATACTCATAGACATTCATGACACTAATGACACTCTGACTTTTTATATTGCACTTGTTGTAGATATATTCACCCGAATGTTCCTCAGGCATATTAACGGAATCATCCTCGATCTTGGTGTATCGCAATACCAGGGAAAAGCCAGAGACCAATGACTCATTGTAAGATGTTACATTTGAAAGTACACAAAAAAGGTTAACGTAAATGACGCGAATTTTGTACCACCGCTTAGATACACGACTTCACAAGCGATTAGCATTATAGTGCTTCATAATATCTCCTATTTTTAAAATTCATTGTAAGCGAAGTTCCGCAGGCTACAGTGAGAGATTCTAAACACCGTGGCGAAGAACTAAAGATGGTCTCAGTATGTTGTGTGAACCACGTTCGACACCGTTAATACACCAGCGTGTGCCAGACATGTTCAATAGACAATGTGATCAAACTGCATTCAATAAATATGATTCGAGGACATACATCGTATCCAGCAGCATCCGAAACCCTTACTCTTGGTTTTTGTATGATAGTCTGCTAAATAACGCAGTCTGTATGATTGCAGGCAACACAACAGTGTCTACGATAAATGTTGTCATAATCTGATTTAGTTTTTACGTAATTTCCCTAAACCGCCCAAGGCGAATGCGCGGTGTGGATCCTTTGAAAGGGCACGGGCGGTTTCCTTCCCCGTTCTTGAAACAGTCAAAAACATGTGCTCTTTTTTATGATCTCGATATCGTGGGAACGTTAAACCTTAATCTTTTTCCTTACTGCCTTCATTTCCTATTTTGTCTTGGCCTATACTTTCACCGGCTGCTAGTGTCACTGCGTTTCATTATGTGCTAGAATATTTGTTATGTAGAAAAGGGGGCTTAAACTGTGGTTCCTTCATTTAGATTTTGCACGTAAATAATGTCTGTGACCCAGTTAAAGTGGCAGCCAAGAAAGGAGCAGCTACTGTTTCATGAGGATAAAAACTGAACCCGATACAATCTTCTCAGCCTCTTTCCCTTTCATTAAGCACAGTGTTCTTAGAACAAGCTATCTTGGCAGCTCGCCAACAGCTGATAACATCTGGAGTAGCTGCTTGGATAGCACTTCTCGTTAGCCCGCGAGGACCCACTTAGGTGGAGGCGTCATTGTCTTTTATTGACATCAAAATCCCGCTACTAGTTCCATCTTGTATCGTTTAGCGGCAGCATTGATCGCAGATTAATGATCAAGTTGAAGATTCTTGCCAAAAGGAGCTTCATTCAACAGGGCGCAACTGGAAAAAAGAATCTGTGATAATAGTTTAAGAAATTTCTTGTTGATGCAAGTATAATCTTTCCCCAGACTTCGTCTAGAAGCTGGTATATCTCCTCACACTCATATGGTGAACCGTTGGTTAATTTACCCCACGGCATTGCCTACATTTTACAGCTGTGCTACAGCATTCGCTGATTCCTGCATCCGATACGTCAAAAGGCTCTGTTATACAGGGATCGTAAATTCCCATTGTAAACTTCGAGGACTTATAGAAGGGAGTGAGTACATATTCTGAAGACGAACCCGTATCCGGAAACGTTATCCAAAGACGCTACAGTGTCAGAGTTACGGGCGCTGTCGCTTGTAAATGTATTTACATACAGAGTGGTTCCGTGGTTATATTACCAACCGTGGTCATAGAGAAGGATAAATGTGTCAGTTTGAGGTGAGGGTCCGTCTACCGGAAATGAACGAGTTGAAAGTTATAAGCGAAAACTGTTCTCACACCTTTGACAGCGGAATACATGTACTGCTACTGCTGTTGCTAAGATTGTAGCGTGGGCAACTTTCAGAGGTGGTAGTATGGACCAACACAAAAAAAGTCGAGTAAACATGGGCTCAAAAGTGCAAACCTTAACAGTTATACACTGGACTCGCATTCGGGAGGACGACGGTTTAATCCCGCATTCGGCCGTCCTGCTTTAGGTTTTCCGTGATTTTCCTAAATCGCTTCAGGCAAATGCCGGGGGGATTCCTTTGAAAGGGCACGGTCGACTTCCTTCCCCGTCCTTCCCTAATCCAATGAGACCGATGACCTCGATGTTTGGTCTCTTCCCCCAAACAATCCAATCCAATCCTTAAGAGCTATGAGCAATTGTTCATCTTCGCTTCTGTGAAACACACCTCCTCCACTGAAGAAATGCTCATAGCTCTTAAGGAATGCGTTTTAGAGTGTATGTTTATTGGATATCTTTTCTTGTGTTGGTCCATGCTACCACCTCTGAACGTTGCCTACCCTACAACAGTAGCAGTACATGTATTCCACTGTCAGAGGTATCAGAACAGTTTTCGATAATAACTTTCGGCTCGTTCGTTTCAGGTACAGCGACTCTTAAGTCAAATTGATACATTTAACCCTCTACATTATCCTAGAATGTTCGTAATATCATCACGGATTCACTCTTCGTGCACTGATAAGCCAAAACATTATGACTACTGCCCACCGCGAGGCTGGATGCCGCCTGGAGGCATTGCGCACACGTGATGCGCAAACAAAAGTACGTAAGCGGAGCAGAAACGGATAGGGGATCACCCTAGAGAAGATTAGGCTGCAAATGAGGAAATTCGTCGACATAAGCTACTTTGACAAAGAGCATTATTATTATTAGGCAGAACTTGTGAACGAATATCTTGATAACGGCGAAGCTGGCCGATTGTTCACATTCTACTGTCGTGAGCATCTACGGAAAGAGGTATAAGGTCAGTGAAGCTACCGCTAGGTCCTAAACATTTGGAAGTTCACGACTCTTCACAAATGCTTCAAATGGCTCTGAGCACTATGTCACTTAACATCTGAGGAACACACACATCTATGTCCGAGGCAGGATTCGAACCTGCGACCGTAGCGGTTGCGCGGTTCCAGACTGAAGCGCCTAGAACCGCTCGGCCACAACGGCCGGCACTCTGCACAGAATGTAGTGTTCGGAGGCTTGTCTGCTCTGTAAAGTAGGATAGCTGGTGATCTGTTGCATCTCTTTCGAGCACAATGCTGGTGCACGCACAAGTGTTTCGGAGCACACCGTTCATCGTACATTGTTGAACATGGAGCTCCGCAGCATACCAGCCGTACGTGTTCGCATGTTGACCCAACGACATCGTCAATGACGATTGCAAAGGGCACTGGACCATCAGGATTCGACAATCGATCAATTGCAACGTGTCGGTTCTTCGGGTGAATCACATCTTTGCTACACTAGGTCGAAGATCGTCTCCACAAACGCCGTCATCGAAGTGAACAACGGCTCGAAACGTGCAGCACGTCGCGGACGCAAGCTGATGGAAGCAGTATTATGCCATCGGAGACATTCTCCTGCTCATGAATGGGACCTGTGGTAGTAATCTAAGACACGCTGACTTTTTACAAACCACCTGCGTCCCATCATGCCTGATGCCTTCTTCGACGGCGATATCATCTTTCAGCAGTATGAATGTCCATGTCTCGGAACCAAAACTACGCTACAGTGGTTTGAGGAGCCTTTTAGCGAACCCATATTAATGTCTCGGCGACCAAATTCGCCTAATGTAATTTCTATGGAACCCATCTGGGTCGCTATTTGGCGCCATCGCCGTGTACGCACATCAGCGGCCCGAGATTTACGCGAATAAGCCTACATGACCTGAGCGTAGGCATCTAATGTCACATACCTTTATTAAACAGGTAGTCATGATGTTTTCGCGCAACAGTGTATATACAAAGTTGCAGGGGCCGATGCCTATAACTTTGACGTTCTTTAGTGTCGTTGGATGACGTTTCCGGACACGGGTTCCTGTTCAAAACATTATGTACTCACTTCCCTCTACAAGTTCCAGAGCTTTTAAATGAAAATTTCCGAACACCCCATGTTGAATATCGTCCCCTAGTTGGCTGTTGTCCTGCCTTTACGTCTTCCTATTCTTTTACGTTGTCGTCTTTCAGAAGGGAAATACACTATTGGCCATTAATATTGCTACACCAAGAAGAAATGCAGATGATAAACGGGCATTCATTGGAAAAATATATCATACTAGAACTGACATGTGATTACATTTTCACCCAATTTGGGTCCATAGATCCTGAGAAATCAGTACCCAGAACAACCACCTCTGGCCGTAATAACGGCCTTGATACGCCTGGGCATTGAGTCAAACAGAGCTTGCATGGCGTGTACAGGTACAGCTGCCCATGCAGCTTCAACACGATACCACAGTTCATCAACAGTGGTGACTGGCGTATTGTAACGAGCCAGTTGCTCGGCCACTATTGACCAGACGTTTTCAATTGGTGAGACATCTGGAGAATGTGCTGGCCAGGGCAGCAGTCGAACATTTTCTGTATCCAGAAAGGCCAGTATAGGACCTGCAACATACGGTCGTGCATTATCCAGCTGAAATGTAGGGTTTCGCAGGGATCGAATGAAGGGTAGAGCCACGGGTCGTAACATATCTGAAATGTAACGTCCACTGTTCAAAGTGCCGTGAATGCGAACAAGAGGTGACCGAGACGTGTAACCAATGGCACCACATACCATCACGCTGGGTGATACGCCAGTATGTTGATGACGAATACACGCTTCCAATGTGCGTTCACCGCGATGTCGCCAATCACGGATGCGCTCATCAGAACCTGGTTCAAATGGTTCAACTGGCTCTGAGCACTATGGGACTTAACATCTATGGTCATCAGTCCCCTAGAACTTAGAACTACTTAAACCTAACTAACCTAAGGACATCACACAACACCCAGCCATCACGAGGCAGAGAAAATCCCTGACCCCGCCGGGAATCGAACCCGGAAACCCGGGCGTGGGAAGCGAGAACGCTACCACACGACCACGAGCTGCGGGCAAACAGAACCTGGATTCATCCGAAAAAATGATGTTTTGCCATTCGTGCACCCAGGTTCGTCGTTGAGTACACCATCGCAGGCGCTCCTGTCTGTGATGCAGCGTCAAGGGTAACCGCAGCCATGGCCTCCGAGCTGATAGTCCATGCTGCTGCCAACGTCGTCGAACTGTTCGTGCAGATGGTTGTTGTCTTGCAAACGTCCCCATCTGTTGACTCAGGGATCGAGACGTGGGTGTACGTTCCGTTACAGCCATGCGGATAAGATGCCTGTCATCTCGACTGCTAGTGATACGAGCTGCTGTTTGTGTGTGAGAAATCGGTTGGAAACTTTCCTCATGTCAGCACGTTGTAGGTGTCGCCACCGGCGCCAACCTTGTGTGAATGCTCTGAAAAGCTAATCATTTGCATATCACAGCAT
This sequence comes from Schistocerca piceifrons, assembly GCF_021461385.2. Taxonomy (NCBI): domain Eukaryota; kingdom Metazoa; phylum Arthropoda; class Insecta; order Orthoptera; family Acrididae; genus Schistocerca; species Schistocerca piceifrons. Next base: position 647,479,709 of record NC_060149.1, read on the forward strand.
CTTCATCCTGTCGGTTGAATTTCGCGTTTGTAGCACATTATGTTCGTGGTGTAGCAATTTTAATGGCCAGTAGTGTAATTCCAGACTCTTGCGAGTCATCTTTCCTCCTCCATCCTTCTAAGATGCTGATAACACGGCCTCTAATTCCCTTGAATTCTGTCTGCATTATCTTTTGTCTTCCTTTTATGGTTGTATTTAGCACATCTTCCAACTGGATATTTTGAAGTCTTTTTTCTGATACAGCTATTGGTTTTGTTGTTTTCTGTTAACCCTCCCTATCTCTGAATTGCCCAGCATAATTGTCTCAACAAGTTTAGAATACATCAATTACTGTTTTTTTTTCGTCTTAAGGTTCCTGCAACTAAAGATATTTCTCACCATATGCGTTACGCTTTTATTTATAAACCATCTTTCCTGGTCATCTTGGAAATATGCTATACATAATATGTCTACATTTTGATATTTGTAGTTTAAAAACAAAGATTCTTCATAAAATTGGTGCACAATTTACTTAAGATGATTTTTGCCCTGTGTTTCAAAGTTGTGAAGGACACTGCGTGTAACTTCATTGTTAAATGAGGTTGAAGTGGAAAAAAACCTAGTTGCACATTCACTTTTCGTAACTTTTCGTCTGTTATGAACCCGATTTATCTTGTAGTACTTTTGTGTTTTTGCGCATTTAGCATTTAGTCCCACGTTTGCAGAGAGAGAGAGAGAGAGAGAGAGAGAGAGAGAGAGAGGGGGGGGGGGGGGGAAGGAGGGAAGGAAAGGAAGAGAGGTTACAAAAAGAACTACAATCGCAAGGTTGGCAATACTCACAACCTACACAGAAAAAAAAAGAATGAACATAAACACTGTGCTGATTGCAGAACATGTGGAAGTACAGTACTATTACTTTTGTGAAAATCACAAAAGTGAGGTGAAGTGGGGAAAAACATTCAGCTTAAGAGAAATCGAGTTCAGAAAAAAAAAACATTTGCGGAAAGATACTGTGCAACCATGTCTTCTTTTTTCTTTTTCTTTCGAATTCAGCCTCAGCTAATAACGAAAGAAGTAGCAGTAGTTTTCAAAACATATGAACAAGGGAGAAAAACAGAGCAAATAAGTTGTCCTCCTGTGCTATAACGAAATACTGTTTTTAATCTGACAATACCAAAACGTAGAGACATATTATGCTTACCAATTTACCGAGTGACGGCAGAATATGCGTTATAAATAAAAGCGAAACGTATCTGGTGAAAAATCTCTTTAACAGAAGTAAGCTTAAGTCGGAAAACCAATAACTGCTTGTAAAGAGTGAACCAGAACTCCACCAATAAACTTTCGGAGGTTTCTGAGGAATACTTACTGAATGTTTTGGTATAAGGAACCTATAGTGTCCATCGGCTTGTTACAGAGTAATTGTTTTTCGTTTGATTTCTTGCTCTCATTTACCTGCGTATCTGTTATGCACTGAAAATATCTGCATATCACCACAAATGTCGACGGTATGCGCTGCATATCGTGTGTGGAAACACTTGTTCCAGTCACTCATCGTACTTGTAGACAACAGTGAAGCCCACTTTACTCTTCGACCTCAAAATTGCATCCAGGTCTACTCGAGTGTGTCTATTTTTTTCTCCAGTTGAGCTTGTTATTGGTTAACAGTGATACACACTAGTACGGATAGATTTACTGACGGAGAGTTTGGCGAAATGCAACTCGTGTATTGCATCACTCAATGCAAAGGAAAAGAGGCGCAACGACGCCATGCTCTCCCATATCCGGCATCCCCATTACACCACTTACGTATTTGTTTGTGGCTTGTTGCATTATTTGTGTCTTCTGTTGTCGTTACAAAAAAAATGGTTCAAATGGCTCTGAGCAACTATGGGACTTAATATCTGAGGTCATCAGTCCCCTAGAACTTAGAACTAATTAAACCTAACTAACCTAAGGACATCACACACATCCATGCCCGAGGCAGAATTCGAACCTGCGACCGTAGCGGCCGCGCGGTTCCAAACTGATGCGCCTAGAACCGCATGGCCACACTGGCCGGCTGACGTTACAGACTTTTTCACTGTTGCGAAGGTATTTCCAATAAATAACCATAACAGGTGATCTGAATAAATCATAATTATTTCACTAGTCTGTAACGAGCCACTGGAGACCACGAGTACCATATACCAAAATACTTAGAAAATATCCCTGAACAACCTTTGAAATCTTGTCGGTGGAGTTCTGGTTCATCCTATATATAACACGTGATGCTAGCCATACGAACAACTTCAGCATATACTGATTTATAAAAGTAATTTCACAAGAATTTGATCCAGTTTATACTACTTAGTTCTTAACTGTTGTACAAATTTCTGTCCCCAGCCCCCCCAGGTACTCTGCTTATTTCTCATAATTTTCGCAGTTACCAAACACGGATCAAAGATATAATCACGAAATTTTTCGGATTTGATTTGTTGTATTAGGAATTCTCATTGCACGTGCCACGTTAATTCTTTATAAGAATCCTGGCTCTCCATGTCTTTGCGAGAAAAGCAGCTGGCTATCGAAGAAGTATTGGAGTCATGGAGAGGTAGTAGTACCCTCCACAACAAGAGTAAATTGGTGCCAACCATCCGCAGCGTCTGTGTTGATATCACGGTGTATAATACGGGATACAGTAACACTCAGTCTCTCGTTATTAAGTACCCGCTTCCAAGCATTGCTAAGGGCGCAGCACGTATCTCTATTAAAGCTTATGAGACACATTCTAATTCCTACAGGCTCTCTGATTACTGGGTCCTAGTAGTTTTTAGAGTAAGCTAGAGTCTGCATTTTCTCAAAAAATGTCTTATACTTTCACCAGCTGCGACATAGTTGCGTATACGTACAGTGATCCAATACTGTCAAATGTTTTTTATTCCAGTCTTTGATCACAATATCAATCTTTTGACGATGACCGATTTCAGTCCGTAACAACCATCCTCAGATATTTTCTACACCATGTCCTAAAGTGACAAGGCCATAATGGCATCGTCAAAAGATATAAATAGAGTCAGCACAGCATCGTCACATAGATCTAAAATAAGGTGTAGAATAGGCCACATCGTCCTCACAGTCATTATTGCTGTGTGGACGATGTGGCCTATTCTACACCTTATTTTAGATCTATGTGACGATGCTGTGCTGACTACATTTATATGTTTTGATGATGCTATTATGGCCTTACCACTTTAGTACATGGTGTAGAAAAGATCCGAGGACGGTCATTACGGACTGAAACCGGTCATCGTCAAAAGAATTGATATTATGATCAAAGACTGGAATAAAAAAAAATTGTCTTACACTTACTCGTCACGTGGTATTCTTCAACACAAGATTATTGTAGATTTCTGTACTTGATGTGCCACTGATATGCGGTACAGCGCTGGAAAACGACTCGAAAATAGTAGTACTAGTATTATTGATCCGTAGGTGAAATTCACAAGGATATTGGACATGTGTTCATATTACAGTTTAAGGACGACAAAAATAACATTATTAATACAGGGCTATTACAAATGATTGAAGCGATTTCATAAATTCACTGTAGCTCCATTCATTGACATATGGTCACAACACACTACAGATACGTAGAAAAACTAATAAAGTTTTGTTCGGCTGAAGCCGCACTTCAGGTTTCTGCCGCCAGAGCGCTCGAGAGCGCAGTGAGACAAAATGGCGACAGGAGCCGAGAAAGCGTATGTCGTGCTTGAAATGCACTCACATCAGTCAGTCATAACAGTGCAACGACACTTCAGGACGAAGTTCAACAAAGATCCACCAACTGCTCACTCCATTCGGCGATGGTATGCGCAGTTTAAAGCTTCTGGATGCCTCTGTAAGGGGAAATCAACGGGTCGGCCTGCGGTGAGCGAAGAAACGGTTGAACGCGTGCGGTCAAGTTTCACGCGTAGCCCGCGGAAGTCGACGAATAAAGCAAGCAGGGAGCTAAACGTACCACAGCCGACGGTTTGGAAAATCTTACGGAAAAGGCTAAAGCAGAAGCCTTACCGTTTACAATTGCTACAAGCCCTGACACCCGATGACAAAGTCAAACGCTTTGAATTTTCGGCGTGGTTGCAACAGCTCATGGAAGAGGATGCGTTCAGTGCGAAACTTGTTTTCAGTGATGAAGCAACATTTTTTCTTAATGGTGAAGTGAACAGACACAATGTGCGAATCTGGGCGGTAGAGAATCCTCGCGCATTCGTGCAGCAAATTCGCAATTCACCAAAAGTTAACGTGTTTTGTGCAATCTCACGGTTTAAAGTTTACGGCCCCTTTTTCTTCTGCGAAAAAAACGTTACAGGACACGTGTATCTGGACATGCTGGAAAATTGGCTCATGCCACAACTGGAGACCGACAGCACCGACTTCATCTTTCAACAGGATGGTGCTCCACCGCACTTCCATCATGATGTTCGGCGTTTCTTAAACAGGAGGTTGGAAAACCGATGGATCGGTCGTGGTGGAGATCATGATCAGCAATTCATGTCATGGCCTCCACGCTCTCCCGACTTGACCCCATGCGATTTCTTTCTGTGGGGTTATGTGAAAGATTCAGTGTTTAAACCTCCTCTACCAAGAAACGTGCCAGAACTGCGAGCTCGCATCAACTATGCTTTCGAACTCATTGATGGGGACATGCTGCGCCGAGTGTAGGAGGAACTTGATTATCGGCTTGATGTCTGCCGAATCACTAAAGGGGCACATATCGAACATTTGCGAATGCCTAAAAAAACTTTTTGAGTTTTTGTATGTGTGTGCAAAGCATTGTGAAAATATCTCAAATAATAAAGTTATTGTAGAGCTGTGAAATCGCTTCAATCATTTGTAATAATCCTGTATGTGTCAGCATTTGCGAACTAATTGGTCTAGCTTGCCAAAAATGGGACGAGTAGTCGGCCGTGGTCTTATAGTAGAAACCGTCCCGGCAAATGCCTGAAGTAATTTAGGTAAATCACAGAAAACCTACATCACGGTGGACAAATGAAAATTGGATCGCCATCCTTGCGAAAACAAGGTCACTCTCTAAGAGAGCTACCTCTTCCGATTTGTCCCTAGCGTGCAATACCGTTTTACAAATTTACTTAATAATGTAAAAGGCTACTGCTACGCTGCTCATTCATTTTCCACTCCTAGTCACTGCATATATTATCCACAGTACATACACATTACTTCATAATCCAAAACTACACGCACTATCAGCTAACATCAGGATCATAGCGACAATACTTGTTTTCCATTTGTGTACTGCCGCTTTCCTTTTGCTAGCCTGAAAAACTGAATCAATATTTTTTTATAGTGAGTGAAATGTTGAGAGGAAGAGGATAAGAAGTCCGTATCATAAATCGCATAGCTTTGGGAAAAATGGCTTCTGAAAAGAAAAAATAACACCATAGTGTTATCTGAAATAATAAATGGTTTCCTATTGGTAGCTTCATAACTATTTCTTTATCTGAAATTTTTCCAAACCCCTGTTCTGTGTTGTATGTGTAATCCTTCAATATATAGAATGCATTGCTTGACATATACTTTTTAACAGCCTTTCGTTTTTGTAAACTCTCTAATCTCCTTGGGTAATTTATTGAACAGTTTCATTGTTTGGTTAAAAATGGTGTTCTGAGCTTTTTCTTTCTAGGTAAACGTATGTTCGCTCTAAATCCTGTTCCATGATCCTCGACAGAGCTGTTCGTACGCTAATTACCAACATTATTTTTGATGAGCTCAACTGATTCGTAAATATACTCACATGGTAAATTTAAAATCGCTAGTGCTTTTAAGATCTTTACAATGTGCTCGACTGCTATTTTTGGTTATTATTTCTATGCCTCATTTCTAATTTGAAAACTGCGTTCATATTTTGTGCGTTTGCTCCCAAGAAAAGCATTTCATAGCTGAGAACTGAGTGTGGATTTGTATTCTTTTCCGCCGGATTAATGTGTCGTGTCAAGAGTGTGAAGAAGAAATGAGGAAAAGTACTGTTTTCTGTTATTCGTTACTGACTTTGATGTTGATTGTGTGGAGGGCCGCAGTTATCTGGCTGCTGTTGGTGGCGAGTCGAAAGCAGCCGCTGCTCAGAGGGGCGCCCGTTTTGTTCATAGAGTACACTCCGAAGTTGTCGTACATATACTGTTTTTAAAATTTTGGTTGACTCGAATGTTTTAAAGGAATGAAAGAAAGGTTATTGTTATGTACGAAACTTACGATATTGTTCAGAAATTGCTTAGTGTGGGTTCTGTTCTACAGTAAATAGTTATATCAGTTCCAGTCTCTGCCTTCTAATGGAAATATTATGCATTTCCAGTGAGTCAAGAAGTGAATTGTTGATAATTTAACGAAGCTGTGAAGGAAGACAGGAGATTATTAAGGTCTTTATCTCCGGTCTAACCTGTTGAACAATCACTTCTTTGATGGAAAGGCAGAAGGAGAATGATACGAAACAAAGGACGAGAACGATGGCTATCTCAACAACAGCAAAGTTTTAGCTTGAGATTTTGAATTGGTGACGGTAAATTGGTCTCAAAGATTTTTTTTCTGTTTCGCCGCCCTCCCCAACATTACTGCTGCACCTTTTCTCTCGCCTGTGCATAAAAAACTGAACCTGCAGTTGTAACACTTATATCGATTAGAAGTAGCTTTATATTATGTAACTGTGTATCTGTAATTATGAAGTGTTTATTCTTTGTTACTCAAGGTCATTGATTTGTGATAGGAAAATTAGAGTTTGTAACGTATATGTGGAAAAAGATAAATGACTGTCGAAAATAATGAATTTTTATAACATGTGTATATTTTAAGAAAAACATTGTGTATTGGAAGCTGGTTCATGCTTAAGGCACTTGTGTCGTAAAATGTAAAAGATGTAGGGAATTCCCCCCAAAACGGAAGTGGTTTGGCGCTATATAAAAGGTGATTTTGGCGGTCGAACTGGGAGGCTCCTTGTTGTGAACGGTACGCAGTCAGTGGCTAGCCGTTGCACGGTACACATCGACGGTGCCAAGGGAGGCATTTGGAGGCAGCTTTGAATGGAATTTTTCCTCTGATGTGGATTTGGCTGTTGCTTGGTACTCTCGTCAATAAGGAATAGCTCTAACACGTTAAAAATCCGTCGCCTAGAAGAAATTTTATAGAGCATTCAAACATCAAGAGCCGTGACTACAGTTTAGCCGCCACGTCGCTTGTCACCACAACTTCGGCACTGCTCCACCGACTTCATGCATACAGATATGTATCAGAGCATGGACCAGTTAATTTGTGTGAGTGAATTTTAATGATATTCCAAATGTTATAAATCTGTGTTTCGAACTATAACTTCTATCCTGATCATGAACCTATGCAGGGTCCTTTCCTAAGTGTTTATAAAACCGAGTATCCAGTTTCAAATGAACGAATGGTTTATTTTTGTATTGGTCAAATGTGTAAAGATTAGCCGGCCGCTGTCGCCGAGCTGTTCTAGGCGCTTCAGTCTGGAACCGCAGCGACCGCTACGGTCGCAGGTTCTAATCCTGCCTCGGGCATGGATGTGTGTGATGTCCTTAGGTTAGTTAGGTTTAAGTAGTTCTAAGTTCTATGGTACTGATGACCTCAGATGTTACGTCCCATAGTGCTCAGAACCATTTGAACCATTTTTTGCACAGATTAGCAAAAGTGAAGTAATTTGCTAAAGTACTCTCATTTATTGCAAAGTATCGTTTTGCAAAAACACAGTGCCAGATTGTGTAGATGTTACGGTCTAAAATACCTGCTTCACAGGTGATAGAAAAGATAAACAAGTTAAGCTCGTTTTAAAATTAATAGTGTCATAATTACTATCATGAGTGATTCTTTTTTCAGGTTAATTGATCTCAGTGTTGAACAATTTATCTTGAAAAATAAAAACATGAACTATTCCTAGTGAGGCTTAGAATTAACTTTAGTTGAATTAATTTTTGCTCCTGAAATAATCATAGATTTTGACTAGTGATACTATATCAGTTTATGAGTTCCCAACATACTCTTCTCATATTAGAAAGATAATTGGAATATTATTGCTGCTAAGAAAAACGAATATAAGCAGAGGGACATGAACAGTGTAATTGTGGTACCATTTATCTTTATTTGTGGTTTCTACATGCCAGTTAAGACAGAGGCCCCTCAGGTCCATCTTTAGTTCCGCAATTCCTGCATTAACATTTCAGTACTGGTTCAGGGAATGATCTTGAGTGTAACTCTTATTAGTATAAACTTGGAACATTTTTTGCTTTCTATGATTACGAGTTTGGGCATTATTTGTAACTGCTGCCACCCACAGCTCAGAGTGCCCTGTGTCCGCTTGCATCCTGTGTGTTATGCAAAGGGAAATGTTAATGAAATTAACTTTAATAACTAACATTCAATTTTCTTAAACATACATTTCCAATTTCATGTGCTTGATTGGGATGGCGACCGTTCATTTTTTCGTTCTTATATGAATTATTCTACTTTCATTAACCCCCAAAGTTTAAAGTCTGTTTAGTTTTTCTGGTAATTGCACCATATTCAAAATTGTAGTACGATACCTTTATCCATTAGTCACACGCGCTGTCAAAATTTCCCAAATCCTTTCAGAGGGTAACAGTAGCTCGTGTCACAGCAGGTTAGTTTTATGCACTGAGGCTTAATAACACATTAGGATCACATAGAAGTCCGAGACATCTCATGTCCGTGACAGGACTGAGCACCAACGCACTGTCGCAGTATTTGGAGTATGTAATCAAAAGATATTGACTGTTACACACTGATGACAGGACTCTAAACGCTTAGCATGCTGATATCGTGTTTGCAACTATCTTTTGTGTTCTCACCACTTCAGCTGAAAACGTCACGGAAGTGTTGTAATTGTTACGTCGTCTAAGGAGGTGGCATCTTCATTTAATTTCAAAATCCCATTTTCCCTCTTCCAGTTAAAATTCTCCGCTTTGGTTTTTTATATGCTCAATGTCACTTCACTGCATACTGACCATTTGTAAACTTCCGTGAGGACTTCAGTTCCCCTCTTTTCAAGTTCTCTGGTTTTCTCATTGAATATAACAATACTGTTATCAGCAATAAGATTTTTTTCCCTTTGATTAACTCTATTAGGAAAGTCGTTGATGTACAGGGTGAATATCCTATCACTTGCACCGCTGTTATTGCGGAAATGAAATATACTAAGATGTGCGGATTTCACACAATGGATTGGTAATCAGGGGTTCGTATTGTTAGCCAATAAAGAGATCGCAATAATACTTAGAAAGTTTATTTTTTGTGCAAACATACAATCAATTAAATGGAACAATGCCTGTCAGCGGTGTTTGTTTCAGAATTCTAGTGCGAGTCGCTTGCGAGGCATCGTATTTTGAAGCTTCCACAAAGACACTTGTTTGTGCTATTCAACCTGCGTAGTTGCTAGTAACGATATTGTTATATTTTCTTACAATGTGCTTTTGTGTTGCTTGAGTGCATTGTGATTTGCCACTCAATTAGTGTGTGTTAGTCTAAGCAGTAGGTCGTGAGTGGGCGATGGGATTTACCAAAGCAGAAAAAGTCGACATGCTTATGGTGTATGGAGGGTTAAGAGGAATGCAGTTCGTACTCTTACAGTGTATGTGGTAAAATATGCCAATAGACGTCAACCATCTCGGCAATTATTTATCTACCTCTTCAACCAGTTATGTGAAAGTGGTTTCTTGCTACTGTTGCATCGATCCACACTTTATCTCCCGCACACGAGGAAGTGGCATGAGTAAGGCAAGAGTCCTACGCATTCTCCATCGACATAGGTTCCATTCCTATCACATAACTTCCCATCAAGAGCTACATGGAAAGGGTTATAAGAATCATGTTAACTTCTTTACATGGGCACTAAGACAGGATACTCCAGAGAGTGCAAGGGAACAGTAGAACAACCATAGACAATATTTTTGTTCATTCGTCATTACTAGAAGGGCATTCTGTTAGCAAAATGGTGAATGGCCTTTCAGATCATGATGCACAAATTTTAAGTCTAAAAGATTTTTGTGCTGCAACACATGTTAAATATAGTTACCAACTTTTTAGGAAAGCTGATCCAGTTGCTGTAGAGACTTTTATAAACCTTATCAAGGAACAAGAGTGGCAAGATGTTTATAGTGCTGATACAGTAGACGATAAATATAATGCTTTCCTCAAGACTTTTCTCGTGCTCTTTGAAAGTTGCTTTCCGTTAGAACGTTCAAAACAGGATACTAGCACAAACAGGCAGACTGGGAGGCTGATTAAAGGTATAAGAATATCTTGTAGAACAAAGTGGCAATTATATTAAAACGTTAGAAACAGTCACAATCTAAATGCAATAGCCCATTACAAACAGTATTGTAAGGTGCTTAAAAAAGTTATTAGGAAGGCAAAAAGTATGTGGTATGCAGATAGAATAGCTAAGTCTCAGGATAAAATTAAAACCATATGGCCAGTCGTAAAGGAAGTGGCTGGTCTGCAGAGACAGGTCGAGGATATAGAATCAGTGCGTAGTAGGAATGTCCGTGTTACTGATAAGTCGCATATATGTACAGTATTTAATAATCACTTTCTGAATATAGCAGGTGAACTAAATAGAAACCTAGTCCCAACAGGGAATCATATAGCGCTCGTAGAAGAAAGTGTTCTGAGACTGTTACCTGAAATGCTCCTCCATGATACTGACAAGAGGGAGATTGAGTTAATAATTAAATCACTAAAGACCAAGAACTCTCATGGATATGACGGGGTATCTAGCAGAATAATGAAGTATTGTTCCAAGTATGTTAGCCCAGTACTTAGCCATATCTGTAACTTTTCCTTTAGGAGTGGTCGGTTTCCTGACCGATTAAAGTACTCGGTAGTGAAGCCACTTTACAAAAAGGGAGACAGGGATAATGTTGATAATTGTAGACCTATTTCTATGCCATCGGTGTTTGCTAAAGTTATCGAGAGGGTTGTATATACAAGGTTACTGCAGCATTTAAATTCACATAATTTGCTGTCAAATGTACAGTTTGATTTTAGAAATGGCTTGACAACTGAAAATGCTATAGTCTCTTTTCTCTGTGAGGTTATGGACGAATTAAATAAAAGGTTGCGAACGTTAGGTGTTTTCTTTGATTTAACGAAGGCTTTTGACTGTGTTGACCACAAAATATTACTGCAGAAGTTGGAACATTATGGAGTAAGGGGAGTAGCTTACAATTGGTTCGCCTCTTACTTTAAGAACAGAAAGCAGAAGGTAATTCTCCGCAATAGTGAGAGTGGTAATGATGTTCAGTCCCAATGGGGCACTGTTAAATGGGGCGTTCTCCAAGGATCGGTGCTGGGGCCACTGCTGTTTCTTATTTATATAAATGATATGCCTTACAGGTGATTCAAAAATATTTCTGTTTGCTGATGACACCAACTTGGTAGTGAAGGATCTTGTGTGTAATATTGAAACATTATCAAATAATGTAGTTCATGAAATAAGTTCGTGGCTTGTGGAAAATAATTTGATGCTAAATCACAGTAAGACTCAGTTTTTACAGTTTCTAACTCACAATTCAACAAGAACTGATATTTTAATCAGACAGAATGGGCATGTTATAAGCGAGACGGAACAGTTCAAGTTCCTAGGCGTACGGATAGATAGTAAGCTGTTGTGGAAAGCCCATGTTCAGGATCTTGTTCAGAAACTAAATGCCGCTTTATTTACCATTAGAACAGTATCTGAAATAAGTGACATTTCAACACGAAAAGTAGTCTACTTCGCATATTTTCATACGCCTATGTCATATGGTATTATTTTTTGGGGTAATTCTTCTGATTCAAAAAGGGTATTTTTGGCTCAAAAACGGGCTGTTCGAGCTATGTGTGGTGTAAGTTCGAAAACCTCTTGTCGACCCCTATTCAATAGTCTGGGAATTTTGACATTGCCTTCACAGTATATATTTTCTTTAATGTCGTTTGTTGTTAGCAATATTAGCTTATTCCCAAGAGTTAGCAGCTTTCATTCAGTTAATACTAGGCAGAAATCAAATCTGCATGTGGAATGCACTTCCTTGACTCTTGTGCAGAAAGGAGTGCAGTATTCTGCTGCATCCATTTTCAATAAGCTACCACAAGAACTCAAAAATCTTAGCAGTAGCACAAACGCTTTTAAGTCTAAACTGAAGAGTTTCCTCATGGGTCACTCCTTCTACTCTGTCGAGGAGCTCCTGGAAGAGCTAAAAAATTAAGCAAATTCCAGTGTTACATTCTTGATTTTCTTTATTTAAACTAACGACGTGTCGCCTGAATATGTTTCTTATATTTCATTTTAACTGTTTCTACAATCTACAACTGAATATGTTTCTTATATTTCATTTTATCTGTTTCTACAATCGTGTTGTAATTTCATGTATTGACTCGTTCCATGACCATGGAGACTTCTCCTTAATGTGGTCCCACGGAACAATAAATAAATGTACCGTGTATCCTGTTCAGTGATGAAGCCACACTTACCAATCACGGCCAGGTACTCCGAAACATGCAGTACTGATCTGTTGACAATCCCCATTAGCTTCGTCACGTGGTACGTGAGCGTCCATGGAGTGTGAACGTGTGGTGTGGCATAGTGAACCATCAGCTCATAGGCCCACTTCTCATAGACGGAACACTGAGCGCCCACAAATATCGCAGCCTCCTAAAAGACGATCTTCCACAGATTATAGGCGCGACTGTCTAGCGCCAGATGGCGAGAGTCTAGGCATGTTGTTTTCGTATTCGGTCAAACGGCAAGTTCAGTGCCCCGAGGTAAATAGAAGAGGCATGATTGGTCAACTTAAACTGAGGCCAGTTGATATCATAAAATCCTGCCCGAAATTAAAGGGAACGGTCGCTATTGGCACAAATGATGTTCTGAGATAGTGTGGGGGAATTTTGGAACCAGCACTGAATGCTTATTCGCGGTTTTCGAGGGTAGCGGGGAGCTGAGTAACGTTGGCTTCGCTCTTGCGTTGCGTGGGCGCAGGATTCGGGATATGATCTTCGTCGGAGTCGGACGGTCTTGCGACTTAGTCGCACTTATTCGGCAGAACTTAGAAATCTCGGGTAGCCTTCGAGGCCAGGGGTTGAAACAGAGTTGCTGCACAGCAGAAGTCGGTGCCTACATCATCAGAACGCTGCCGACCTAAGACGTGCTGCACATTTCAGGACTGGTAAAGTATTTTGCGGCTCCGGCATTGTAGGACCTATCATTTTTATACTGAAGTCCTCAGCAGCATGTGCGCTCGCTTTGCTACAAGTGCACCTTGCTTGTTTCTCCATGTGATCCCATTTGAGCCCTCACTACTAATCGCATTACTGCATTATAGTCGGGGGAGTAATATTTGATTCATTAGGATCTCCAGCCATTATCGTCAGTCTATTGCATCACAAAGAGTAGCAGCCCCTTGTTCTCGAGCCTACTCTTATTCTCCTAATAGTTTAGTGTACCCTACGCTTTAGCCTACTCTTTGTATTGACAATCAAAAACACTTTTGTGTTCTGATTTATAATGCATCACATTGTAATATTTAATCCGCATATCATTTCATAGATAGATGCAGAATCCCATTTCCTGTGGTTTATTGTGATAAAATTTCCCTTTTCTTTACTAAGTAGTTAATGATTTTTATTAAATTATTGTGAGTGTGCAATCCTTATATTACCAACTAGCAGGGTCCACCATCAATTCCTTTCGTTACTGCTGTGCACAGAATCAATAAGGTGGTAAGTAAGGAGGGGTTAGACTCCATGACCAGTTCTCATGCAAAATTCGCCAGATTTGAAGAGGTACAAACTCTTCTCCGCCCCGGAACCTCGCAAATTTACTATTTTTCTGATCGGGAGGCGTAGTATGGCACTGTATTCGGTTCAATCCAGTCGCCTCCACCCACATATTCCACATCTGCAGTGCGTTTGAACTGTTTTCTGTTTGTCTGTGTATGTGCAAGTGTCGCGGATGGATCCCAGGACCCGCAGTAGACCCGAGTTGGCGTTCGAGTGTGGATCCGCTGCGTGTTATATCCAAAACGATGTTGGGATGTGGATCCACAATATGCCACTTGCGGGGTAAGGTTTGAAGGTGGATACACCAAGCGCAATGTACGGAGCGATGTTGGGATGCAGATCTACAATATACCACATCCAAGTCAGCGTTCAAGTGTGGAACTGCTGTGCACTATAAACCTGGACTGATGTTCGGAGGTGGATCCACCACACATCACATCTGGGATAGGGCTCGCAGGTGGACCAATCACGCGTTGCATCCGAAGACGTGTTCTGTGTTCGAAGTTGGGTCCACCAGCGGGAAGACTGGGTCCTGGGAGCCGTCCACGATACATGCACATACACAGACATACAGAAATCACAGTAAACGCACTGCAAATGCGGGTGGAGGCGACTGGATGCAATAGAATACAGTGCTATACTACGCCAAAATAGTGAATTTGCGCTAGGTGTTGGCAGCTGCACTACATTTAAAAGCAGTTTTAGAACACGGAACGAGAGGTTATGCCATGATCACATGGGTAGAAGTGACACAAAAAATCGATAGAATTGCGAAAAATGATGGAAAATACGTATAAATTGATGGAAAATACGCTGAAATGCGGGGCAATTGAGGAAGTAATTGCGTGTCTTCTGGTTGGCCCAGAACAACTCTTGTACATGGGGACACGCATGCGACAGCAAGAGGAATCCGAGAAAACGTCGACATGAAAGCGAAGGGGCCCAGGGAAATTGCCACTTTTCTTTCTGTCGAGGCAGCGTTCTACTGTATGTCAATTTAGGTAACAGTGATACACGCCAATTGACTACTGTATTTGACGCTTTTCAGGAAAACAGCGAACCATCTGCCTCTAAACTTACATGCATCGGCGCTAAAGGATAACACAGAGTGGACGGGGTGATCGATTGAGATGGAGCTGTAACGAGGTACGAGTTAATAGCAGACTAGTGATGCATTCTCGAAAGGGATGGAGATGTTGGCGCAGGTCATTTGATCATTTTTTCCGCTGTTCTGTCAGGATACTTCAATTGCGTGACATAGCCTGCGTTCAACTCGTATTCAACCATGTGTTCTGAATTTGACTTAGAGCACTGTCTACTTGCGATCGTTAACAGCAAACCTCTCTGTCATCAGAGGACTTCCATCTCATGTGTGATGAAACGTGACCATCCTGTTTCAAAACATTCCTCTAAATGAACGAAGATTTATGGGATGTACTCCATTCCCCTGTCGCATCTTGGGTATAAAATCGATACTTCAGTTTCACAACTAAGAGGATTCCAAGTAAGTGATAAGTGCTTGTAAGACACTGCAAATTCCCAAGTATACATATGCTTGACAGATGTCCTGTTTGCAGCGTTAGTGACGGCATGACGTATAATTTCACATGTCGGACGCCACTGTTATGCGTTTATCTGTTCTCTTGTAAGATTATTCTCCGTGAATAACGATCATTTTATATAGGACTAATGCGAGCATAGTACAATTTGTGAACCGTAATCGGATGTGAGCAGTGGACGCTATACATCTCTGGAAAGATATGTTGTGCACGTATCACACAGAATCGATATTTGAAGGAGGTGGTTTTTTCATTCGTTCGTGACTGTACACATCGTATGCAGATGGTGGAGCTACAACACCATGTTCTCACTTCCACCAAGTGGTCAAATGATGCTCCTATAGCATTAACGCAGCTCACTCTGTTTCTAAACAGGTTGCAGAATGTGGTGGATATTGCTCTCTCCGACTTCTGGGTAAAATTGCTAAAATTGATCTCGCTGTCATCACCTTAATACAGTTGTTTTTAAGCGTTCCTCATTACTACAGACTCGTCCTATTTACATATGCTGCGATACACTACATATGTTTTCATTTTTGTTTATTTTTTTCACCAGTAAGATAACAGTACCTCTTTTTATTTGTGCTACCTCATGTGTGTTGTGAACAGCACCTTCCGGCGATGGTCAACACTGGAACAGTAATCATATACTTGACTGTAAAATGAAGGAATAATGCTTTTCGATAAGGAGCACCGGGACATCCGCTACCCTCTCGATGGGAAGATGAGATTAACTGTAGAGGTAATCACCTTCAAATAGTTGTTGGAAGCGCTCCACAATACCGCAGACTCTTCCAGTTTCCATATATTGCGATGTCTTCCGCATTTTCGTCAATGAGAATCATCGCATCTGTGTTTGATTTCCGCCCTAGCCCGTGGTGTGGTAGCTGTACAGTTTATGCCATGCGATGTTCAGTTTTCTGTGAGAGCCAGAGGATCGAAGCATGTTAATGTCGGTTTAGCATTAGCTGACACAGGTCTCTAAGTCATGGTAGAAAAAACAAAGTGTATGGCGGTGTACACTGATTGGATGTGTTACAACCGAAAAAAAACAACGTATTAAACTGCTTATGAAGGAGCAATAGAGGAATCCTTTCGTGTCGTTCATAGTCTGTTGGATATGGTCATCCTACAGTACAGGTGATGAAACTTTACACCGATCTGTGGAAGCGACTTCGATCATGAAGCACCTGCTCCAACGAACCAATACCTGTATATTTAATTGGATCGCTACATATGTTTGGGTGATAGACATTAATGCACCCTGAGAGACACAGATCTCCTTTGGACTCCCTGTATGTAGTATGGAGATGTGTCGATAAATCTTTGTCCTTCCTCCATGCCATTTATGATGTGTAGTCTTCCTAATTTTCCCAACAAGAAACACCACCGTAACTGCTCGTACTGTCTCTCCTACTACCTCGTGTTGCAGGGGAAAGCATCGTTTGGCGCTGGTCTTACACACTGTACACGGTTGGCGCAGATATGACATCATCTTCCCATTTCTACCGAGTGGTCAACACGCGCCTCTGTCGCTTTAACTCAGCTCGTCCTGTTTCCATACAGGATGCAGAAGGTCTTAGATACAGCGCTCTCCGACTTACGCACAGGTGAGTGGTAAATTAGGGCGATCACATAAACTAAGCTGTATGGATGGTGGGGGCATAGACAGGTGCAGTTACAAGATGCAGAGGGACTGTCTAAAAAACAGTGCTCGAGTTTCTGCCATATGGGATCCTTAGCAGATAGGTTCGAAAAAGGTGACTCATTTCGAGATATGACAGAGCCACGAATATGATTCACCAGTGGCTGTAATTATTAAAATATGTCTCTACAGGATCCAACGTAAGTAAGTGGTTGAATGGCTAGATTTGGTTCCAAATCACGGACAGCATTTCTACCAGAAAGCGTTACACTATCAGTTTCTCATGTGTATACCTGTATACTCAAGACCACTTTTTATGCAGGGTGATGGTAATGTAGTCACGACTATCGTGTTTTTAATAGCACGGTCTTTACGCGTAATGTATGTTGTGGGCTGTATAGAATCCCTCTGTGGTCAGCTTCAGATGTCATTTCTTAATAGTGTTACTTGAAAAGAACATCGTGTTCCCTCCACCGATTCCCATTTGACCTACCTGGTGAGCGCAATTCGACTACAGAAAAAAAAACAAATATGTTAAATAGTCCAGCGCAGAACGGCGAGCGACTTCCCTATGAACCGTGGGTCTCCCTCTGTCCCATCTGGAGTGTCCTCCGTGATGTTAAACAAAAGTGTTTTCTGTTGCAGAACGAGAGGCCTATTGGATGCGTTGGGGACCAGCCTTATCTGTGTCAGGTGCGCCCCCTAGCCATTAGGGGCGGCTGTGTCACTATACTTCAGATGGACAAGATGCATTTGGGAGTGCCGTATTTTTATCTCTATTGTTTAGTTAACTAGACCTGCTTTTGTGTTGGTGAAGGACCATGGCGTCAAGGCGGAAAGCTGCGAGCACATGCCGCGAGGCTATCGGCGGAGTAACTACCTCCCTCCCTCCATCCATCCTGTAGGTAGTTGGAGGGAGGGACAGGAGAGCGTCTCGATTTTCAGCAGCTTTTGATTGCACATGGAGGAGAACGTATGTTCAATTACCACCCCCTTTGCAGTCTTTTATGACGACGATTTACCCCAGTACCTGTGATGCATTATGACCTGTTCGTTAGAAGTGTTGGTTTTTTCATGACAATTTCGAAGTGTAATTAGAACTGTGAAGCGTTTTTCCATCAGCTGTGATTGTGTGTATCAGCTTCGGTTCGCTGGTCTGTAGGGTGATTTCTTTTAGGCCTCTGTAGCGAACTCTGACGTCAAACTACAATAGATACTGTATGCTTGCAGGTAATATACTTTTTAAACTCCTCTTTGTCTAACACCAGCGTCCCGTCATTTGAACATATTTCCCGCCAAAAAGAATAAAGATAGTACCTTCTACCCCGTCATTTGAACATATTTCCCGCCAAAAGGAATAAAGATAGTACCTTCTACCACTGCCTTTTTCCCACCAGCTTGCAGGAATAGGGTAGAGTTTGAGTGTTTCTGTAATTAGTTCCGAGTGGTATTGCATAGCTTTCTCCTAGCATGATAACACCAGTTGTATGGTATCGTCAGTTTTTGCAGCGTATTGCACATTTTTACCGTCCTTATGTAGCGCTATGCATATAGTTGTGTAATTAGGCCCGATCTTTGTGATTAATTACGTTATTATGATCGATATTTGTGTGGGTTTCGTGTGGTATTACGAAATTTTTTCCTAGCAGGATAACACCAGTTGTATTGTATCATTAGGTTTTGTGCTGTATTGCGATTTTATGCCATCTTTGTGCAGCGCTATGCATATAGGTGTGTAATTAGGACCTATCTTTGTGATTAATTACGTAATTAGGATCGATATTTGCGTCAGTTTCGAGTTGTATTGTTGAATCTTTTTCCCCAGCAGGGTAACACCAGTTGTCTGGTATCATCAGTTTTTGCGCTGTGTTCCGACTTTATGTCGTCCTTGTGCAGCACTATGCATATAGTTGCGTAATTAGGTCCGATCTTTGTGATTAATTATGTAACTAGGATCAATATTTGCGTCAGTTTCCCTATCAAACAAATAAAGTACACTAAGCTAACCTTCCTTTCCCGCATCTGGATAGTTTCCATGTGTTAGGGGGTGCACTTGTGGTGCATCCAGTAGAATCAGGGATCGAGTCCCCAAAAGGGCACCGCCATTTTCAATTACCCGTCAATTCCAAGCGCCTCTGGTGATTTAATTGTGTTAGGGGGTGCACTTGTGCTTTCCACCCAGGAGGACCAGGGTTCGAGGTACTGATACATTGCGTTTTTTACGTTCACTGACTGTTTGTGCACTGCATTATTCTCGGGCGTTTAAGCATTTTGTCCATGTTTTCATAGTGTTATGCATGCATTATTTTGGTGATCTATGAGTAGTTTGCACATCTGTATGCTGTGTACTGCATTATTTAGGTGATTTATGAGTTGTTTGCGTCTCTGCACATCAGTGTACTGCATTATTTACGAGTAGTTTGCAGGTCTGTAGCATATGTACTATGACCTCAAGAACGTCAGGATGTTTTGTATCGGCATAATAAATAAACTATGTGAAATCCATCCTAAATGAATAAAGTACAGTCCTTCCTCTCTACAGCAGCCCAGAACAAGCTGAGTCCATTTCCTGCCATTTTTCCCCTCCAGACCGCCATCTTTTATTACGTCATAGGAGTGATGACAGCACCCTCTGGTGGCAGTGCTATGTACTATGTCAGTTGGACTCCAGACCCCATGGCGAACACATCAGATGGAGGCACTGCCTCAAATTGTTTAAATAAAGACTGTTTAAATAAAGACATATGTTCATCCTATCCAGTACAGGCTGAGGCCTTTTCCCACAAATTCCCAGGTGGGGGTGGGGGTGGGGTGGGATGTGATGTCAGCACATCCCTGGGACATAAAATTCCCGCCAAAATTCGAAATATCCGCTAATAGGGTAGGTTGGGGGAGGGGTGGTGGTGGGGCTGGGGTAGGGGGAAGGGGTAGGGGCGAGGGGCATGGGGAGGGGGGAGGGGGATGAGGAGGCTGGGGCACATGTGCACCTGGGAAAACATGTGACTTCATTGGGGGAGTAGGTGTGGTCGCAAGAGGGAGTGGGTCGGGGTGGGGGTGATTAATTGATCAATTTAATTAATTTGAATATCAATCTGATACAAAAAGTGTGCTGACAACCGCACTACCTTACTATTCTGACCTCATTCAGCCAGGTTTCACACACGCACTTACTGCTGTGTGCCAGCAAAAGTTTTGTGGTTTTCTGTGTGTCAGAATAGTTCCTGAGTACCCCATGTCTTTGGCATATACCGCTGATTGTAAATACAATGACTGAATGGTTAAAAGATAATGCAGACATTCAACTAACCCATTCACACCGAAGCGTGAGTTAGAGATGATTGGTTTCCCTAGCCATAATAAAATAACGTTGAGCATTGAGCATTGTCTGCCTCAGAGATTTTGTTGGCCCTGTCCAAGTGATTGAGTCTTCCATAGAGACAATAACATGACAAATTATATCCAAACATTCAGAAAATCTGGTCCTTTAGTACAACAAAGTAAATAGTGTTAACACAAAATAAACAATATTTAAATGATATGTGAAACATAGTGAGACTTTATACAAATGACAAAGAAAAAAATAAAAACATGAGCCAGTTTCAATAATGGGTTTCGATATTAGAGTATTTGTTGTGCGTGACATTTTGTCAATACTGGATTTTAGATGAGGGTGACCTTGTAAACCACTAGTCATGTAAAATGGTGTTGTTCTTCATGACAAACATATTAAGACAGTAAAGTGAAAAAATTACATTTAACCCAATGAAATAAATACAGCAAGGCACACAAAAATAAGAAGTAAAAAAGAAAAGAAAACACATATTTTAAGTCTGCTACTGCTTCCTTCTCGAGGGTATTTAGGGAGTCCAAAAATTAACATTACATTAGTCACATGACTACACACAATACTACACTGATAAAGTGTGTATCAGTTTGGACGTGGAAGGCGTAGGGGGTTAGTTGGTGCTAAGAAAATAGCTACCCTTTCACTTAACATGATCAGTGGTGGCAGCAGTGCCTGTGGCGGGACCTGTGTCCAGTCTATGGCAGCATTCTGAATGCATCTGAACTATTGACACACCACTGATGGGGCAGCAGTTAACGATCTGTCGCTCTTGTTGAAGACAGTCCTCCAGCAGCAATTATCAGTGTTGTACCAAGTGTCTGGAGACGTCAAACGCTTGGTCCAGCTCTCTCTAATCCCTCCTTTCTGGTTGGCCGCAGCATTACATTCAGGTTCGGTTCTTTCGAGACTCTGGCGCCAACAGTGGTGCCCCAGGTGGTCGCGTGACGTCGGGGCTGAGCCTCCGTTACTTGCTGGCTGGCTTCCCAGCGCCCAGCCACGACTGTTTCTCGCTCGACGTTTGGAACGCCGTAGTCCTGTGCACAGTCCTTAGTACATATTTTAGTACCATGTATTTGTCGGCCACGGTGGCCGAGTGGTTCTAGGCGCTTCAGTCCAGAACCGCGAGACTGCTGCGGTCGCAGGTTCGAATCCTGCCTCGGGCATGGATGTGTGTAATGTCCTTAGGTTAGTTAGGTTTAAGTAGCTCTAAGTTCTAGGGGACTGATGAGCTCAGATGTTAAGTCCCATAGTGCTCAGAGTCATTTGAATCATTTTTAAGTACCGTGTATTTGCAATGAATGTTTACGAAAACACACAAACAGAAAATCATAACAAAAATATGAACTGTCTGTAATTGAATTTTACGATATTACTAATGGAAAGAAAGTGCATTACTCTTTTCTATCATTTAAACAGTGTTACTAGTAAAGTTATTTTGAAGCAGTGTTACGGTAGTATGTCAGTGTTTTGTTAGTTTCCCAACACCACTCATGCGTCCGCAGCTCGTGGTCGTGCGGTAGCGTTCTCGGTTCCCGCGCCCGGGTTCCCGGCTTCGATTCCCGGCGGGGTCAGGGATTTTCTCTGCCTCGTGATGACTGGGTGTTCTGTGATGTCCTTAGGTTAGTTAGGTTTAAGTAGTTCTTAATTCTAGGGGACTGATGACCATAGATGTTAAGTCCCATAGTGCTCAGAGCCATTTGAACCATTTTTTGAACCACTCATGCAACCCAATGGGCTAAGCCTGCACATTCATAGTTCAAGCACTCTAACACCATGCAACACTTACTTCTAATTATTCTACCCATCACCAAATCTAGCTACCTCCAATACTTTCTACTTTACACTAATCTGTACTTTGATGCTTCTCCTGATGCCAACTTATTGGATGCTGACGCTTATGCGGACATCTGGCGCAGAATGTGGGTCGAATACCGCTCACCGTCCTTTGTACACTCCTTGCTGTGCGGTCGGGATAGATATGACATCGGCACGAATTCACCTTTCCCTCTCAGACTGACCAACATTTTTCAAAAATTGACGTACAGATATCATCAAATAACAGCTGCTGCAAAGACATAAAATACCAGTTTCTTTTAAAATTTGTAATACAGAAGGATTGGCGAGTATCTTCCGTTTTCATCTGGTCTCATTCGCTCTTTTCTTCCTATTCACCTATAAACGTACTACCGTGACTCGAACTCCACGCGCTCACGCCACGTAATACAAAACTCCGCCGGTGCCATGCCTCTGCTGCTAGCGATCCACAATCGAAATACCATAAGACGCACATCATCACACTACTGGCGATAATCCATGAGCGAAAACCACAGACGTAAAAGTACCACCAGCGAAAAATATCGCAGTATAGGCGATTATCTCTAAGTGTGACCACACTCGAAAACCACCATCAAGAACACATCTCTTTACTGGTGATAACCGTAATTGAACTACAGCGAAAAAAAATGCTCGAAAGTAAACACGCCTCTGGTTTGGACAATCCACGTCCATCTCGCAAGATACATCCATCGTTATTGGTGGCATGGTCATAATCACGCCGGGATCCACTCAAAAAAAAAAAAAAAAAAAAAAAAGGTTCAAATGGCTCTCAGCACTATGGGACTTAACATCGGAGGTCATAAGTCCACTAGAACTGCTTAAACCTAACTAACCTAAAGACATCACACACATACATGCCCGAGGCAGGATTCGAACCTGCGACCGTAGCGGTCGCGCGGTTCCAGACTTAAGTGCTTTATCAACTGAGCTACCCAAGCATGACTGACGACCCGCCCTCACAGCACTGGTAGACCACTTGCCCGCGAAAGTCAAAGGTCCAGAGTTTGAGTCTCGGTCCGGCACACAGTTTTATTCTGCCAGGAAGTTTCAAAATCTAATAAGTTGAAAAATTCATAATTTTGCGCCCCTGGATTTTCTCTAACTTCTAGAGCACGTGCACCCAAAAATTACATGGCTGACCGATTCCTGAATGCTATTGCACACTTGTCTCGTGTATCGGAGTTACGTAGTAATGTTTCCATACGTCTGAGTGGTGCGTAATTGTGGTCCGGCTCGGTATGTTGTGTACTACGCCCCTCTGCGTGTGCTCGGCCGAGAGTCGTCCCCCGTTAAGCGGACGTTCCTGTCGTATATCGGCCTGTGCCGGGGCTGTGTTCATGGGTTGAGCTGCAATATTTTGCCTTTGAGATTCCTGATGACCAACGAACTCACGGTGACGTGCTGCTGCTTCTGGCTGAATTTCTACACGCGCGACCGTTCGCACATTTGTCTCATCTCATCCACCAGTTCATTCTGCTGGGTAGTGAGACGTGTTTGTCGTCTCTGATTTCTAACATTTCTTCATGTGTCTTTTTAACCACTTTCTGTCCCTGTTTCTTAAGATCAGAAATAGCCTCCTTGATTGCGCTCACGTCAACCTTTACCAGCGCTGCCTGATCTCGTGCAACTTGGGCAGTTTTTCGCGCCTCTCGTGCTCTTAATCTGGCTGTCCTAGCCTCACGTTTGGACTCTACCGCTACTTCTCGCGTCTTACCTGACGTTTTCCTAATGTCTACAACCTTTGCTTTTACCTCTTTAACTTCTTTCCTGCCTTGATTTACGTTTTCGACCAACTCATCACCCCTCCTCTGAATTTCCTCAATTTATTTCATGACTTTGTCCTGTATCTCTTCCTTCTTGTCTTCTGAATTTCCCTAATTTCTTCAATGAAGATATCCTGTGTTCGGTCTTCTTGCTGTCGTCTCTTTTCTTCCCTTACCTTCCTCTGTTTTTCCTCCTCTGCCGTATCTTTTCTGCCTCTTGCATAAATTGAACGATCGATTCTCACTGCGTACTTCCAGTACCGTACCCTGCACTAGCCACACGCGACTCAACCGCTCTATGAGGCCTTGCCCGCAAAATCGGAGTGTTACTTTCCCTTACAGTACCTCTTTCCGTATTAACAGAACCTACGTGAACTGTCACCTGAGCGTCGTTTTCACTTTCATTTTCTGAGTGAACTGAACACTTATAATCGGAGTATTCTGCAACAGCGCGGAGTGGTCGTGCGATTTGAGGCTCCATGTCACGGACTGCGCTGCCCCTCCCGCCGGAGGTTCGAGTCCTCCCACGGGCATGGGTGTGTGTGTTGTTCTTAGGATAAGTTAAAGTTAGTTTAAATAGTGTGTAAATCTAGGGACCGATGCCCCAGCAGTTTGGTCCCTTAGGAATTCACACACATTGAACAAGTATTGTGCAACTGACATTTGTCCCTGGTTGCAGACTGATTTAAAGTAACTTCTTCTACCATTCCATCTTGTTCTGCATTAAAGGCTGGCTCGTGTTCCATTTTGCATGACATTAGTGTGAAGTCTCCCTCACTATAAACACACGCTTTGCTTCTCGTAAGCATACAAATCCATTGCTACTTCCTAAAGTTTCCGATTCTGAAGCATCACGCGGCAGAATTCTACTCTGATGTTCTTTTAATTATTGAACACATTTATGCCTAAGCATATGGAACAAAAACTACTCTAAAATATCGTACACATCCCAATAAACAAATATGTTCCACAAAAGCTTGCACAATGCTGTTAGCAACGACCCGGCTTCAGACAAGAAGTGACGCAGAAGTCACTGACAAACAACAATGAGAAACAAAAACATAAAAAAGTAAATCACACAAAAACTGAATACACTGAAATGAAATGACTACAAGATACTACAAATTGCTGGGATACAACATACAGCTCCAAACCTGAGTCTAAATGTTCTCAGTACTCTATAGTCTCGCTTTGAAAAAGAAAGAGAAACACAAGCCTGTTCTGCAAGATAACGCACTAACTACTTCACAAAAGTGTCATGATTCGAGATCCTGGCCAAGGGACGCCAATTGCAAGCCGTCGATTGCTTTAATCATAAATATATGTCAGAATTATTCTAAATGTCATTAGTTTTATACGAAGAAAAGTATAATCTTCTCCATAACCTTCAAATCGTGAGCTACACCCTTAATTTTTATGTATGAATTAGTGAATTTCCTCATGGCATTTTTGTTGCCTATGCCTAAGCCACTTTCAGAACTCAAATTAATAATCTACCTCTATAGATACTCCGCAAACCAAAGTACGGTGCGTGGCGGAGTGTACCCTGTACCACTACTTGACATTTTCATTCCTATTCCACTCGCAAACAGAGTGAAGAAAACACGACTGTCTGTACGCCTGCGTATGAGCCCTAATTTCTCGTATCTTATTTTCGTGGTCCTTACATGCAATGGATGTTGGCTGCAGTAGAATCGTTTGGCAGTCATCTTCAAATGCCGGTTCTCTAAAATTTCTCAATAGTGTTTCTCGAAAAGAACGTCGCCTTCCCTTCAGAGATTCCCATCTGAGTTCCCGAAGCATCTCCGTAACACTTACGTGTTATTCGAACCTACCGGTACAAATGGTTCAAATGGCTCTGAGCACTATGGGACTTAACTGCTGAGGTCATCAGTCCCCTAGAACTTAGAACTACTTAAACCTAATTAACCTAAGGACATCACACACATCAATGCCCGAGGCAGGATTCGAACCTGCGACCGTAGCGGTCGCGCGGTTCCAGACTGTAGCGCCTAGAACCGCTCGGCCACTCCGGCCGGGCTACCGGTACAAATCTAGCAGCCCGGCTCTGAAATATTTCGATGTCTTCCTTCAATCCGATCTTTACAGGTGAACCGCTTTTTCCTAAAATTCTCCCAATAAACCGAACACGACCTTTCGCCTTCCCTACCACAGCTCTTACATGCTCGTTCCACCACTTATGACTTTGCAACGTTACTCTCATATGTTCAAACGATTTGACTGTGTCTAGCAGGACACTAGCAATACTATATCCGAATGTTACAGGTTTGATCTTCCTACTCATCCGCATTAACATACATTTTTCCACATTTAAGTCTAGCTGCCATTCATCACACCAACTGGAAATTTTGTCTAAGTAGCCTTGTATCTTGCTCGTACATTCAGTCAACTTCGACACCTTACAGTACACCACGGCATCATCAGCAAACAATCGCAAATTGCTGCCCACCCCGTCCTCGAAAACACCGATGTATACAGAGAACAACAGCGGTCCTATAACACTTCCCTGGGTCACTCCTGACGATACCCTTATCCGTGATGAACGCTCACCGTAGAGAACAACATACTGGGTTTTATTATTTAAGAAATCTTCAAGCCACTCACATATCTATGAAGTTATTCCATACGCTCGTAACTTCGTTAACAGCCTTCAGTGTGGAACCGTGTCCAATGCTTTCCGGAAATTTATAAATATCGAACCTTCCTGTTGCCCCTCATCCATAATTCTCAGTATATCACGGGAGAAGAGGACAAGTTGAGTTTCGTTCTAGCAATGCTTTCTAAAACAATGCTGATTCGTGGACATAAGCTTCTCAGTTTCTAAAAAGGTTAATATATTCGAACTGAGAATACGTTCAAGGATTCTATCGCAAACATAAGTTACGAATATTGGTCTGTAATTTTGCTGGTCGGTTCTTTTAACCATCTTATATACTAGAGTCACCTCCGCTTTTTTCCCATCGCCTGGGACTTCGTACTGGGCGAGAGATTCACGATAAATGCAGGCTAGGTAAGGAACGAATGCCGTATACTACTCTCTGTAAAATCGAACTGGGATTCCATACGGACCTCTTGATTTATTTGCTTTCGAATCTCTCATTTGTTTCTCTACGCCAGGTATGATTATTACTATGTCGTTCACACGGAAGTCAGTTCGACGGTCAAATGACATGATGTTTGTACGATTATCCTGTGTGAACGATTTCTTGAACGTGAAATTGAAAACTTCAGCTTTCGCTTTGCTATCTTCAGCTGCCACGCCAGACTGGTCAACAAGGGACAGAATGGAAGCCTTAGACCCGCTTAGAGATTTTACGTAACACCAGAGTTTCCTCGCGTTCTTTGTCAGATTTTGTACTAAGGTGTGACGGTGATAGTTCTTGTATGCTTCATGCATACATGTTTCCACAGACGTACGAATCTCTACTAACCTTCGCTTGTCGTCATTTGTACGTTACCTTTCGAACCGAGAGTATAACAGCCTCTAATTCTCGGCGTCCGCCGAATTTTGCTATTAAACCATGGTGGGACTTTTCCATTCTTTATCCAATTACTAGGCACATAACTCTCCTGACCACTTTTAACAATCTGCTTAAACTTTGCTCATAGTTCCTGTACATGCACCTTACTGGAACTAAGTGATGCCAGTTCACCGTCTAAGTGAGATTCTAGTAACTGCTTATCTGCTTTGTCAAGCAGAAGCATTCTCCTAGCCCTCTTGACTGATTTATTAATTTTCGTAATCATAGTTGCTATAATGACATTATGATCGTTAATCGCTGTTTCTATACCGACATTGCCGAAAAGGTCCGACGTATTTGTAGCTCATTCCATTGCCTGTGGACTGCCGAGCTAGCTTTTCAAGGCAATTTTCAGAAAACGTGTCCAAAATATTTCGCATGACGGTCTGTCTGTACACCCGCAATGAATCCACAGACATCCAAGTATATACTCGGGAGCTTAAAGTCGTCTCCAACTAGTATTGCATGACCTGGGTATACAGGGTGAAAAGCATTTAAACCGACAAGCTCTGGAAGGTTGTAGGGGACATCAAAACAAATATTTTCCCTAATGTCATTTTTTCCTATGAGGAGTATTAAAACCGGTAGAGGAAGATTTCTCTGGCGGCAAATTAATTAAACCAACAAACACTTTTCCATTTTTTTATGACCAAGAGACAACACATTAATACAACACAATTACACAATTTGAATTACAGTAGATTTTCAAAAATGTCTCCATTGACATGTAAACTGTGGTGTCACCGCCAGACACCACACTTGCTAGGTGGTAGCCTTTAAATCGGCCGCGGTCCATTAGTATACGTCGGACCCGCGTGTCGCCACTGTCAGTAATTGCAGACCGAGCGCCACCTCACGGCAGGGCTAGAGAGACGTACTGGCACTCGCCCAGTTGTACAGCCGACTTTGCAAGGAACGGTTCACTGACAAATACGCTCTCATTTGCCGAGACGATAGTTAGCATAGCCTTCAGCTACATTTGCTACGACCTAGCAACGCGCCGTATTCAATTGATATTGAGATTCTATTAATGTATCATCAAGAGCGATGTTCTACAAATGTGGATTAAAGTTAAGTATTCCAGAAGCTACGTACTTTTCTTTATAGCATTCATTACGTATCCTGTTTCAGACCTCACGCCAGCCTGCGTGAGTTTAAGCGCGTGCCTTTCGGCTTCCTCTCATTGTGTCTAGGCTGTCATGTCTAGACACAACATATTTGGCGACTCGGATACAAACGGTCTCCTTTATATATAACTAATTTACTTGTGTCATGGCTTCCCCACAATCTCCAGATGTACTGTCCGAATTTTATCGCTTGCAGAATCAGCAGACGCAGGCGTTATTGGATGCCCTTGGACAGCTCGTCCAGGGTCAACGTGCAATGCAAAATGATGCGGCCGCCGCCACTCCACCGCTACCGCAGCCACAACACGCAGTTGCACCACCTTTTCGTCAATTCGTTGCGGCGATAGAAAGCTGGACGGAGTGGTCACGCCAATTTGGATTCCATCTCGCCGCCTACAGAATTCAAGGTAACGAGCGGCAGCCTCACTTATTGGCGTGTGTAGGGGTGCAGACTTACTGTGTGATAGTGAAATTATTTCCCCGCCGCGACGTAGCAACTCTGTCCTACGAAGAAATTTTGTCTGCATTAGATGCATATTTCAAGGAATCAGTCAATGTAGTTGCAAAAAGGTATACGTTCTTTCGTACAAAACGTACGGCTGGTCAAACTAATAGGGAGTGGGTTGCAACTTTGCAAGGCCTTACAAGGGATTGTGCTTTCGAGTGTGAATGTGGACTCCCTTATTCAGATACTATGGTATGTGATGCAATTGCACAGAACGTTTCTGATGTTCGTATAAGGGAACAGATTTTGAAACTAGTCAGTCCCTCCCTTCAACAAGTGATAGACATATTGGATAGGCAAGACACACTTGACTTTGCTCTGGAATCATTTGCAACTTCGCCAGCCGTGTGTCACATTAACCGGCCCGCCGGGCGAGCTGCACGGAACTGTAAACAGCCCTCGCGCCCGTCCGCGCAGCCACGTGTGCCGCGCAGGCACGCAAATGCAGTGAAATCATGCCCGTGGTGTGCTACTAGACATTCGCGTGAGAATTGCCCGTCACGCCAGGCTATTTGCTTTTTCTGTAATAAAAAAGGACATGTTCAGAGTGTTTGCCAGAAAAAGCTCAGATCGGACTTTCACAACCATTCCAGGCCCTTTGCTTCGTGCCGGAATCGAACCAAGAATACCCAGGCTCGTGAACCTTCGCCCATGGACATTCATGTAGTTAATTCCACTCCGCCCAGTGCCACTCTCTCTAAACATGACTGTGTGCATCCCACAAAAAGTGTGCGTCGACGTCGCCGGAAATCACGTCAATTAGCAAGTGATTCTGTACCGGTGTCTGTTCAACTTGCACGAGACAGTCGCTCTTGTCGTCAGCAGGACAATAAACTTTTTGTAGACTTGGCCATTCATGGCCATGTGATACCATTCCAGCTCGATACCGGAGCTGCAGTTTCATTGATCAATAAAGACACGTACAAACAACTGGGCACACCTCCGTTGCGTGCCACAAATGTTAAGTTACATAGTTATTCAGGTCAGAATATCCCTGTGTTAGGACAGTGCAGCCTTCTTGCAACATACAAGGGACAAACAAAACTTGTGTCATTTTACGTCCTTCGTTCTTCTTCTGCAGTGAACTTGTTTGGTTTAGATTTATTTCAGTTGTTTAACTTGTCTATAGTCAATCAGGTCCTCTCAGTGAACCAGACTCTGCCTTCACACAGTGTTTCTAGTCTATGTGAAGAATTTGCAGACATTTTTGCACCGGGCCTTGGTTGCACTAAGAACTATAACGCGCATTTGGAACTGAAAGTAAACGCGCAACCGAAATTTTTCAGAGCGCGCAATGTTCCCCACGCATTGCGTGATGAGGTCGCAAGAACATTACACGATTTGGAATCGCAAGGTGTGATTGAACGTGTGCAGGCTTCTCTCTGGGCATCACCCTTAGTAATTTTGCCAAAACCTTCCGGAAAATTGAGACTTTGTGTGGACTTCAAGGCAACAGTGAATCCACAATTAGTGGTTGCAACTTATCCTTTACCCCGCCCGGAAGATCTTTTTGACAAACTGTGCCCGGGTAAATATTTTTCGAAGTTGGACCTCGCAGATGCGTTCTTGCAAATACCAGTGGACGACGAATCCCAGCGCGTCTTGATGGTTAACACGCATCTTGGTTTGTACCGATTCAAAAGACTGCCATTCGGGTGTGCATCTGCCCCTGCATTGTTTCAGCAATATCTGCAAACTGTTTGTGCGTCGGTCCCTACTGCAGCAAACTATCTGGACGATATTGTGATCTCCGGAAAGACGGAAGAAGAACATTTAGCCAATCTCAGAACACTATTTCAGGTCTTGCGACAAAATGGTCTACGCTTGTGGAAGGACAAATGTGTGTTTTTTGCTCGTGACTTACCGTACCTGGGACATGTAATCAATGCCCAGGGCATACATCCCAGTCCGGAGCACCTCCGTGCCATACAGGACTTGCCTTCGCCGCAGAATTTGAAGCAGCTACAGAGTGTGCTGGGAAAACTTAATTATTACAATAAATTTGTTCCACATGCCTCTTCCATTTCAGCTCCGCTTCATCGCTTACGCCGCAAAGGTGTTCCGTTCGTCTGGACGACGGAATGCGAACGCGCCTTTCGCCAGTTGAAATCGGCGTTGCCTTCAAATACTTGCCTTACGGCATTCGATCCCCAGAAACCCCTTTTGTTGATGGTAGATGCATCGGATTTCAGGATCGGTGCTGTGCTTGCGCACAAAGATGGCTCGCATGATCGCCCTATTGCCTTTGCGTCCAAATTGCTTTCGTCTGTGCAAAGAAATTATTCACAGATAGAGAAAGAAGCTTTGGCTCTCGTCTTTGGTGTTACAAAGTTTCATGATTTCTTGTATGGTCGTCACTTTACCATCATCACAGACCACAAACCTTTGACATCGCTTTTTCATCCGAACAAGCCTGTACCTCCCCGTACAGTGCAGAAATTCATTCGCTGGTCAATTTTCCTCTCGCAGTACCGCTACGATATCTTGTATCGGTACACTGCTAAGCACGGAAACGCCGATGCGTTGTCCCGTTTGCCTGTTGCTGAGGATAGAGCATTCGATTCTTCCGAACTTGCTTGCATGTTCATGGATGCGGAAACCGATGACGTGGTCGAATCGTTTCCGATTGATTTTCGTCGTGTAGCTACAGCCATAGCTGCTGACCCTGTCCTTGCTACCGTTTTGCGTTTTGTTGCTACGCAATGGCCCTTGTCAAAGTCACGGATCGAGGAT
Organism: Schistocerca piceifrons; assembly: GCF_021461385.2. Taxonomy (NCBI): domain Eukaryota; kingdom Metazoa; phylum Arthropoda; class Insecta; order Orthoptera; family Acrididae; genus Schistocerca; species Schistocerca piceifrons. Next base: position 647,511,580 of record NC_060149.1, read on the forward strand.
CCGTTGGTTCGCCGATTTTTTGCTCACAGGGAGACACTTTTTGTACAACGTGTTGTGTTGCTGTTGCGTTCTGATAATGATCAGTCCCGGGTCGTGGTCCCACGTTCGTTACAGTCCTCTGTTTTACGGCTTCTCCACCAAGGACATTGGGGTATAGTGCGAACGAAACAACTTGCTCGTCAGCACTGTACTTGGTTCGGAATCGATGCTGTGATTACGAATATGTGCTCTTCTTGCATGGCGTGTACCGAACAACAATCCGCACCACCGCGGAAATTCTTTGCATGGCCGAAAGCCACTTTCCCTTGGCAACGCGTACACATCGATTTTGCTGGTTCATTCTGGAATGCTCGATGGTTGGTTCTGGTCGATTCCTTCAGTAATTTTCCTTTTGTTGTCAGAATGTCTTCCACGACGTCTTCAGCCACCATCCAAGCGTTATCCGCTATCTTTTGCATTGAAGGTCTTCCACAGACTATTGTTTCCAACAATGGCCCACAATTCATGTCCGCAGAATTTCAGTCATTCTGCAAGGCCAATGGTATTCAACATCTGACATCCGCGCCGTTTTCGCCTCAGTCAAACGGTGCCGCTGAACGATTGGCCCGGACTTTCAAGTCTCAGATGTTGAAATTGAAAGAGTCGCATTCTCGGGAGGACGCGTTGTTGCTCTTTTTGTCTTCGTATCGCTCTCAGCCCCGAGATGGTCGCTCACCGGCTGAGTTGCTCCACGGTCGTCCTCATCGAACCTTGATGTTTTTGTTACATCCGCCGCATCAGCTTCCTGTGCAGCGGCAGACTCCTGCTTTTCTTCAGGCGACGTTGTATACTATCGCAACTATCGAGGTTCACAGCGTTGGTTCGCAGGACGTATTCTTCGCTGCCTGGGCCGCGCTATGTATCTGGTTTTGGGGGCCTCTGGTGAGGTGCGTCGGCTTCTCAATCAGCTGCGCCTCTGTCGTCGCACGGGATCTGCCGCTCCCCGTCTGCTTTCAGCGACGGTGCCGTCCGGTCAGCGCCCTGGGGACCCATCTACCGGCTCGCCTCATCCCCAGGTGTTACCGACGCTGCCTTCCATTTTGCCCCGTGGCGACGCGCCGCCGCCGCCGCCGCCGCCGCCGCCGCCGCCGCCGCCGCCTGTTCTCCCGCCGGCGACGCCCGCAGTGGACGCTTCGCTGCAGCCGCCAAGCGCCTCCCTGGGTCACGAGCCGCCGTTTGCTTCCCGTGACCAGCTGTCCTCCTACATGGAACTCTTGCCCGCTCCGGACCAGATGTCGTCTACGCCCGTCGGGTACCCCGACGCGATGGCGGTCGACCCTTCGGCCCCTCCTGTCTCTCTACGGGCGCATACACCGCATGTTGGCGTGCACCCTGGACTAGGTTTTCAGGCGTTTCCTAGCTCCCCTCGGACCGAATGGCAGGGTGCGTGTGGCACAGCCTCGCCTGTTGTTAGGCTCCCCACTCGTCGCATACGTCACCATGGGGTCCTCCCCACGGCGGACGGAAGCCTTATAACACCACCGTTCGCCGATTTGCGGGGGAGGAATGTGGTGTCACCGCCAGACACCACACTTGCTAGGTGGTAGCCTTTAAATCGGCCGCGGTCCATTAGTATACGTCGGACCCGCGTATACTAATTGTCCGTATACCGAGCGCCACCACACGGCAGGGCTAGAGAGACGTACTGGCACTCGCCCAGTTGTACAGCCGACTTTGCAAGGAACGGTTCACTGACAAATACGATCTCATTTGCCGAGACGATAGTTAGCATAGCCTTCAGCTACATTTGCTACGACCTAGCAACGCGCCGTATTCAATTGATATTGAGATTCTATTAATGTATCATCAAGAGCGATGTTCTACAAATGTGGATTAAAGTTTAGTATTCCAGAAGCTACGTACTTTTCTTTATAGCATTCATTACGTATCCTGTTTCAGACCTCACGCCAGCCTGCGTGAGTTTAAGCGCGTGCCTTTCGGCTTCCTCTCATTGTGTCTAGGCTGTCATGTCTAGACACAACATAAACAAAGTTTTCACCTTCGAATCATGTTCTGTCTGACACGGGCAAAAACCGCAGGAGTATCTTGAATTGTTCCTGCTGCTTCTAATATCCGGGCTACCAGATCCTCTTCTGATGCAACAGGAGTTGTGTAAACAAGGCTGCGCATCTCTCCCCACACAAAAAAGTCCAGACGGGACATATCTGGGGATCGAGCAGGTCATGGTACAGGACCACCTCTGCCAATCCTCGTTTTTGGGAACCGTCGGTCGAGGAATCGACGCACACGACGACCGAAATATGCTGGCGCCCCGTCATGTTGGAACCACATGCATTGTCTTGTAAGGAGCGGGACGTCTTCCAGCAAGTCTGGAAACGCTCTGGCGAGAAAATTGTAATAGTGCCTGCCATTTAATGGCCTAGGTAGCAGATACGGCCCAATTAAACAGTCCCCAACAACACCGATTCATACATTAACGAAGAACCGCACTTGTTGATCAATCCGCTTTGCGGCTCGTCCGTTGTGGTGCGCTACGTAGTACGCACCAAGCATGTCAGTGTACTCACTCCAGGTGTATCGCTCCATTAGTAAACAGAGACAATGCACTACTACACTGTTGGACAGCAGTTGTCTACAACGGGAGAGCGCAATACGCCCTCTAACAACTAAAGATCGTAATACGGCCTCTAACAACTGAAGAGCGTAATACAGCCTCCACCGGTTTAAATAATCCTCATAGGAAAAAATGACATTAGGGAAAAATATTTGTTTTGATGTCCCCTACAACCTCCCAGAGTTTGACGGTTTAAATACTTTTCACCCTGTATACGCGCTATTGACCGTAGAATTTCTTTGAATGACTCTAGAACTGTCACAGCAAAATCGGATGGCAGGTAAAAACATCTAACAACTAACCTGCTTTCACCTACACCTGTTATACGCGACCAGATGACTTCACTGTCACACTAATTAATTAATACTGAACCTTAAATTGGTGGTGAACTCTTGAATAGTGTAGTATGGATGATAACAGTGGCCAACTTAACTTTACAAAAATAATAACAAGTGTTATTAATCCTTTTATAACTACAACCAGCTGATAAATCTTACACAAAGAAAAAAATGACAATCACAAATCAAAAAAGGGATGTTGCTTGATTGGCAAAGCATTCACCTGGGTGGAAGCTATACAAATTCTCTCCTGAATTAATCCCTTTTACAGCGCAATCTTACTTTGTTCACATGAATCCACTGTGAGGACCGACTCTATTCAAATGGAATCCGCTACGGCCAAGTATACCACAAAGTATGGTTCACCTGAGAACAGGGAGCTGTGAATGTCATTTAACAACCCCGTGCTAGTGCAGCAATACTTTACCCTTTCACCTTGATTAAGACGGCAGCAGCCGCTGTGGTCGAGCGGTTCTAGGCGCTTCAGTTCGGAACCACGCGGCTGCTACGGTCGCAGGTTCGACTCCTGCCTCGGGCATGGATGTGTGTGATGTCCTTAGGTTAGTCTAGGGGACTGATGACCTCAGAAGTTAAGTCCCATAGTGCTCAGAGCCATTTGAACCATTTTCAGATGGCAGCAGAAAACGGCGCGCTGTGGGCGAGGAGCGGTGCGCTGCAGCAACTGGAAAGTTGTGACGTGGCCACGAAAATATAAATTGCGCAGTCTTCCGTTCTGATTATCAGAACGCTAGAAACTTTCCTATCAGAATCCTGAAATCCTGGCAGATTTCAGTGTGAAGTGCCACTATTCGCTGGTCTGTCCAGACCAATTTGACTCACAGGCACGATGGCGCATGCTGGAATTGTCAAACGTCAAACGATCTACTCATGATGAATACATTCATCCTCGTGACACACGATACATCTGACATCATATGTAGTTCCACTGGCGTTACAGTTGGAAACTGCCATTGGCTCTTACCCGGCCACAAAATACAAACCACAAGTCTCACCCGCTAGGGAAAGACCTGAAATCCTCCACCAGGGGAGGACCGAAAGACGTAGAAGGCAAAGAATCACAACCATTTTCCACCAAGCCTCGGTACAGGAGCCGAATTAGCAAAAACCAAACCGCCCTCACATTGCACAAATCAATCGAACTGTCCTCTGCTCATTGAATCTCTCACGTGACTAGTCTGTTGTCGCTGTAGCTAATCCATACACAGCACTGGGGTTCCCAGACTGGGCAGAAAGCCTCCACTTTTCATATCCTGAGCGGAGCCAGTCAGCGACTCCAAATCACTCTGGTCTGAAACAAAGATTTTAGACTACGGAGGTGTTGTTCCCTCGGTAAGCGTGGCCATGTTTTGGCAAAAAGACATCTGCCTAGCCGGGACCACAGTCCCTCATTTGCGGAGGGATCTAAACTTTCTAGACCGACCATTTACAATTGTTGAAAGGTGGCTGTTACGCTACCCAGACAGTTGGATCAGTGAAATATAAGTTTTTGCCCCTCGCGAAAGAACCTGACTTAATAAGTGCACCAGCCGCTCTTTCCGTATCGTCCTAGCGTCTAATATAAAATTGTATGGAGTTTTATGACCTTTACACAGTTTTCACAAAGCTCAGTTTACAGCAGTCACTCTTGAATGGCGCCCTCCACCCACTTGCCGCCAACTGGCCGCCTTTGCAACGGACTGCCGCCTGGTCTATGTAAAATGATTTGCTAACCGGCGCCCTTCTCTCTGACCCTAAGCAGAAGGAGGAGAGGGCTCCGGCCAGACGTCCCTCTGCAGGTACGATCCACTGGGTGATGCTTCCAAGAATAACTCACCACACAGCATTTATGGCCACCAATTCATCTCCCTTGCTGTTCTCCGTCGCCTCCACTATGGAGCCTTGGGTACAATTTCTCTAAAGCTTACAAATGCAGTTATAAGGACTTTCTGCCCACAATTTCCGACCGAGCGAGGTGGCGCAGTGGTTAACACACTGAACTCTGAACATAGCCAAAGCCTTGCAGACAAACAAAAATTACGCGAAGCGAAATGTGGTGTGAGGAGGGCTATGCGAGAGGCGTTCAATGAATTCGAAAGTAAAGTTCTATGTACTGACTTGGCAGAAAATCCTAAGAAATTCTGGTCACATGTCAAAGCGGTAGGTGGATCAAAACAAAATGTCCAGACACTCTGTGACCAAAATGGTACTGAAACAGAGGATAACAGACTAAAGGCCGAAATACTAAATGTCTTTTTCCACAGCTGTTTCACAGAGGAAGACTGCACTGTAGTTCCTTCTCTAGATTGTCGCACAGATGAAAAAATGGTAGATATCGAAATAGACGACAGAGGGATAGAGAAACAATTAAAATCGCTCAAAAGAGGAAAGGCCGCTGGACCTGATGGGATACTAGTTCGATTTTACACAGAGTACGCGAAGGAACTTGCCCCCCTTCTTGCAGCGGTGTACCGTAGGTCTCTAGAAGAGCGTAGCGTTCCAAAGGATTGGAAAAGGGCACAGGTCATCCCCGTTTTCAAGAAGGAACGTCGAACAGATGTGCAGAACTATATCTCTAACGTCGATCAGATTTAGAATTTTGGAACACGTATTATGTTCGAGTATAATGACTTTTCTGGAGACTAGAAATCTACTCTGTAGGAATCAGCATGGGTTTCGAAAAAGACGGCCGTGTGAAACCCAGTTCACGCTATTCGTCCACGAGACTCAGAGAGCCATAGACACGGGTTCCCAGGTAGATGCCGTGTTTCTTGACTTCCGCAAGGCGTTCGATACAGTTCTCCACAGTCGTTTAATGAACAAAGTAAGAGCATATGGACTATCAGACCAGTTGTGTGATTGGATTGAAGAGTTCCTAGATAACAGAACGCAGCATGTCATTCTCAATGGAGAGAAGTCTCCCGAAGTAAGAGTGATTTCAGGTGTGCCGCAGGGGAGTGTCATATGACCGTTGCTATTCACAATATACATAAATGACCTTGTGGATGACATCGGAAGTTCACTGAGGCTTTTTGCAGATGATGCTGTGGTGAATCGAGAGGTTGTAACAATGGAAAATTGTACTGAAATGCAGGAGGATCTGCAGCGAACTGACGCACGGTGCAGGGAATGGCAATTCAATCTCAATGTAGACAAGTGTAATGTGCTGCGAATACATAGAAAGATAGATCCCTTATCATTTAGCTACAAAATAGCAGGTCAGCAACTGGAAGCAGCTAATTTCATAAATTATCTGGGAGTACGCATTAGGAGTGATTTAAAATAGAATGATCATATAAAGTTGATCGTCGGTAAAGCAGATGCCAGACTGAGATTCATTGGATGAATCCTAAGGAAATTCAATCCGAAAACAAATGAAGTAGGTTACAGTACGCTTGTTCGCCCACTGCTTGAATACTGATCAGCAGTGTGGGATCCGTAACAGATAGGTTTGATAGAAGAGATAGAGGAGATCCAACGGAGAGCAGCGCGCTTCGTTACAGGATCATTTGGTAATCGCGAAAGCGTTACGGAGATGATAGATAAACTCCAGTGGAAGACTCTGCAGGAGAGACGCTCAATAGCTCGATACGGGCTTTTGTTAAAGTTTCGGGAACATACCTTCACCGAAGAGTCAAGCAGTATATTGCTCCCTCCCACGTATATCTCGCGAAGAGACCATGAGGATAAAATCAGAGAGATTAGAGCCCACACAGAAGCATACCGACAATCCTTTCCACTAACAATACGAGACTGGAATAGAAGGGAGAACCGACAGAGGTACTCAGGGTACCCTCCGCCACACACCGTCAGGTGGCTTGCGGAGTACGGATGTAGATGTAGATGTAGATGTAGAACTCGCATTCGGGAGGACGACTTTTCAATCCCGCGTCCGGCCATCCTGATTTAGGTTTTCCGAGATTTCCCTAAATCGCTCCAGACAAATGCCGGGATGGTTCCTTTGAAAGGGCACGGCCGACTTCCTTCCCCGTCCTCCCTTAATCTGGTGAGATCGATGACCTCGTTGTTTGGTCTCCTCCCCGAAACAACCCAACCCCAACCCCACAATTTCCTCAATAAAAAAATAATAAACCGCATTCGCCAAATGTATTACTGGGGAACACCAAGATCATGACCTAAAATTTGATTGATAATCTGACTGACAATGCTGTCAAAGAGAGAGAGTGGTGTGCCATCGTCGGCCGATGTGGCCGAGCGGTTCTAGGCGCTTCAGTCTGCAACCGCGCGACCGCTACGGTCGGTCGCAGGTTCGAATCCTGCCTCGGGCATGGATGTGTGTGTTGTAAAGAGGAGAACACGTCGCGCAAACTCTTTAGTTTGTCTTCCTATTATGGGAAACATTTTGTTTCAAACAGCAAGAATCACCTGTAGATTTCAGGTGAAAGTTATTGTGGGTCCACTATCTAAGATTGCAGACCTTTTGGGATCAGTGAAGGACGACTTGTTATTGCGGAAGGCTGCAATTTACAAAATACCTTGTCAGTGTGGTACGGCTGACATAGGAGAGACTACACGCCCTGTGAAAGAACGCTGCACTGAACTTCAATGTTATAGTAGCCTTTTGCAACCAAGTAAGTTCGCTATTGACGAACACTGTGTTTCCACTGGACATTCAATGGAGTATGATACAACTGTGATTCTGACCACAGCTACATCTTTTTGGGACTTCATTTCTAAATAAACCGTGTAAATACGTCTGGCAGAAAATCTGTTGAATCTAGTTGGACAGTGCGTGGAACTCCATCTCAAAGACGACTGAGTGCGCCGACGGCCGCCGTGAGAGGTATCGCGGAGGACAGCTGAGTGCCATCAGCGACGGCGCTGCAGCCGGAAGTGTGGTTCGTCTGTCACTTTGAATTCTGCGTCATGAGCCTAATACCCGCAGCGCTCTGTACATGACGGAACGGAGCGAGTCTTCGTCAGTGTCATCTGAAGATGGCTGGCAGATGCCCAGTCGAAACGTTGTGCGATGAATTGAACGACGACCCGCTGCAAGCAAGAAATTTGTTTCAATGCGTAGTTCCTCGGTGAATTAAAAACTGGGGCCTGATCCACTGGTCGCAAAACAAAATTAAAATCTCCGTCTAACAGAAGTTTTTGCGAAGTTTTACGAAATGAAGTATATCCTCTTTCTCCATCCGTGGAATGGCCAGATGCTGAAGTGGCATAAAGAAGAATTAAAGTAAGGTCACAAAAAGTGCAGCCTATCCCTCGTCCGTTATCAAGAGCTTCGAAATCGATCAGTGGTAATGCCTCTCAGTAAAATAATGCAGTATCAGTAGACAGTTCAGAAGCCACAAGAAAGTAGAAAAGCCAGGAATAGAAAAATGATCAAGTAACGTTTTTCCTTTGCACAGATATCACATCTGCACTTGACTTGTAAATAAAGTATTGCAGCGCCACAAGTATAAGATAGAACTAATTCTGTTCACATTCAAGGTAAGAAAAGTATAGGCCTGCATCTAGTTGTAACCAAATCAATTCAGTTGATTGCTTGTAAGTGACCTTTAAGATGGTGTATCACAGTCCATAGTAGAGTCAATAGATGAATCTGAACGTAAAGCGCTGGATCCCTCTCCTCCACACTCTTTATACTTTTTCCCTTATCGCGACGCCGCACGCTGAGATTGAAAACGGTGTTTATTACGGCATGGCGAGAAAGCGATGACGATGATGTTCGGTTTATGGGGGCGCTCAACTGCGCCGTCATCAGCGCCCCTACAATGTACCAATTTTTACACAGTCCAAGTAGTACACACTCCACTCTAGTCACTTTCACGAATGATGATCTGGAACCGAGCGACCGCTACGGTCGCAAGTTCGAATCATTCCTCGGGCATGGATGTGTGTGATGCCCTTAGGCTAGTTAGGTTTAAGTAGCTCTAAGTTCAAGGGGACTGATGACTTCAGATATTAAGTCCTATAGTGCTCAGAGCCATTTGATTTGAACGAATGATGATGAGGAGGACAACACAAACACCCAGTCCCAGGGCAGAGAAAATCCCCAACCCGGCCGGGTATCGAACCCGGGACCGTGTGATGCAGAGGCAGCAACGCTTGCCACTAGACCACGAGCTGATGACTTTCACCAGAAAGCGAGTGCTGCATGCGGAAACGTCGTGTCCTGCGGAAATTCAGTATCAGGCGTAGGGGAAGGAGTCGGCACACCCCACTCCTCCACAGGTGGTCGGTGCTGTTCCTGAGAATTGACGAACACGAAGGCTGACCGTATTTCTTTTTCCATCACCACGTGTTCCACAGGCACACTTGTGCCGGTCTGGGTCGGATCGATATTGACCTGTAGCAGGCTTCCCCATCCGCGGACAGCAAAAAAGAGCTGAAAAAAAGGGAGACCGGCAAGTCCGTCGATATAGTACATCCTCCAACGGAATGTTTTCAGTAGTGCGGAGAAGGGAAGAGGAATCGTTCGAATCCTCACCATCTAGCGTCTGTCTACGCTTGTTTTGAAGTGGAAGTCGCTGCAAGCGGGTGCTAGAGCGGCGAAGTCCTTACGCGGGCTTAACGGCGGAAATTCACTATGGCTATCAAGCAATGGCTCGCGTTGACCCTCAGGAACTTGGTTCGACACAATACCTGTCACCAGAGCCGTGAATCACGCCACATTCACCGGCCCGAGCGCGACTGCAGCCGACCTCTCTGTTCTGTTCCCTGCACCGCGGGTAGTCGGGCTCAACTGTTCCAGAACAGAATGCAAGAGTCTCGAAGCGTCGTCGAGGCCCGTGTCTGTTTCAGGTACCCGGCCGATCCAGAGCGTCAACAGGCCTCGGTGAAACAAACTGCATTCGAAAAGGTGGAATACAACCCTATGCAGATAGTGATCAGATCGTAAGCAGTTCGCAACTGTTCTGGTTTTTCTTTGTTGCGCTTTGGACTACCGTATATGAAGATGTCCGAAATACATAACGAACACCAAAAGTCTTTCCAGTGTCCAAGGATTAGGAAATGTGAGGAAGAAAAAAAAGAAGTTCCCCAGAAACAGGAGGAGAGAAACTGCACTCGTCTAAAGAAAACAAAATCTGGAGATAGCATGGTGTGGCAAAATTTTTCGCATGTTATAGATAATGAAAATAAATCTGTAGGTTTTGCGGATTGTAGTGTCTGTCGTAAGCTATTAGCTTTTCGTGACGGTAGTACCAGTACCCCGTTGCGGCCCTTGAATACCTGCAAAGCTTCTCCTAATAGTCACATAGCAATAGCAACCTCCCGGCGTCAGCAAAATCCATTTTCCTGGAGAAGTGTGTACATCTACATCTACATCTTCATCTACATCTACATGGATACTCTGCAAATCATATTTAAGTGCCCGTCCATTTTACTTCCGTTTGCTACACTGAGATTCCCACAGGAGGTCGGACATTTTTGCGTCTCTGCTCTGAATACCTGCTAGAGATGTAAGACCTTTCAACGCAGTTGCAGGATAAGGCTTTCAAGATCTTGCACAAACTCTGACAGAAATAGGAGCACAGTACAGTAGGTCTTTTCTTCAAAGCAGAGACGCAAAAATGTCCGACCTCCTGTGGGAATCTCAGAGTAGCAAACGGGAGTAAAATGGACGGGCACTTAAATGTGATTTGCAGAGTATCCATGTAGATGTAGATGTAGATGTATACTGTGGATAGGTGGCGCTCGGTGGGAATGTGGATCGGCCATGAATCGTGCCGAGATCGTCCGTGCAGTGACGATAACGCTGTGTCTCGGATGGCACAGTGGTTAACGCACTGCCTAACAAGCAGTAGATCCCGGCTTCGAATTCCGGTCCGGTACACATTTTCGCTAGTCTCCTCTGATTCTGCGTAATGTCTCGCTACAGCTGACAGCAATGATCATCTTCAATTTACATATAATGTTTCACAGCTGCGGATTCTGCGTGGTGTCTGTTCTTTCGGACATGTGCGAAAGAACAGACACCACGCTTTCATATAATGGAAGAGGAAACTGTCGACGAACTTTCCGTGTAACTGCTGGTGGGAAAACAAAATAAGGGACAGTCACTTCTGGAGTAGTGGAAATAAAGAGCAACAACTTATCCCAAACTGTCGAAAGTGTCACGAGAGGTTCTGGGTATACCTGCCTCTAGTGCCTCTAGCAACATGGTATTTAGTAGAGCTGGGCTTGTTATTACCGACAAACGTAATGGAATATCTATAGAAAATATGAATGATCTGCTTATGGTGCACTGTAATACCACCATAAGTCTCAGCTACATTTCCGTAACATCCTACTTTATTACCATAAATCTCTAACGTTTTAATTGTTTGTTTCAGGAATAAATTCATCCTTAAGAACGTTAAAGCGTTACGAGGAGAAGGATATTTCTTTATTTGCTTGAAGCTAGAAAGATTTCAGTCGAATTTGTATGCCGTTATTGTCTACAGTTTGTGTTCCTTCGTTAATTTTGCTTTTAATTTTAACAAATGTTTTTTGCACCCAGCAGTGAATTTAGAGGCTCTCTCGTACAGCTGTGATGCCATTTAGATATTTTTTCAGATACGTAAGCGCAGTGGTTCCTAAATTTTCTTACTGTAACATACGGGTAATTTAATTCCAGGATAATGGTTTAATAGACCTAATGCTTTCATATGGTTTACATTTCAGTTGTGTTACATGAAAAGAGCTCATAAAGGATGCTGCACAATAATTAGGTCTATTATGCAATATTAAAGTATTTTACTCTTGTCTGTTAACATGAAAGTTCTCGTTATAGGATTAACTGCCTACACCGTTTCTTGGAATTCGGTGAGAAGGATACGCCTGTTGTGTACGGCACATAAATTTGAAGTTAGGAACCACAGAAGTTAAAGAAAGTCTGAAATTACTTACGGAATGGGCCTATAAGTGTCAGAAGGAAACGCCTTTTCGCACAAATATCTCGAAAAGGCAAGTAATGAAGTTGTTACCGCTTTATTTGATAGCGTTGATAATTTCTCCTTTGAGATTAACCAGAAACTTATCTATGACAAAGATTTGTAACGTTTCCGTGACTTCAAGTAACTGGAAGTTACCAGAAACTTTCGTTTTAATTTGTAATTCATATGGATTCCAAAATTCTTGTGTCTTCCAAGAGATTACGAATCTTATTTTTTATTTTAAAAACAGCAGGAAAATAATCCCTGAAAGTTTGTCCACGTTCCTTCAAACGTTCTTTAATTAGGTTCCTAGCCTTTTCGTCCGAAGAAAGATGAATTTCTGTTAGTAACTCTTGAAGGGTACCGAAAAAACCCAATTTCAATTAAATTTAAAGAGATTTCTCCAACTGCAAAGTTTTTAATAAACGAGTCAGTACGGTCTTCGACTGTACGGATGTTTGTATTTGGCCCTGAAGTAATAAATTTAAATTATTCATAGCCCGACCGGTTGGCTGTGCGGTCTAACGCACGGGTTTCCGGGCGGGAAGGAGCGCCTGGTCCCCGGTACGAATCCGGTCGGCGGATTTGTGTCGAGGTCCGGTGAACCGGCCAGTCTGTGGATGTCTTTAGGCGGTTTTCCATCTGCCTCGGCGAATGCGGGCTGGTTCCCCTTATTCCGTCTCAGTTATACTATGTCGGCGATTGCTGCGCAAACAAGTTCTCCACATACGCGTACACCACCATTACTCTACCACGCAAACATAGGGGTTACCTTCGTCTGGTGTGAGACGTTTCCTGGGGGGACCACCGGGGGCGAACCGCACAACAACCCTGGGTTCGGTGTGGGGTGGCGGAGGGGTGAAGTGGACTGCGGTAGTCGTCGTGGGGTTGTGGACCACTGCGGCTGCGGCGGGGACGGAGCCTCCCCGTCGTTTCTAGGTCCCCGGTTAACATACAATACAATACAATACAAACTATTGATTGGTAAGAAATTGTGTGCCAAGTAAGCTACAGTCTGAAGCCTGAGTTTGCTTTTAGGAAAGGTGTAGCTGGTAAGAAAAAGATAAATTTCATGCAGTATGAGAACAATTCCGCAGCGAGATAACTGCCTAACTTCTGTGTGTGTCAATAAAAAAATTTGAATACTTGCCATTTTCCCATACAGTACTACAAAAATTCGATAATTAGTAGGACGACATTTAATAAAATTAACTAGTTTCACAACTTCATAAGGTATTGATTACGCTGATAATTCCGCCTTTGAGCTTAACCAGAAACTTATCTATGACAAGGCGACTCGGGCGCCGGCCCCCACCGGCTAGCCGGTCATGAGAGCCGATGCTCCCTTGACAGTCGTGGCACACCTCTGTCTGTCAGTTTTTCATATGCACTTGATAATACACTGATTCACCTATTGCAAGCAACGGAGCAGATTTAAGAAATCATCCTGTTAGTTTAATATTAGGCTGGAGGTGAAATGCTGTATCGTTAAATAAGGAAGAAACTGTTTACAAACGGGCCGCGAGATTTAGTTTTGCGCCCGCAGCTGCATAGTGCCTGGAAGCCACACGACTCGGGCTCCGGCCCCCACCGGCTGACCGGCTATGCGAGCCGAGGCGTCCTTGACAGTCGTGGCACACCTCTGTCTGTCACATGGGGAATGAGGTCCCGTAAGTTAAATTTTTTTATGATTTTCATAAGTGTATTTTAAGATTGTGCGCAGTGGTTAGCACACTGGACTCGCATTCGGGAGGACCGCGGTTCAAACCCGGGTCCGGCCATCATGATTTAGGTTTTCCGTGATTCCCTAAATCGTTTCAGGCAAATGAGGGGATAGTTCCTTCGAAAGGGCACAGGCGACTTCCTTCCCCATCCTTATCTAATCCGATGGGACCGATGACCTCTCTGTTTGGTCCCCTTCCCCCAAAATGAAACAACCAACCGAAAGCAGGACAGCCTTGAGGATACTCTTTAAAGACAGTACCGCCATTAGACTGTTGTTTAGTTACAGTGTTACACTTACACTTACACAATCATGATTTCGGCTTCAAAATGCCATTACCAAGTGTTTTACTTGTTATAAATTGCCTAAGATGGCATACTGTCGTATTAACACACACTATTAGACACTGATGTGTTGGGAAACTGTAATTTACCCTGTAATAGGAAATAAACGTTGATATCGGATATGGAGGCGTGTTCGGATAGATTAATTAATTAAGGTAACTGATGTAATTAGACATATTGTGTCTAATAGGGTATGTTAATACGACAGTATGCAATCTTAGGCAATTTATAACACTTAAAACACTTGATAGTGGCACTTTGAAGCCGAAATCATGATTGTGAAAGTGTAAATGTAACACTGTAAATGTGCGGTAGCGTTCTCGCTTCCCACGCCCGGGTTCCCGGGTTCGATTCCCGGCGGGGTCCGGGATTTTCTCTGCCTCGTGATGGCTGGGTGTTGTGTGATGTCCTTAGGTTAGTTAGGTTTAAGTAGTTCTAAGTTCTAGGGGACTGATGACCATAGATGTTAAGTCCCATAGTGCTCAGAGCCATTTTTGAACACTGTAAATAAACAACAATCTAATGGCGGTACTGACTTTAAAGAAATATATTATGACTGTGGCCCCGCATTATGAAAAAATTATTACTTGAGGATAATGTCATCAGCATCGGGCAGAAGGTTAAACACCCTAAAGTTCGTATAAACCACCTCCACGTTTACCAGAATAATCGTACTGTTTGAACCGTCACGATGAGTGAAAGGGACTTGTAGTCCCTACCACAGAAGGAGCCTTTCAACCTGAAGCAGGTCTAGAAACTTGACGTAAATCACATACGATTCATAATCGAAGAAAGTCATATGAACCTATCCGAAGCTACCTTGATCGTTTCCACAAGCCAGTCATGAATTTCTAACGAAGCTGGCTGCACATGCTTGTTTTAACTAAAACTGATGGTACCTGTTTGTGGAATGTTCCTGGGAGCCATGGACGACATCACGTTGCAAGACAACGCCGCGTCAAAATTGATTCACAAACACGAAGCACTGAGTGCCAAACAACGACGCGACATGCACAAGGACTCACAGGACACTAAAGGGAATCAAGGAAGTTCTCACGGTGCTACGGTTGACGTGGAACCTGGCGCAACTTACTCGCCCGAAGCGCGAGGCCGGAACGGTCCGCTCGACCGCCGAACTCGTTATACAGGGTGTACATGAAGTCCAGAACACATTCAATTATTTATTGCACAAGAACTAAACATTGTCCAGATGTCATAAATACATTTTGAAGAGAAACTCTGAAATATATATATATATATATATATATATATATATATATATATATATATATATATATATATATATAAAACCAAGAGTTACCCGGCAGACGTCAATACGGTAATCGAATTCCTGCCATACCCGTCCCAGCATGACATCGTCGACTGTGGCAATCGCTTCCCGTATTCTCTCCCGCAGCTCTGCCACATCACGTGGTAGAGGCGGTACATACATCAGATCTTTAATGTGTCCCCAAAGAAAAAAGTTACATGGAGTGAGATCTGATGATCGAGGTTGCCATTTCATGAAACAGCTTTCCACTTCTGTAGCACGGACAATCTATCGATGCAGCAGCTGAGAGATGAACGGAGAGACCGGTTGCATTTGAGGCATCTGCCATTGCTCCAACATGTCCAAGTAGGAATATACAGTGACAGTGCTCTCGGCGAAGAAGAATGGCCCGTACAGTTTTCGACGTGACAGACACAAAAAACATGTACGCTTGGGGAATCACGCTTAAATGGTGGCTTCTTACCGTACTTGGTTCTAAACATCCGTTGAACAGCTGTAGCACCCTTTTTTTTTGTCTAACTCTAACACACAGAAAGCTCGCTCCGCACCTGAACTCGCCATGTTAGCGACTAGCGAAGACTATCGGCAAATTACCAAACTACGCTGTGGTGATATACATGAAAAAAAAAATTCAGGGTTTCTCTTCAAAATGACATATATATGATATCTGTACAATGTTTGGTTCTTGTGCAATAAATAATTGAATGTGTTCACGGACTTTATGTACACCCTGTATTAGACTCGTACAATGACGTGCACCCAAGCCATAGCAGGAAAACACAAAATGGTTCAAATGGCTCTGAGCACTATGGGACTCAACTGCTGAGGTCATTAGTCCCCTAGAACTTAGAACTAGTTAAACCTAACTAACCTAAGGACATCACAAACATCCATGCCCGAGGCAGGATTCGAACCTGCGACCGTAGCGGTCTTGCGGTTCCAGACTGCAGCGCCTTTAACCGCACGGCCACTTCGGCCGGCGGAAAACACAAAACCATTAATAACTCAAACATTATTAACTTTGGATGCCACATCATATTAATAAAAATATTTGCTTTCAGACGATGTTTCAATGTATAGCATTTAAAATATGATCTTCCGTAATGAGCTTTGACCTCAATTTTTTGAAAAACTATGGAGTGTCTAGCAAAAAGCTGAAATGTGTGTCTCTTTTTTTTACAATGTAGAGTGTCCCTGAAAAACTTGATCAAAATCGCTGACCCATACGTCAGACCCTCTCCTCATAAGTAAACTAAGCTTTTGAATCCTTTTAATTCTGTCACAACTATTACCATTAGCTCCGAAAAAAGGAGAAGACGTCTTCCATTCCGTCCATCGACATCCACCAGAAATAATTATGTCTATATTCATTATGAAACTGATATTTTCTTTAATTTATTAACTCATTTGTATGTGATAATATCCACGGATTAATTGCAGCATTGAAAGATACTTCTGCTTCCATAATTGATAAGGGAAGGTGGACGCATTCCCTATGATTAATTCATTTCTTTCACGAAAGATTAACGAGTAAACGCCGTTTACATTTCACATGCCTGTCTGTCTAGCTCAGTAGTAATAGTGTGATCCACGCTCTTTTGCCTTCCAGTCTCAAGCCACTTTTCAACATCTTACTTACTTGTTCCGGCAAAATTTCTGTCGGGTTTTGGAACCCTATATGACCTTCGATTTATTATCTCACCACTGTGATCTGTTGTAATAGGTATTGTACGTTATACCAAGTTTATGCACGGCAAATTTACAGGGTGTTTCAAAAATGACCGGTATATTTGAAACGGCAATAAAAACTAAACGAGCAGCGATAGAAATACACCGTTTGTTGCAATATGCTTGGGACAACAGTACATTTTCAGGCAGACAAACTTTCGAAATTACAGTAGTTACAATTTTCAACAACAGATGGCGCTGCAAGTGATGTGAAAGATATAGAAGACAACGCAGTCTGTGGGTGCGCCATTCTGTACGTCGTCTTTCTGCTTTAAGCGTGTGCTGTTCATAACGTGCAAGTGTGCTGTAGACAATATGGTTTATTCCTTAGAACAGAGGATTTTTCTGGTGTTGGAATTCCACCGCCTAGTAAGAGACATACTTTCCCCTCATAATTTAAATAATCGTAGCGTATACGCTGTTACAGCACATGGATTCTGACCTTTCCAGTTTCCATACATGATCTTCCCCTACATCTGTCTCGGATGACAGCTCATAATCACAAAATTTTATGATTCGTCCTGTATTTATTATACAAACGGTACAAGTATTTCCACTCAGTCTTACTAAAGACTGCGGCACTGTGTTATTTGAATGGAATACTCCCTGGTACCGACGTCCAAACTCATAACATTGCTTTCAGTTTAATCAGCAGCAATTTCTCATATGTCTGCCATTTCCATTACAAGTATGAAATTCACAGCGATTGAGGTGGCACAGCTACGTGTCGAACATACGGCCACAGTAGAAATGAAGGACACGCAGACAAAGTGGATTGTAGTAATCATGTACACTGCCCACTCACATTAATGCGACCACCTGTCAAACACTTGAATAACCACCTTTTGCAGGGCAGACCGCTGTAGCACGTGCATAAACAGAGTCAGTGAGGTTCTGAAAGGAACCAACAGGGAAGTGGAGCAATGCTGCCTCCAGTACCGTGGGCAAAAGGACGGATTGTAGCCTATCGCGATTGCGGTTTATCGTATCGCAACATTGCTGCTCGAGTTGTCGAGATCCAATGACTGTTAGCAGAATATGAAATCGGTGGGTTCAGGAGGGTAATACGGAACGCCGTGCTGGATCCCAACGGCCTCGTATCACTAGCAGTCGAGATGAAAAGCATCCTATCCGCATGGCTGTAACGGATCGTGGAGCCACGTCTCGATCCCTGAGTCAACAGATGGGGACGTTTGCAAGTCAAAAACAATCTGCACGAACAGTTCGACGACGTTTGCAGCAACATGGACTATCAGCTCGGACACCATGGCTGCGGTTACAGACAGGAGTGCCTGCGATGGTGTACTCAACGACGAACCTGGGTGCACGAATGGCAAAACGTCATTTTTTCGGATGAATCCAGGTTCTGTTTACAGCATCATGATGGTCGCATCCGTGTCTGGCGACATCGCTGTGAACGCACATTGGAAGCGTGTATTCGTCATCGCCATACTGGCGTATCACCCGGCGAGATGGTATGGGTGCCATTGGTTACACGTTTCGGTCGCCTCTTGTTCGCATTGACGGTACTTTGAACAGTGGACGTTACATTTCAGATGTGTTACGAGTCGTGGCTCTACCCTTCATTCGATCCCTGCGAAACCCTACATTTCAGAAGGATAATGCACGACTGCATGTTGTAGGTCCTGTCCGGGCCTTTCTGGATACAGAAAATGTTCGACTGCTGCCCTGGCTAGCACATTCTCCAGATCTCTCACCAACTGAAAACGTCTGGTCAATGGTGGCCGAGCAACTGGCTCGTCACAATACGCCAGTCACTACTCTTGATGAACTGTAGTATCGTGTTGAAGCTGTACCTGTACACGCCATCCCATCTCTGTTTGACTCAGTGGCCAGACGTATCAAGGCCGTTATTACGGCCAGAGGTGGTTGTTCTTGGTACTGATTTCTCAGGATCTATGCACTCAAATTGCGTGTAAATGCAATCATATGTCAGTTCTAGTATACTATATTTGTCCAAGGAATACCCGTTTGTCATCTGCATTTCCTCTTGATGTAACAATTTTAATGGCCAGTAGTGTACATAAGCAATTCACATAATGAAATGAAGTTTCGTAGTTATAATTATTGGGATTTATGTCGTTGTACCTTCCCAGTTACAATTGTTTGCACTTGTTTATCAAGCTTACTGTTGGAAATTATCATCAGTGACTTCAAATGCTCATCAATTACTTACGATCTAAAAATATTTTCTTGTACATTTCATTTCTGAAGAACGTTTTTTCACAGAAATAATTAGTGCCGAAAGCGAAAAATAAACCACAAGCAAACTTGTGCAACTTATCAAACCGTGTGGGTGAAAGACTCTTACAAAATTCCAGAAATGGTGAATTTAAATATTTATCTTTATAAAAGTGGCTATATTGCGCATCAACCATTTACATTTGAAGCTCGGGAAGCCGCGCGGGATTAGCCGAGCGGTCTGAGATACTGCAGTCATGGACGGTGCGGCTGGTCCCGGCGGGGGTTCGAGTCCTCCCTCGGGCATGGGTATGTGTGTTTGTCCTTAGGATAATTTAGGTTAAGTAGTGTATAGGCTTAGGGACTGATGACTTTAGCAGTTAAGTCCCATAAGATTTCACACACATTTGAACATTTTTTGAAGCTCTGGGGCAAGAACTTCCTCATCGGGGTTAAAAGGATTTTGAAAAATCTTGATATCGTTTGTAGCTGCATCAAAAATTGGAATATGAGACTCATAACTTTACTTGAAGCACTCAAACTTTCAACTGTGGAATCTACCGAAAACTGAGTCTGATTGCTGACTGGATATTTGGCACCTATTGAAATGTGAGAATCACTTTTTTTTAATTGAGACAATTTTTTTTTGTCGGAACGATTTAATATGAGCGCACACAGTAGCTGGTTTCCTCCTTGTAATTAAGGTTGTTCATAGGTTTATTCAAATCTGTACCAAATGATAACTTCCGTAATAACTCTTTTTTTCTTTTTGCAATTCATCCAGAGGACGATTCCCTTCAATCAAGAAAATTTCGATCAAAAACCGCGTAAGCTCTTTTCCACAGCTGTAATATTGTAAGTAATTTTCTTCAATCTCTTCAATAAACTCGTGATGTTGACTATGATTGAGAGCATGTGATCTTATACAATTAACAGCTGACGTGACGGGCTTTACAACTTTTTGACATGTCAGAGCATTTTTGTGAATGAAGCAATGTACGATTATGGTTTGATCCATCGCCATTTTCTAGCCCCGTGGATAGGAGAGCAAGGTCACCTTTATTTTTTCCACATGTTTTTGCCCTCAGTTGTTCAAAAATGGTTCAAATGGCTCTAAGCACTATGGGCCTTAACATCTGAGGTCATCAGTCCCCTAGACTTAGAACTACTTAAACCTAACCAACCTAATGATATCACACACATCCATGCTCGAGGCAGCATTCGAAACTGCGACCGTAGCAGCAGCGCGGTTTCAGACTGCTCTTCCACAGTGGCCAGCGCCATTAGTTGTAATTCACCTTAAGCTTTTCCATTGAAGATAGAACTACTATGAACCTCAAGAAACTCTTTGTACACTTCATAATTCTTTTTATGCCTCGAATGAAAATTAACACCTGTGCAATATCTGAAACTTTTAACGTAACAGGGAGTCAAGTTCAAGGCAAGGTGACGTGTGATACAATGACGTACTTTACCATAACGTCGCAGAAGCAGGTAGTACTCGGGTATTCAAGCCATACAGTATGAAGTTTGCTTTTAAGATTCCACATGTTGCTACTATCCACAAGATGATGCTGTACCACAGCAGCCGGCCGCTGTGGCCGTGCGGTCCTAGGCACTTCCGTCCGGCGCCGCGAGCTGCTACGGTCGCAGCTTCGAATCCTGCCCCGGGCATGGATGTGTGTGATGTCTTTAGGTTAGTTAGGCTTAAGTAGTTCTAAGCCTAGGGGACTGATGACCTCAGATGTTAAGTCCCATAGTGCTCAGAGCCATTTGAACCATTTTGTACCACAGCATTTAACTTCTCTTCTCTCCGGAAGACATCACTACCTTACATTTAGCATCGTCGGAAGTAGTCGTAACAATGTGAAGTGCAGAATGCGCATCGGCTATCATCGCGGCAGTGAAATGACCTCGACACTTGTTCGTAAGTGCCAACAGAAATTTCAGAGTGGAGTCCACTTCAGTCCCTTGTGCCTTAGACTTCTCCATCACCGTCTAGACATGAAACGAAAATCTGAGTGTAGTTCAACAATACAGTATGTAGGCATGATCAACTACAATCTGCCCGACTTTTCTTGAGACATGCCAGCGATGACCGCTGGGAAGGAAGATGTAACCACTATTGGCGCCACGTGGCGAGGATATCCCGTATTGCTGATATCATAATCAGCTCGCGCTTAGTTCTTGCCATTTACTGTGATGTTAATGACGCGCGTGAGTAACAGGTTTCGTGAGAGCGCGTTATAACGACCTTTACGAGTGCTGCTTATTCGTAGTAATGTATATGAAATGAAATTAAGGCCACAGCTCAAGGTTAAACAATATGAAGGTCACTACATAACGACTACTGCAGTGCCATTCAGTGTCAGGTCATAAGGAATGGCAGCAGTGGTAAGCGTCATGAAAACTTCTGAATTGTACCGAGGAGTTCCGAGCAGCACTAAGGTATCAGGCCTCAAGGGACTTGGTAATTAGTAAAAGATCCATATGGACCTTAGGCTAAAATTTTTGGAGAGCGTATCTCCTTGTGTCGACAGATAAGAATACGTAGTAGACAACCAACGAACGAGGTGAGATACCAGGGGATGTTCCTATGTGATGTCGATTTGTGAGATTCTGCTGCATTTCGTTGACTTTACTGCAATATATACCGGGTGATCAAAAAGTCAGTATAAATTTGAAATCTGAATAAATCACGGAATAATGTAGATAGAGAGGTACAAATGGACACACATGCTAGAAATGACATGGGTCTTTATTAGAACCAAAAAATACAGACGTTCAAAAAATGTCCAACAGATGGCGCTTCACCTGATAAGAATAGCAATAATTAGCATAACAAAGTAAGACAAAGCAAAGGTGATGTTCTTTTCAGGGGATGCTCAATATGCCCACCATCATTCGTCAACAATAGCTGTAGTCGAGGAATAATGTTGTGAACAGCACTGTAAAGCATGTCCGGAGTTATGGTGAGGCATAGGCGTCAGATGTTGTCTTTCAGCATCCCTAGAGATGTCGGTCGATCACGATACACTTGCGACTTCAGGTAACCCCAAAGCCAATAATCGCACGGACTGAGGTCTGGGGACCTGGGAGGGCCGGCTGGTGTGGCCGAGTGGTTCTAGGAGCTACAGTCTGGAACCGCGTGACCCCTACGGTGGCAGGTTCGAATCCTGCCTCGGGCATGGATGTGTGTGATGTCCTTAGGTTAGTTAGGTTTAAGTAGTTCTAAGTTCTAGGAGACTGATGACCTCAGCAGTTAAATCCCATAGTGCTCAGAGCCATTTGAACCTGGGAGGCAAAGCATGACGAAAGTGGCGGCTGAGCACACGATCATCACCAAACGACGCGCCCAAGAGATTTTTCACGCGTCTAGCAATATGGGGTGGAGCGCCATCCTGCATAAACTTAGTACGTTCCAGCAGGTGTTTATCAGCCAGGCTGGGGATGATGCGATTCTGTAACATATCGGCGTACCTCTCACCCGTCACGGTAGCAGTTACAAAACCAGAATCACGCATTTCCTCGAAGAAAAAAGGCCCGATAACGGTAGATGTGGTAAATTCAACCCATACCACGACAGTTCTAGGATTTTCGGTAGCCCAAATTTTGCAGTTGTGGCGTTGACATACCCTCGGAGCGTGAAATGAGCTTCGTCGGTCCACAACACGTTACTCAACCAATCGTCATCTTCCGCCATCTTTTGAAACGCCCACACCGCAAATGCCCTCCGCTTCACTAAATCGCCAGGTAACAGTTCAGGAGCCGGCCGCGGTGGTCATGCCGTTCTAGGTGCTCCAGTCCGGAGCCGCGCTGCTGCTACGGTCGCAGGTTCGAATCCTGCCTCAGGCATGTATGTGTGTGATGTCCTTAGGTTAGTTAGGTTTAATTAGTTCTAAGTTTTAGGGGACTGATGACCACAGCAGTTGAGTCCCATAGTGCTCAGAACCATTTGAACCATTTTTGAACAGTTCAGGATGCCGATGGATTTTGTACGGATAGCATTGGAGAGTACGCCTAAGTGCCAACCAAACAGTAGTGTATGGAATGCCAGTGCGACGTGCGACTGCCCGAGCGCTGCCTTCCCCGTGCATAGACGAACCCGCCACAGCCTCCATTTCTTTCTGAAGTGTCTCAGCAGCATTACGCCACAACGGGGTCTATCGTCGAAACAACCCATGGCTTCGAACTTTGAACACATTCTCGCCACAGCTTCATTTGTCAACGGACCTTTACCCATTCGAATCCCCTTCCTATGGCGATAGGATCGTAACTTTGAACTAGCACATTCCCCAAAAAGCGCCTTTTCAGGTAACGTCAACATGCTGCGACTGCTGGCGCATCTGATTCTCTCTCTTTTTTTTCCTTTATTGTTATTTTTATACCTGTACAATCAGGTAGGCTGGCAGCGGCACGCTACGCCGCTCTTCAGCCTTAGATTTGACAATGATAGAATACAGAAAGAAGATCCAGAATAAACATAGTGACGGGCAAAAAATAGTGGACACAGAAATACAAAAAACACGGAGCCGTTCACACTCGACGATAACGACAATGAAAACATGTTGACACGGCGCACATAACACTGATGAATTCGACGGCACAGGTGAACGTATGAGCGTGACGGCGGACACTAAAAAACACAAAACGACGGCACACACACGCGAAACTGATGGCGATGATCTCCGCCGCGCGGATGTCCACATAGCGTGTACGAGTCCGGGGACCTGTCAAGAGGGGAAGAAGGGGGAGTGGGAGGGAGAGGGTGAGCAAGGATGCCAATGGCGGAGGAGACGGTAGTAGGAACGGAGGAAGGGCTGGAGGAAAAGCCCGGGGGAGTAGTGGGGAGGAAGGGAGGAGGGAGGGAAAGGGGACAGAAGGGAGAGAGGGTGCCCAAAGGAAACAAACACAGGAAGAGGGAGGGAGGATCAAAGTTGGTAGGAGGGGTAGATGGAGGGGAGGAGGGCATCATCATGTAGGGGGAGCTGGCGGAAGCCACATTGGGAGAGGGTGTGGAGAGTGGAGAGATGGAGAGCAGGAGGGACATGGGAGTGCAGGTGCGGCAGCAGACAGGGGTGGGAGAGGATGGAAGAGACCAGTGGGTGAGGAGGATCGAGTTTGCAGGAGGTGTAGAGAATTCGTATCTGTTCAAGGAAAAGGAGGAGGTGGGGGAAGGGAATTAGATCGTATAGGATCCGCGTGGGCGAGCGGAGACAGATGGGATAGGTGAGGTGAAGAGCATGGCGTTCCAGGATCTGAAGGGATTTGTAAAAGGTAGGGGGAGCAGAGATCCAGGCAGTGTGGGCGTAGCAAAGGATAGGGCGAATGAGGGATTTATAGGTATGGAGGATGGTAGAGGGGTCCAGACCCCAAGTTCGGCCGGAGAGGAGTTATAGGAGACAGAGGCGGGAGCGTGCCTTGGCTTGGATCGTCCGGAGGTGGGGGTCCAGGAGAGGTGACGGTCAAGGGTGACACCAAGGTACTTAAGGGTGGTGGTGAGAGCGATAGGACGGCCATAGATGGTGATGTATAAATCGAGGAGGCGGAAGGAAGGAGTGATTTTGCCTACTATGATCGCCTGGGATTTGGCAGGATTGACCTTAAGCAACCACTGGTTGCACCAAGCGGTGAACCGGTCAAGATGGGATTGGAGAAGGTGTTGGGAGCGCTGCAGGGTGGGGGCAAGGGCAAGGAAGGCGGTGTCATCGGCGTACTGGAGGTGAATGGGGGGGGTGAAGGCGGCGGCATGTCCACCGTATACAAGAGGTACAGAAGAGGGGAGAGGACAGAACCCTGGGGCACACCGGCGGAGGGGAAAAAGGTGTAGGAATCCATGTTGTGGATGGTGCCGTATTAAGGATGGTGGGAAAGAAAGGAGCCGATCAGACAGACGTAAATAGGAAGGGCGAAGGTTTGGAGCTTGAAGAGGAGACCGGAATACCATACGCGGTGATAGGCTCATTCAATGTCAAGGGAGAGGAAGATAGCGGAACGACGGGAATTGCAGTAAAGTCAACGAAATTAAGCAGAATTGTGAAAATCACGTAAGAATGACATAACAAACACAAAAAATGCACTTGAAGATGGGAATCATTTCCCGAAACGCGTCGTGCGAAAAATAAAATAAAGGAAATTAGACTGGTAGCAGACGAGTTATTTATAATCAAACCTATTGTTTTAACAGTCGCAGGCTTTCGGTACCATTTATAATGGATCAAATCGGAATGATATGCGTTTTTAACGACATCCGAAAGCGCTTGAAATGGCGAGTACAACGATATAATGCTAGTTAACGTTGAGGCTGAAACACTTCGCAAAATAATACGAGAAATATTCTAAAATTCAAATGCAAGTCTACCGAAATCAGCTATTGCGCTGTAAACACGCTCAGCCCCAGATACGTTGTTGTGTCAAGCCTGTCGACTGTTTACCTGTATGCACTGCGGGAAGTGTGTCGTCTATTAGGAGGCCATTTCTGCTTTAACAATCCTTGGATGCAGAGATGTACACCAATGAAGAGAAGTAAGACATGCTAATTTTATACGGCAACTGGTGGCTCAAGACGTATTGCCAAGGAATCTGAGATCAGCCAGAGGAGTGTCATTCGCATCTTGCATCGACATAAATTCCACTCATATCATCTGTCACTACATCATGCACTCGGAGTGAGTTTAAACGTGGTGTTATAGTCGGCGCACGACCGATGGGCCACAGCATCTCTGAGGTAGCGATGAAGTGGGAATTTTCCCTTATGACCATTTCACGATTGTACCGTGAATGTCAGAAATCCGGTAAAACATCAAATCTCCAACATCGCTGCGGCCGGAAAAAATCCTTCAAGAACAGGACCGACGACTGAGGAGAATCGTTCAACGTGACGAAAGAGCAACCTTTCCGCAAACTGCTGCAGATTTCGGTGCTGGGCCATCAACAAGTATTAGCGTGCGAACCATTCAACGAAACATCATCGATATGGGCTTTGGGAACCGAAGGCCCACTCGTGTACCCTTGATGACTGCACGACACAAAGCTTTACGCCTCGCCTGAATCCATCCACACCGTCATTGAACTGTTGATGACTGAAAACATGTTGTCTCGTCGCACGGGTCTCGTTTCAAATTTTATCGAGCGGGTGGACGTGTACGGGCATGGAGACAACTTCATGAATCCATGGAACCTGCATGTCACCAGGGCACTGTTCAAGCTGTGGAGGATCTGTAATGGGGTGGTGCGTGTGCGGCTGGAATGATGTGGGATCCCTAATACGTCTAGATACGACTCTGACAGGTGACACGTACGTAAGCATCGTGTCTGATCACCTGCATCCATTCTTGTCCATTGTGCATTCCGACTGACTTGGGCAATTCCAGCAGGACAATGCGACATCCCACACGTCCAGAATTGCTACAGAGTGGCTCCAGGAACACTCCTCTGAGTTTAAACACTTCCGCTGGCCTCCAAACTTCCTAGACATGAACATCATTCAGCATATCTGGGATGGCCTGCAACGTGCTGTTAAGAAGAGATCTCCACCCACTTGTACTCTTACGGATTTATGAACAGCCCTGCAGGATTCATGGTTTCCGTTCCCTCCAGCACTACTTCAAACATTAGTCGAGTCCCTGCCACGCGTCCGCAGCTCGTGGTCGTGCGGTAGCGTTCTCGTTTCCCACGCCCGGGTTCCAGGGTTCGATTCCCGGCGGGGTCAGGGATTTTCTCTGCCTCGTGATGACTGGGTGTTGTGTGATGTCCTTAGGTTAGTTAGGTTTAAGTAGTTCTAGGGGACTAATGACCATAGATGTTAAGTCCCATAGTGCTCAGAGCCATTTGAACCATTTTTAACCATGCCACGTCGCGTTGCGACACTTTTGCGTGCTAGCGGGGGCTCTACACAATATTATGTACGTGTACCAGTTTCTTTGGCTCTTTAGTGTAAATATATATTGTAATATAAAACATTGTATTCAATTTATACGGCCCGTTTAAAGTTTCCAGATAACTGGCCTTAAAATTCATAACAATAAACTAACATGAATTTAACCGAAAATTCCCCTGTAACGCAAATGCTGTGTGGCGTGTCTTTCCTGAGGCACTACAACATAGAACGTGTCAGCTTCATCACAGAAGTTTATTTCTTGTGTCGCTTCCTACAACATTTCATCTAACTCTCCATGTGGTGTGGTTAGAGGCTGCGCTCTTTGCTTTCGTTACCTAACGTTGTAATGTCAATGTCCGGCCTGAATCGCTGTTCCTGGCGGAGCAATTCCCTTGATTTGCGATAAGTGCTCTTTCCGAACAAAAGAATCTCTTCTGTGTCTTCGCTTCATCCAATTACTCAACTTCTCTCTATTCCTGGTAGTCAAGCAACGTCCGACCATTCTTCCTAGAGCTGTGACCATACCTGCCTTTCACATGCTACTTGACTTCACGCTTCTAAAGTCTTCCTTGCCCATAACCACCCCATCTGAAAGTCATATTTTGTAACACGTGCACATGTAGCTCAGTAAAGCTTCATTGTATTATTATTTTTGTGTAATCTTGCTCTGCTTGATGTTACACAAAAAGTTTTGATCTACAGCTCAGTCGCATACAATATGAAGTAGTTTTCTCAGAGACACTGCATCTCTGACTGATGAGCTCTAGAACTAAATACCGAGCTAGAAGTACTCAGAGCCTCACTGGTAACACTTACTATCCATGAAGTATACTTTTATTTTTATTTTAGGCTGTCTCGCTTTAGACAGATGTTCTTACCACGTATTTTTATTATTCAAAGCTGCACAAAAATTTCAGAATTCTGTCTGCTTTCATAGAATACATTTCGAGGTTTCTGTTTTCCCTAGGACGAGCATAAATGTCTATCTCTTGTAATTTCTCAGTGAGTCAAAACTTGGCTGACGTTTGTCCATTGTGTGTACATATTCAACACATCCTGAACCAGTACTTAGGATGTGAACATTCCAGATGTCCATTACGTGGGGCGGATACTGACCTCGATGTACGTTTCTTATTCATTCTTTGAATACACGTGGGTCCTATTTCACACAACACACGACTTACTCGGAACAGCGCCTTCATCAAAGACGAACTGTGAAATCGCTGTTCAAACTGAAATGCAAACCGGTTGCTGCTTGATATGCCTTAACCAGGCCTCGCACTGGTAATGGGACAAGATCCGACGCAGGCTTTTCATAGTAACTGCTGAGGGATTGATCCACGAAGACCAATTTCCTCCATTAATTCACTATCAAATCTTAACATTTTGTGGTACATATAACGCTCATGGAATGACGAGCCATGTCTCACCTGATTCAACGCATAAGATGATCCTATGCTGCAAAAGAAGGTCCTTATGATGTATTTGTGGTAATACGTTGTAAATTTCACAACAGAAGGGGGCACTCTGCTCACCGTGTAAGCCGAAAGAAACCGTAAGGAAACGAATATCTGCCTGCATCACTAGGGAATACAGTTTTCTCCTAACTTCCAGGCATATTCCATAGTTGGGGAAAGTTAATCTATCATCAGCAGATATTCATCCAGGACTTGAGACTGTGGGAAGATGTATGGAAAACGGTGCATGATTATAATACAGTTATTCATCAGTGTCTCTGGGGTCTAAGAAGTCATGTGTGTAAAAACTACAAGGTATGCACTAACTTAACAAATACCAGTGGATAGAGCATCACTATAAGTTTCTCACTAATATGAATGGTGCTCAATACGGCCACTTCTTTTAATGCGGCAAACGTAATTACTAAGTGTAATTTATTGCAGTCACGGACACGAATTTCCTGGGAAGGTGCGACAACAGCTCGGGTCGGAAATCTATTCCTTTAGTTGCCTTTATGGTGGCACGAGCTAACTCGAAGCAACAATATGCAGCAGTTGATTTGTCTACATGGTCTGACACGGCTGCCCTCTGTTGAAGCTAATTTGTAATGTGTATTAAGATTCGAAATTAAGTGAGGAGCTCTATCCCCTGATATATAACATTTTTCTGTCTTCTTGTGTTTCTCATGTCTTCAGAAACCCTGGAGGTAATTGTGAACAGCCCTGTAAGGAATACAATTACATCTTCATTGCTTTATTGGAAACAAATGAATTAATGGATATTTTGAAATTGAATGAAAGGTTTGCCAAATCCAGATTAAGTCCTCTCTACTCCATTATTATCAGAATGCGATTAAAAACTAATATTTTTAATACCTAGGGAGCATTTACTTGTCTCTGCATATATGAAATACCGGGCAGTTATACAGCGCACCAACAGTACACATCTACAGCGTCCGAGATAATCTGACTTTCCTCTCCTTTTGTCTGTCAGTCCTCAGAGCTTAAGGCTTTAAAACACACCCTGTCACGTCCACTGAATCTCTTAATTCCATGTTATTTTGTGACCTTGATTTCAAAGACTGCTTTGATGCAACTCTCCACATCAATTTATCCTGCACTAACGCCTCCATCTCTCCACAACTACTGCAACCTATATGCATTTGATCCTGGTTACTGTATTTAAGACTTGATCTACATCTACAATTTCCCCTTTCCCCTCTCCCCCACCCCCCTCCACCAACCAACCAGGGCCTGCCATTACAGAACTGACGATTCCTTGGCGCCTCAGAATCACGTTATGCCACCATTTTTTTAACTCTTTTCCCAATTCGTGTCAGTATCTGCTCGTAAATAATTCGATCTGTCTATCTAATCTTCAGCATTGTGCTGAAGCATCACATTTCAAAAGCTTATGTTCTCTTCTGATCTCAACAGGTGTACGCAAAAAAAAAGAAAAAAACTGCCCTCTTTTCAGTTTCGTACAAGGCTACAATCCAAACAAATGTCATCAAAAAGACTTCCCAACACTTACATCTACATTCAGTGTTAGCAAATTCCTCTTTTCCAAATAATCTTTCTTGCTAAAGCTAGCATTTTAAATCCTTTCTACCTCTGCCATTAAATGATATTTTAATGTCCAAATGTCAAACCTCATCAACTATTTTCAGTGTCACATTTACTAATCTAATTTCCTCAGCGTTATCTGATTTGATTCGAGAAAATTCCATTATCCTTGTTTTAACTTAGGGCATGTTCATCTTATAATCTTGTTTCGAGACACCAACTGCTCTGTGCAACTGTTCTTTCAAGACTGCCCTTTGTCTCGCTGAACTTAAATTCTTATTCTAAAATTCTCATTGTTTCCTTCACAGCTTGTTCAAGGTACAGAGTGAATACAATCTAGGATAGGCTACAACCCTGTCTCACTATTTTCTCAAATACTGTTCGTTTTCTTGTCTTTCGATTCTTGTAACTGCAGTCTGGTATCTCTACAAGTTGTAGATAGTGTTTTTCTTTCTATACTCTATCCTCAGTACCTTAAGAATTTCAAAGGGTGTTTTCCAGCCAACAGTGAAGAAAACTTTCTCTAACTCTACAAATGCCAGAACTGATAGTTCTGTAATATTCACAGCTGTTTTCGTTTAATTGGGGTCCTTGCATGCATCTTGAAGTCTGATAGTATTTCGCCAGTCTCATATACCTTGTACAAGAGGTGAAAAAATTTGGTCGTGGTTGACACTCCCAAGAATCTCGGTAGCTTTGAGGGAATGCCGTATACTCCAGGGTCTTTGTTCCGACTTTATTCAAACAAATACTACATCAGGATGAGCTCAGGTTTCATGTTGTTTTTGTTGTTGTGGTCATCAGTCCAGAGACTGGTTTTATGCAGCTCTCCATGCTAGTCTATCCTGTGGACGCTTCTTCATCTCCCAGTACCTACTGCAACCTACATCCTTCTGTATCTGTTTAGTGTATTCATGCCTTGGTCTTCCTCTACGATTTTTACCCTCCAGGCTGCCTCCAATACTAAATTGGTGATCCCTTGATGCCCCAGAATATGTCCTACCAACCGATCCCTTCTTCTAGTCAAGTTGTGCCACAAACTCCTCTTCTCCCCAATTCTATTCAATACCTCCTCATTAGTTACGTGATCTACCCATCTAATCTTCAGCATTCTTCTGTAGCACCACATTTCGAAAGCTTCTATTCTCTTCTTATCTAAACTATTTATCGTCCAGGTTTCATATCACACCAAATGTAGACGACTAACACACACTGCGAGCACCGAGTCCCACTGTACCACTTCAGCAGCCACCAGCAGCCTTGTGATACTGGAAATAGCCACGCAGAGATGCAGCATGCATACTGCCGATTCGGCTGCGTAATGCGAAGTACAGGATAGTAGTTCCGCTTCCTAATTTTAGTAGTGTTGATGCTGGAGTCACCAAAGTTGAAATGTCAGGGGTACTTGAAAACTCAAGAAGTAAACTTACAGCTTAACCCACTTTCAAAAATGGTGGAAAATTAAAATTTCTCCTAAGTTTAAAACGACAGTAGTCCATACATACATAAATACATACATTCATACACCGATCAGCGAGAAAATTATGACCACCTACCTAATAGCCGGTATGTCCACCTTTGGAACAGATAACAGCGGCGACACGTGGTGGCATGGAAGCAATGAGACCTTTGTAGGTCGCTGGAGACAGATGGCACCACATCTGCACACACAAGTCACCTAATTCCCTTAAATTCTGGAGAGTAGGGCGATGAGCTCTGACGACACGTTCAATCTCATCGAAGATGTGTTCGATCGGTTCAGCTATGGCGAATAGTGGTGCCAGCACATAAACTGGAAATAGCGACTGTGTTCCTCTAACCACTCCATCACACTCCTGGCCTTCTGACATGGCGCTTTATCTTGTTGAAAATTCCCACAGCCATCGTGAAACATGATCGTGTTTCA
Organism: Schistocerca piceifrons; assembly: GCF_021461385.2. Classification (NCBI taxonomy): domain Eukaryota; kingdom Metazoa; phylum Arthropoda; class Insecta; order Orthoptera; family Acrididae; genus Schistocerca; species Schistocerca piceifrons. The sequence goes on from NC_060149.1 coordinate 647,543,513, forward strand.
CCCCCTTAACGTCCGGGTGTGCACGTATAATGAAATATGTGTCTCTTATTTTGCTCTGCACAACAAAATATTCAAAGCCGATCAAAATCGAAGTCTATCCCTTGGGTAAGGCCAATACTAGAGCGGCATACCCTGCGTAGAAATAATATTGTAGCTTCGTCTTGCTTTCAACCATTCTTAGTACCAACGCACACTATGTGATTAAAAGTATCCGGACAACTGGCTGACAATGACTTACAAGATCGTGGCGCCCTCCATCGGTAATGCTGGAATTCAACCAGATGCTGGAAGGTTTCTTGGGGAACGGCAGCCCATTCTTCACGGAGTGCTGCACTGAGGAGAGGTATCGATGTCGGTCGGTGAGACCTGACACGAAGTCGGCGTTCCAAAACATCCCAAAGCTGTTATATAGGATTCAGGTCAGGACTCCGTGCAAGCCAGTCCATTACAGGGATGTTATTGTCGTGTAACCACTCCGCCACAGGTCGTGCATTATGACAGGTGCTCGATCGTGTTGAAAAATGCAAGCACCATCACCGAATTCTTCTGCAACAGCAAGAAGGTGCTTAAAACATCAATGTAGGCCTGTGCTGTGATAGTGCCACGCAAAACAACAAGGGGTGCAAGCCCCCTCCAGGAAAAACACGACCACACCATAATACCACCGACTCCGTATTTTACTGTTGGCTGACAGATGAGGTTCACAGGGCATTCGCCATACCCACACCCTGCCATCGGATTGCCACGTTGTGTACCATGATTCGTCACTCCACACAACGTTTTTCCACTGTTCAATCGTCCAATGTTTACGCTGCTTACACCAAGCGAGGCGTCGTTTGGCATTTACCGGCGTGATGTGTGGCTTGTGAGCAGCCGTTCGACCATGAAATCCAAGTTTTCTCGCCTCACGCCTAACTGTCATAGTACTTGCAGTGGGTCCTGATGCAGTTTGGAATTCCTATATGATGGTCTGGATATATGTCTACCTATTACACAGCCTGCCGGAGTGTCCGAGCGGTTCTAGGCGCTTCAGTCTGGAACCGCGCGACCGCTACGGTCGCAGTTTCGAATCCTCCCTCGGGCATGGATGTGTGTGATGTCCTTATGTTAGTTAGGTTTAAGTAGTTCTAAGTTCTAGGGAACTGATGACCTCAGATGTTAAATCCCATAGTGCTCAGAGCGATTTGAACCATTTGAACCTATTACACATTACGACCCTCTTCAACTGTCGGCGATATTTGTCAGTCAACAGACGAGTCGGCCTGTACGCTTTTGTGCTGTGCTTGTCCCCTCACGTTTCCACTTCAGTATCACATCGGGAACAGTGGGCCTAGGGATCTTTAGGAGTGTGGAAATCTCTCGCACAGACGTATGACACAAGTGACACCCAATCACCTAACCACGTTCGAAGTCCTTGAGTTCCGCGGAGCGTCCCATTCTGCTCTCTCACGATGTCTGACTACTGAAGTCGCTAAAATGGATTACCTGGCAGTAGGTGGCAACACAATGAGCCTAATATGAAAAACGTATGTTTTTGAAGGTGTCCGGATACCTTTGATCTCATAGTGTAGGACGGCCATAATGGATAAGATGTAAATGTCAGATCAATCAGTCATCTGGACTATTGCACCTGAAACTATTGAAGAGGTTGTTGCCTCTCTTCAGGAGCCAAATGTAAGTCTGGCCTCTTCAAGATTGTGATACGTCGTGTCTGCATCTACAGTGTGGATACATAAAACGTTTAAACATATGAAAATATGTGACACACTGAGTTGGTTAGTTTCATGAGTTTCATGGTGGAAGAGGGGGGTGGCAGAGTGGAGATTTAACTAATGTTCCCAACTATCTACATCCTACGAAGGGAGGAGGCAGTAGTAGTAATATTGATTTGGCGAGGTCTATACTGTAGGCTTCTGACGTAGTACGACCTGGCCGCTTACCACCATTGCGGTTTTTTTTTTCATTTTCTCTTTCTGTGGACTTTAGCCATTTAGCCACAATCCAAAAACTGAGGTTAAGATACAACATGGAAGTGAGGGTGAACTATTCATAAGCACACATTCAGTATGGATTTCTGACTTTGTACGACATGCACAGCTACATTCTTAACCGTGTCATAGGTGGGAGTCGAAGAAGGCGATACCTGCTGTACTACCATGAGCTTGACCTTCTGTTGATACTGCCTTCTATCCGAAGTCTCTGAGTAAACCTGGTTACAGAAGCACAGAGCACATTTTAGCTTAGGCTTGTGAGAGTGAGAGAAATTGGTATTCGCAGCACATTGGCTGTACTTATAATAAAAGCAGATTTATCATGGTTCGCAATTATCAGCGAGTTACAGAAAAAAGAACTGCTGTTTTAATTAATCATTTGACTGACCCACCAGTTCTAGATTTCAGTTTTACATACTGTGCTGAGTGCTTTGTTACCGGGGAAGTAAAATCAACCATGTATTTAATAGCACAATTAGAAGAAACTATTTTAGCGAACTAATAACGTGGTAGAAATAAGATTCCTTGTGGCCTGGCGAATGTAATAGTTGGGGACCCAGCGCAGAAAATCATTCAGCAGCTCATCATTAAAGAATGACAACAAAAATAACATTGTCAACGTCACAGTGGTATCAGACATACATAGTGGCACAGAAGGCACCATTCCTTGCAGCTATGTCTACCAACCGCATACCAATGGAGACAAAGTTCAGCATGGGTGCAGGAAACCGACCGCTGGACGCTCGTCGCGTGAAAAATGAAGGCCTCCACGTTTCTTCCAGAGATAAGAGACGATTAGAGTTTAATTTTTCATTTATATCCACGTCGTCAGAGGCGTAGAGATGACCTTGTGGCCAATAAGCAAGGTTCACACTGCGTGTAGCGAAGAGCATACATTACGTATAGATGTTACTACATTTTCTTGCTCTCTTCCGTTTACTCCCCGACCATTGAATTTCAGTGCCATTTGGTCGAATTGCATTGGCCTCATAAAAAAGAAGCTACTAAAAACTGAAACTACGTACTTTCTTCTCCACTCACCGTTTTTGCTCTTTACCTCGGGTTGTTATTGCTGTGACAAGGGCTAATCTACGAGAATCATTCAATAAACAAAGCAAAAATTTTTTATCTCGAAACCTATTTATTCTTATGAGTTACAATTTGGTGACAATATCAAGTTACATGGACGTACGCCGGTGTTGTACAAGAATACGAATTATTTGTTGCTAAAAGCTCCTTTCCTTCTCTCGTAGCCCTATTTTCACTGCACGTATTATCATTCTCTTCAAAGTGTGTCCCACTTAGTGAATCCTTAAGTAGCCGAAATAGATTCCAAGGTCGCCAGGTGTGGGCTATAGGATGGATGAGACGATGATATCCAACCCAATTTGGCGATGTGTTCCCCGGTTCTGAGACTTGCGCAAGAGCCTGTGCTGTCATGTTGGAACAAGGTCTCTTTCACTTTCTTGCTAGACTCAAGACGTCCGAAATAGTCCTTGAGTGTGTTAAGGATCTTCACATATGATTTTGAATTAATTGTCGATACTTTTGGCAACACGCCCACTATAATCACACCATCATTATCCCAAAGTATTATCACGACTACTTCTGTTTTTCAGGCTCAAAATGATCCAGTCATGTTTCGTCACCTGCAACGAACCGTGACAGAAACGTCTCTCCACTGGCCTCAAACTCCTTCAAAAGTTCATACGAAATGACTGTTCTTTGAATTTTGTCGTCTATTGTGAACGATCGTGGACGCCATTCTGAGCACACCTTTAAGTATCCAAAACTATAATTCACTGCTCATCCATTTTCAATACTCACAGTTAGCTGAAGTGTTAATTTGCGAATTGTGATGCGCCGGTCTGCATGAATAATGTCAATCTGCACTTGCATTAGCCTATTGAGCAACAGGCCAAACAGGCAGACGTCGCTCTCAACGACACCTGGAGAATTACAGCAGGCTGTTTGAAATCTACTCCCGTCGACTGGATTTACCATCTTGAATGAATAGGACCACCTCCAATTACAAGGGAAGTTGTGGCGAATAAGGAACAAAAGAAAGTGGAATAAGAACAAACCCATCCCCTGTATGAGCACCAACCGCATTCGAGAGGATGGAGGATATTAGTGTTTAACGTCCCGTCGACAACGAGGTCATTAGAGACGGAGCGCAAGCTCGGGTGAGGGAAGGATGGGGAAGGAAATCGGCCGTGCCCTTTCAAAGGAACCATCCCGGCATTTGCCTGAAGCGATTTAGGGAAATCACGGAAAACCTCAATCAGGATGGCCGGAGACGGGATTGAACCGTCGTCCTCCCGAAGGCGAGTCCAGTGTGCTAACCACTGCGCCACCTCGCTCGGTCAACCGCATTCGCAGTGACTGAAGTCAAGGAAGAGTTTCCTTAGAAAGTCCGAGGTACTTACTACCACTGCTGAAAATGTCAGGGTGCAACTTTGGAGGGAGAAGACTTCCCTTTCTTCGGGTTGGAAAAGAGTTTCTGAAACTCTGCCTCTAGGACATGACGAGGAATGGATGACCTGAAAGTTTTTGAATAGGCTGAGATCAGGAGTGGGTAGACCAAGGTTTAATCTGCCAAGATGGCGCTACAGTACAGAAAACAACATTAAGTGTGATGGTGGAAAAGTCCAAACCGCCCAGCGCATGTTTCAGTGTCGACTGTGTCCCGTCTCCTGTATTTTAGAAGACCTCTATCAAGCGATAGAAAATGGAATGCAAGCGGCCAAATTTTGGTCAAAGACTATATAACATGTTACCTGTGCCCCTCTGTTTCTGATACAAGAATAATAATAATGTCAACCACACGATTCACCACGTCGGGAGCAGTGGCTATGTTAGGGTGTTCCGAACGTAGCTCATCATGGGGCTCAATTACTGCAGTTCCTGACGATTTGACACTCTTTAACCAACGCCCAACGGTACTCCCATCAAATGCACAACTATCGTACACTGCACACAAACTTTTATCAATGTTCATCGGCTTCTTAAGAATTAAATTACAGCACGTTACTTGTAATGAGTTTCTTGCGTAGACACTGCTTTGGTAGTTCACTACGTCTCAGCCATGGGTCGGAATTCTTTGAAACTTCGCACATGTGCACAAGAAACATCAAATCTGAACCACCTAAAAGGACATTTTTCGATATTTGTTACGGCTGTGAAACAAGTTGGGTATTATTTCTTCAACGGTCCTCCTACTTCAGGAAGCTTGAATTGTAGTACTCGTGTAACATGTCAGGCAACATCCATCTCCCTAAACACAACGTGACGGGGGGAAAATGTGCTCTGCACTTGAGTTTGCTCTCATACCACAGTGGCTAATGGGATTAAACCGCAGGTCGATTAATGAAAAGGCAAGTGAAATTACATCCTAATGTTGGCCGTATATTTGCACTCGCCCTCCTCGACGAGAAACTGTCTGCAGGGGGTGAGCTAAGATTATCGTCTTCCCCGGGCACACAATAGGCGGAGCGACGGCGTGCTGTAAACAGCGGAGGCCAGAGGAAAGGTGTCAGGGTATCCGCCCGCCGCACCGCTAATGGAAGGCGCCGCCTCATGTTACAGATGAGTCCGGCAAGGAGCTGGCCGTCGCTGGCACGATAGTGACGTTTCGGAAGTCTCAGAGTCAAGTCTGCGCCCAACAGGGCAGTAGAAAAGCAAGCGCCTATTTAAGCAAATGCTTTAAAAGTAAATATTACTAAGGTAGTAGTTATGAAATATAGTGATGAACCGTCTATACTAGTATGTCGTAATCCTTTAGTCACATTTTTATTGTGTCTGTCTGTTCGGCTAATATTTTCAGAACTGACATTGGAAGAGGCTTACTCTGTAGGTGTGCGTGTAAATCTCCACAATAGAACTGTAACCAAACTATTTAATTTTTTATGTCAGTATAGTTTTTCGACCTTAAGCCATTCTAATCATACTCGTCTCGTCATATTTTAGTACGAGCGTTAACGACCGCGTCGTCGTGTGTCAAAACAGTCCTACCATCAACATAATCTTCACCATTGTTCTCTACCGTGGGCAACAATTTTGAATGTTGATCTATAATGAGCATAGTGTAACCTCCTTTCTGCGTATGGAAACGTAGTGCTCCCTTATTATTTCCATGTTCCCTGAACCTTTAATTGAAAGACTTTCCTATGTGGCCTATAAATTCTCTCTCGAAATCGTGGCAAGAAATTTTGAACAGTCCAGAACTTGTATACTTATTTTTCATTATTGGTATTACGTGGCCTTGTCACGTTTCCTATTATTTGTTGTTTTCAAAGCAGTTTAACGCCATTCTTACGAAACATATGATAGACACAGTCTCAGACGCAGTTGTTATTTTATAGAGAAATGTTTTTCCTGTCAGTTTTCATTTTTAATTGCGGCAGGTAATAACAGTAGGCCCAAGATACCTGTTTCAGAAAACAAATTTCCTTTCATATCTGTAATTCTTGCTGAACTATTGTGCTGTGTATTGTAGAATAAGAGTCAATGTGTTTTTTGAGTTGTTGGTGATCCGATTCGTAACTTATAACTGCGGCTGTACCTGTTGGATATGTAGTATTACTGGTAGAGGAATATTACAAGTGGACGTCAATTTTTCATATTTCGATATACCTGTGTACGGTAATTTCATATTGTGTTACGTCGTCAGTATGTGATTAATACAAGAATCGATAAAGAAAGAGTCGTATCCCGCCTTTGGTTGAGAGACTTCGAGGATATTTTCAGCCACCCGGCCAGGAAGGATTTTCTTCCGTCGCAAGCAATGAATCGTCTTTCACGGTGTTTGTGAATTCACTCTTAAACGTGTAGATTGAGTATTGGTAACTGTAATGGATATGTGTACAGTGTGGTGTCATGTTTGAGTATTAAAAACGATTCACGAAAAAAGAGGATGAAACCCGGTACCGGCACATAGCTCACTCATCTCTAAAACCAGACAGGGGGCCGTCGAGCTTAACATTCCCATACGACGGGCGGATAACCATCCACGGTGTTTTATGCCGTTACTCCGTGAGATACTGTCGTGATGTTTGGAATTCAATCCAGGACATTGGCACAAGCTCTGGTGATCACTAAGTGTACCCCACGCTCTCTCCTCCTCTTGCTGTCCAAATAATTGTGGAGAAAGTCGATCCACCTCCAGGATTAGCATTGGCTACCAGAGATTTGAGCGCCACTGCAGGGGCGTACCTTACCTCGGCTACGTGAGTATGTGCAAAAAGTAATACGTAGGTAAGACAGTTGGGTTGGGAGCACCGCACTATGTGCTGCAATAAAAATAAAACTCATCACATTCTGTTGATTATGAAAACACGTGATTTGCGCGTACACAGAATGGTGCAGTATGCAGTATTTTTCTTACGGCACTGTAATGTGTGATGACATACACCTATACATGCATGGTGTCTGTTCTGTGGGACATGTCCGACAGAGCAGAAACCACTACGTCAAACAGTGGCTGTTAATTATACGACCTGAGCGACAGCGATGACATCAGCCACATCCAGACACTGAATTAAATCCAAAGACAACAAGTGAAAATTTGTTCCCGATCGGGACTAGAACCCGGGTTTCGCATTAACGAGAGTGGACCCCTTGACTCCCTCAGCAATCATGGCACGTTTCCCATCGAACCCAAATTCTCACCCTGTCCTACGCAAGCAGCGTCCCCGTCCACTCTCCTCCTCCTGCCACCTCACCCTGATCCCTACAGGAGTTCGATCGTAATACGCATCTGTGCTTAAATAATTTTACGAGCTGTCGCGCTCAGAGACACGAAGCGCCAAAGAAACTGGTACAGGCATGCGTATTCAAATACAGACATATATAAACAGGCAGATTACGGCGCTGCAGTCGGCAACGCCTATATACGACAATAAGTGTCAGGCGCAGTTGTTAGATCGGTTGCTGCTGCTACAATGGCGGGTTACCAGGATTTAAGCGAGTTTGAAAGTGGTGTTATAGTAGGCGTACGAGTGATGGGACACAGTATCCCCGAGGTAGCGATGAAGTGGGTATTTTCCCGTACGACCATTTCACGGGTGTACCGTGAACATCAGGAATCCGGTAAAACATCAGATCTCCAACATCACTGCGACCGGAAAAAGATCCTGCTTGACTGGGACCAACGACGACTGGAGACAATCATTCAACGGGACAGAAGTGCAACTCTTCATTAAATTGCTGTAGATTTCAGTGCTGGGCCATCAAAAAGTGTCAGCGTGCGAACCATTCAACGAAACATCGTAGATGTGGGCTTTCCGAGCCGAAGGCCCACTTGTGTACGCTTGATGACTGCACGAAACAAAGCTTTATGCCTCGTCTGGACCCGTCAACACCAACATTAGACTGTTTATGACTGGAAACATGTTCCCTGGTCAGACGAGTCTCGTTAAAAATTGTATCGAGCGGATGGACACGAATCCATGGACACTGCATATCAGCAGGGGACTGTTCAGGCTGGTGGAGGCGCTGTAATGGCGTCTGCGGTTGGAGTGATTCGGGACCCCGGATACGTCTAGAAACAACTCTGACGGGTGACACGTATGTAAGGATCCTATCTGTCACCTGCATCCATTCATGTACATTGTACATTCCGACGGACCTAAGCAATACCGGCAGGACAATGCGACACCCCAGACGTCCAGAATTGCTACAGAGTGGCTCCAGAAACACTCTTCTAAGTGTAAATACTTCCGCTGGCTACCAAACTCCCCAGACGTGAACATTACTGAGCATATCTGGGGTGTTTCGCAACGCTCCTCCAGCACTACTTCAGATATCAGTCGAGTCCACGACACGTAGTGTTGCGGCACTTCTGCACGCTCGCGGGAGGCCCTACGTGATATTAGACAGGTGTACCAGTTTCTTTGGCTCTTCAGTGTATATGCGTAGTGTCTATCCTGTCGGTGTCTATTCTGCCCGAACTCCTGTAGGAATCAGACTGAGCTGTCAGAAGGAAGAGAATGGACATGGATGCTGCTTTCGAACGACAGGATGGGAAATTGTGTCAGATGGGAAGCGTGTCAGGATAGCCAAGTAGGTACTAGTTCCGCGTTGTGCGCTGAACGGTAAGTTTGGATATTTTCTTTCTGAGGGCAGCGTAGCATTCTCCTTGACAGCTCTGCATCAGTGTTGTTGTGTGTGTCACATCCTCGTTTGGTCCACAGTGTCAGTTGTTGTGCGTGTTGCTGGTATCGGTGTAGTCCGCTCCATAATGTCAACCATTTTTTACCAAGTGTATTCTGAGAAAAGGTACAGAAAGCTTCAGTTTTGGCAGATCCACGCATTCCGTGCAGCCAAGCTCTGTTGAGATTCATGACTGACTCGTCGATACCGTTATGTAACGTCTGGTAAGGTTCATACTGCCTATTTTCACTCTGATAACTATACCTCTTTCCCTATTTTTTTCGAGCCCTAGAAGTAGATAGTTTGCTTTTGCGTCGACGTTCTCAAGTTCCCTTTAAGCATGGCGATGATTCCATAAATATGGCAAGTATTGTACTTCCTGCTAATGCAGAACTGGATTTCATAAATTCCGGAATGTTCAATATCCCGCTGGAGGATGACAACAGTTTACTTAAGGAGGTATTGCTCGCTTATGGTGATGAGAGGAACATGCGACGCGAACGCTGGTCCTCACAACACCAACTGCAATGTTTTAGCGGTATCCATTCAGTGGAGATGGTAATCAGACATGAAATTCCTTCCCATCTACAAATGGGGATATGTGTTCTCTGCATTGAAAGTGGCAACGTTACATCTAACTGCCCTCTGCTGGTATTTATATTGAAGTCCTTATTTGAACAGCATCGAAAATTGCCAGTAGCTGATTTCGTTTCTCCTACTCACGAGACTCGTACCACGCGCTCCCTTGGTGAAATGGAACAGCAGAGGGACGCGCAACTTACTGCTCCTGAATTTCTGCCATTACCCTGTCAGCACGGTCCTGAAATTGTTGTTCGCAAGTCGGCAGTGTCTGCGGCGCAACGCAAGAGACTTGGTGCGCAGGATGGTGAGTGGGTCGGATGGTTCTCCTCACCAGCCTCTCCATGAAATAATTTTTTCCGTCGATGTATCTTGTAACGTTGAATCCTACTCTTCTGATAGGGTCGTCAGTGAGAAAACACCTGCTGACGTCTCTGAGTGCTTTTCCTTGTGTTACTTCCGAAGCTATGGCTGGGTGTTGTGTGATGTCCTTAGGTTAGTTAGGTTTAACTAGTTCTAAGTTCTAGGGGACTGATGACCATAGATGTTAAGTCCCATAGTGCTCAGAGCCATTTGAACCATTTTGACTTCCGAAGCTGAGGAAACACCCACAGTTGGCGAAGTCGATGGGCCTTTTTGTGTATCAATGGCTCAACAACAGCAGTCTGAGGCGTTCCTAAACCCACCTGTTCCCTTGACATCATCCATTCGAAACAGCCTACTGTTGTTTGTCCCGTGGAGACGATTGATAGCCAGCAAGTACCAAATGTCAACACAAATATCATGTTGCTTGACCACTCTTTTCTGCGTCGATTTGAATTGCAAGGATTCCATTCTTCGGAGTGGGCCTCTGACGTTTTTTGTTTGTCACCTGGTTTGGGTAACGTTCAAGAATTGCCTACGTCCCCGACTTCAGATGCAGTGCTAACACATAGTCGTTGTAAATGACGCGTCCAAACTGAGTGCGCGGTGGCTTATATAAAGAAGAAACACAAAAATTCTAGAGGCGGGGATAGGAGCCTCCACCCTTGGGCTCTTCAATGGACTCAGCAGTTGATCTTGACACACATTGATGACGCAATAAAGTTAGTCAGTAGCTGAAATTTTGTCTTTTGTTCTTAAAGAATACAGGCTTATACATTTCTTTCCTTCAATGTTAATTAGGTGGAATCTGAAATACGGCTCGCTTCGTTGCGTTAATTTATCGCTGATTCCTGTGCGACGAATTGTGGCGTCAGGCGTGTAAAAGTGCAATTGTTACAGTTGTAGCATAGTGAATGGAATGGTTAAGGATTCGATTCAAACCACGTTCCGTGGTAGTGGATGAAGTGACTTCTCTATATCATCTGATTCGTCATCAGATTCATCGTAAACGTGCCAGTATTACGTTTCTCAACACTGAGGACTGCAATGTTGTGGCGGGACATCTTTTTCTATCTTTCTATTTTCAAAAAAAAAAAAAAAAAAAAGGAGTGGAGCGTCCGGAGATGTGACAACAATGTACGATGTCTAAGGTCAGCCGGCCAAGCGACTTTAGGCGCTACAATCTGGAGCCGCGCGGCCGCTACGGTCGCAGGTTCGAGTCCTGCCTCGGGTATGGATGTGTGTGACGTCCTTGGGTTAGTTAGGTATAAGTAGTTCTAAGTTCTATGGGACTGATGACCTCAGAAGTTAAGTCCCATAGTGCTCCGAGCCATTTGAATTTTGAATCTAAGGTCAGCGCCAAACAAAGGCTCCTCCTGCAATACAAGGTAGTTTAAAAGACAGTTCAGGAAGTGGGAGAGGGCGGAGGATTTTGTTACTGCATTGTGGTATGTCCCCAAATTTCATAAAGATCCGCATCCGTCAGGTCTCATTCACGTCTATCACTCCAACATCCTATCATCGTTATTCTGTACCATCCAACAGAGAAAATCTACGATCTATAAAAGCCATACTTACATCATCCGATAGAGATCCCTGTGACCCTGTGTCCCTTTGTACACTGCCATACATTTTGTTTTTCCGCCACGACTTTGAGGTCCGTGTCAGATTGTAAACTGACATTAACACGTTCTGATCCACTGCTTATCACGGAAAACTTGACGTTGCGTGGTGTAAATCACGTTGTTACTGCTGCTTACACAACACAACACACACTCTGGATGATTTAAAATAAAAAACCGTTACAACATAAGGAACCTGGAAGAGTTTGGCCTCGTTGTGTAGTGTTTCCTAACTGCTGCCCAAAGGTGATTGACGACCTCTACATTTAAACTCGTCTGTCACTGTGACGGAAGAGCTGATGGCTCTGCATTCCATTTCGAAATATTCCTCATATTACTATCATGTATGCAATGACTGTTTCGGTGCTAGCCATCCGCAGAAGGTGTAAGCGATGTCAGTCAATCATTATGTGGTAATCAACAGCGTACCAGTGGACGGATTGGGTGGAAAGACACCATCGATGTATTGTAATAGTACACACCACAGTTGATAATGCGAACAGTTTCAGCAATTTTACAGTAAAGTTCAACACCGACCAATGATGCGACAGCATGTTACCCGACTTCCGTATAATCACTAAACCGTCCCTTCTGTACTTTGCGAATATCATTGTGAATGTAGATAGATGACTGATCAGTACGTCCATTCATTGTTAATTCTCGAACATATACATCATCAAAGAATACCAGACAGCGCTCTACATATTTCTAGTACCTCGAGCATAGTGCATAATTTGCGATCTATCTCTATTCGCGCGGGTGTCACAGAGCATTCTCGTAGTCTTAGGATAAAATTAGAAACTGTAAGGCATCCTCGCACTGTCTTTCATGAACCCGCTCCGCAGTACCATTATCGATTTAATCTGCAACTGAGCATAAGTAGACTGCTACATTTGGTGTCTCGTAAATGAATGTAGCTTACCGAGTCCTCGTCCATCCAAGTTCACAAGATTTCTCCAGACGCGCCCTTGTCCAGGAGGTTAGCACCCCTTATCGGTGTATGTGTGTATAGTAATAGATTTGAATGTGTTGGGATGTAATAGCAGACGGTCATGAAGAACAAGAAACGGGTGGTTTTTATGCATCATGGAGCTCCAGACGGATGAAGTTCGAAGCATTTTATGTAAATCAACCACGCTATTAATTTTAAAGTATTGTTCTAGTGTCTGCGATCAGTACCAGGCTGGTGCTGCTAAGAGAGAACATTAACCCATGCAATCCCAAGGTTGCACGGTTCTGCACTTAAAAAAGGCTATAATGTTAGATCAGTTCAATTTCCATCCTATTAGTCATGTGGAATGCAGAGCTGTTAATATCCCTATGTAAGAAATATATTTCCAGTGCATGACATACATCTTTCCTGCAGGTTTCTCTACGGTAAACTATGTAACAAACTGTAAAATATAAAAACTACTTCCTTAAAATATCGATTCTGTGTGGTACGTGCACAATGTAGTTTTCCAGAGATGTATAGCGTCCACTCTTCACATCCGATCACGGTTCAGAAATCATACTATGTAAAATGATCATTAGCAACGGGGAATACCTCTTACAAGGAAACAGATAAACACATAACAGTGGCGTCCGACATGTGAAATTGCACGTCATGCCACCACTAACTCTGTAAACAGGACATCTGTCAAGCAGATGTACACATGGGGATTGCAGAGTCTCACAAACACCTATCACTAACTTTGATTCATCTTAGTTATAAAACTGAAGTATCGATTTTGAACCCAATATGCGACAAGGGAATGGAGTACATCACATAAATCTTCTCTCGTTTAAAGGAATGTGTCGAAACAGGATGGTCACGTTTCAACACACTTGAGATGGAAGTTCTCTGATGACAGAGAGGTTTGCTGTTAACGATCGCAAGTAGACAGTGCTCTAAGTAAAATACAGAACACACGGTTGTATACAAGTCGAACGCAGGCTATGTCACGCGACTGATGCATTCTCACAGAACAGCGGAAAAAATGGTCAAATGACCTGCGCCAACATCTCCCTCCCTCTGTAGTATGCATCATCAGTCTGCCATTAACTCGTACCTCGTTACAGCTTCAGCTCAATCGATCACCCCGTCCACCCTCTCTTATCCTTTAACACAGATGCGTGTAAGTTTAGAGGCAGATGGTTCTCTGTTTTCCTTAAAAGCGTCAAATACAGTAGTCAACTCTTGTGTATCACTGTTATCTCAATAGACATATAGTAAAATGCTGCCTCGATGGAAAAAATGTAACTGTTCCCCTGGTTCCCTTCGCTTCCATGTCGAAGTTTTCTCGGATTCCTCATGCTGTCTGATACTTGTCCCCATGTACAAGAATTGTTCTGCACCAGCCAGAAGACACACAATTACTTCCTCAATTTCCCTGCATTTCAGCGTAATTTATACGTATTTTCCATCTTTTTCGCAATTATATCGATTTTTTATGTCACTTCTACCCATGCGATCATGACATAACCTCTCGTTCCGTGTCCTAAAACTGCTACTAAATGTAGTACAGCTGCACACACCTAGCTCAAATTCACTATTTTTCTGATCGGAAGGCTGTAAGTAGGCTGTTTAGTTTCTTATGTTGGTAACGCCACGTAGCGCTCTGTATGAAAATCACTCACTGTACTGTGTGCAGTCTGTGGCTTGTTGGCGTTGTTGAAATATTCACTATTGTAGTGTTGGGCAGTTGGATGTGAACAGCGCGTAGCGTTGCGCAGTTTGAGGTGAGCCGCCAGCAGTGGTGGATGTGGGGAGAGAGATGGCGGAGTTTTGAGAGCGGATGATCTGGACGTGTGTCCATCAGAGACGGTAAATTTTTGTAAGACTGGCTGTCATGAACTGATATATATTACGACTTTTGAACATTATTAAGGTAAATACGTTGTTTGTTCTCTATTAAAATCTTTCATTTGCTAACTATGCCTATCAGTAGTTAGTGCCTTCAGTAGTTAGAATCTTTTATTTAGCTGGCAGTATTGGCGCTCGCTCTATTGCAGTAGTTCGAGTAACGAAGATTTTTGTGAGGTAAGGTATAGATTATTGTTAGTCAGGGCCATTCTTTTGTAGGGATTATTGAAAGTCAGATTGCGTTGCGCTAAAAATATTGTGTGTCAGTTTAGTGTTGATCAGAATAGGTAAAGAGCGAAATGTCTGAGTACGTTCAGTTCTGCTCAGCTGTTTGAAAATCAAATAATGTAAGAGGTTTATCAGCACAGTAATTCATTAAATTTTCTAAGGGGACGTTTCAAGGCAGAGTATAGCTCTGTACTTGACTGCATCCAGTCGCCTCCACCCACATATTCCACATTTGCAGTGCGTTTCCTCTGTTTTCTGTATGTTTATGTATGTGAATGTGCCGCGCATGGCTCCCAGGACCTGCAGTAGACCCGAGTTAGCGTTCGAAAGTGGACCTGCCGCGCACTGTATATCCAGAACGAAGTTAGGCGGATCCACCACACATCACATCTGGGATAGAGCTCGCAGGTGGACCAACCACACATTACATCCGAAGAAGTGTTCTATGTTCGAAATTGGGTGCACCAGCGGGAGGACTGGGTGCTGGGAGACGACAGCAAGAGGAATCTGAGAAAACGTCGACATGGAAGCGAAGGGAACCAGGGAAACAGTTACTTTTTCTCCGTCAAGGCAGTATTCTACTGTATGTCTATTGAGATAGCAGTTATACACGCGAGTTGACTACTGTATTTGACGCTTTTAAGGAAAACAGAGAACCATCCGCCCCTAAACGTACGTGCATCGGCGTTAAAGGATAACAGAGAGTGGACGGGGTGATCGATTAAGATGGAGCTGTAACGAGGTACGACTTAATGACAGACTGATGACGCATTCTAGAGAGGTAGGGAGGTGTTGGCGTGGGTCATTTGACCATTTTTTCCGCTGTTCTGTCAGGATACATCAGTCGAGTGACATAGCCTGCATTCGACTCTTATACAACCACGTGTTCTGTATTTGACTTAGAGCACTGTCTACTTGCGATCGCTAACAGCAAACCTCTCGATAATCAGAGGACTTCAATCTCATGTGTGATGCTTCGTGACCAACCTGTTTCGACACATTCCTCTTGAAACGGAACTTGTTGTCCCGTTACATGTTTTTCACTATAAATTCTGGTACATGAGAGTTATAGTCAGAGAGAGTTTTTACTCTGCAGAAGTAAATAAGTGGGTAACAAGCAGGAGAGAATTGACCACGCTATGTTTATTCATTGTTTGATTGATTTTATTTTGTGTGTACCACGTTTCCCTGCGTTCTTTCCCTTGTGCGATCTGGACGGTATGAATGAGAAATTATATGAAGTAGCAGAAAGCTTTAGTTAGAGGTCGTAGCATTGCATAAGTACAGTGGCTCTGTGATAGGATAGTACCAACCCCTTGAACGCGAAAAAGTTTGGCAAAGATAGTGTGCAAATCAGGTCAGAGAGGTCACGAAGACACGAGTATTGGCACTGTTAGGTTAGCGAACCATCCCCTCCACCACCTTTTGAACGAGAAACGGTTAGGCGATGTGGCCGCAGGTCCACTTCTTCCTGGGTAGCGACGCTGGACAGACGTGGAGGACCGAGCTCTCGATTATGGTAATGTAAACAAAGGTATTACAGTGTTTCATATTTGCTCGATAACAAGGTCCAGATGTTGAAATCAGGTGTGAGATTACTACGAAACCCTCGTAAGGGAGTTTATTTTCATAATTTACTCAAGTTTCAGTAAGAACTTTGCGTTTCTGCCTTAGTCAGGCCACGCACCATGGGCCTTAAGCTCACGGTCATATTATTGGTCTGTGCTTAATGGAAGTTAACTTATTTTAATGTGGTCTTTCTTGTACAGTAATATTTTGGGGATTGTTTTTATTTTCTCATATGTTTCTTTGTGTACTTGCTTTCCCGCCAAGTGGTCGGTTGGAGCAACCTGCCGGCCGGAGTGGCCGAGCAGTTAAAGGCGCTACAGTCTGGAACCGCACGACCGCTACGGTCGCAGGTTCGAATCCTGCCTCGGGCATGGATGTGTGTGATGTCCTTAGGTTAGTTAGGTTTAAGTAGTTCTAAGTTCTAGTGCTCAGAGCCATTTGAACCATTTTTTTGGGAGCAACCGCCGCATTGGTAAAGTGCAGTTTCTTTGTGTACTTGCTTTCCCGCCAAGTGGTCGGTTGGAGCAACCGCCGCATTGGTAAAGTGCAGTTTCGGTTTGAAAGCGTATAGTAGACGTGTGAATAACCATACGATAGTGAGTGAGTGTAAGATAGGGAAGGAATAATCTAGTGTCTTCCTATTTTTCTCATTTCTATTGGCTACCGCAACTTGGCCATATGTGTGGAATAGTATTAATGTGATAATTAGTTAATGTTTCTTGCCCCCCCCTCCCCCCATCACTATCAGATTTGCTTGCAAAGTTGTGCGTTACGTGATATACATGGGTTAAACTCTTGTATCTAGGAAAGCTCAGATTTTAATGCCCATTAATGGAAAAAACACTCGCAAAATTTTCCCGCCATATGACAGTAAATGTTCTTTCCCCAACTCTGAACGCAAGATTAAACCAAAATAGGCAGTCATAGTCAAGTGAACCACTTGCTATCCCCTCTTCAGCTAACGTGTTAATGACAATTGAATTTAGGGAGATATTCTTCGACCTTGATCTAGTTCGCTTTTAGTGTCTTTGCTGAACTTGTTCTGTGTAACCTATAGCAATTAAATTTAATAAGCATGGGTTTAGGTATAATTGTGTGGCTGCATAAAACTGTATTAAAGCCAGGTCTGCGCTCACCTCTTCCTTTCCATAATTACGTGGCGAAAGTGAATCATGTTAACTACAGAGACCAGTAGTGATGTTCATTCCAACAGATACACGGTATTTGTTGAAATGCCATAGGTATTGAATAAATATCAAGTAATCTATGCCCTCGGCTGATTATTTCTTCCCTTCGTGAGGTGAAAGTTAATTACTATCACAGTCGAATACTGGGTAGACAAACGAAAGTAAATAGAAGCTGTATGCTGCCTATTAAGCCCTGCTTACGTGCCTTCTGTAGTGGTTCTAAAAATATTGCGTTATCCACTGCGGTCAAATTTTTACCAGTTGGTAAAAACCTCATGCTAGGAATACTCTGGCAATAACTCGCAGGGGCCTATAATTTCGTGGACCATACGAATTTGTTAAACCATTTCTACAGATGGTAACTTGCAGGAGTTGTAGGGTATGATAAGCGACGGTAATCTTCCTACCAGGTAGAGTTTTAACGATGACAATACCACCGCTAATAGAAGGTTACGTTTCACTCTAAACGAACGAAGGTTTATGCGATATACTCCATTCCCTTGTCGCATCTTGAGTATAAAATCAAGACTTCAGTTTCATAACTAAAGTGATTCTAATTTAGCAATAGGTGTTTGTAAGTCTCTGCAATCTCTATGTATACATCTGCTTGACAGACGTCCTGGTTACAGATTTAGTGGGAGCATAACGTGTAATTTCACATGTTAGACGCCTCTGTTATGCGTTTATCTGTGTCCTTGTAAGAGGAATTCCCAGTTACTAACGACCATTTTATATAGGACTGATGCGAGCATAGTATAATTTCTGAACCGTAATCGGATGTGAACAGTGGACGCTGTACAGGGTGATTCAAAAAGAATACCACAACTTTAAAAATGTGTATTTAATGAAAGAAACATAAGATAACCTTCTGTTATACATCATTACAAAGAGTATTTAAAAAGGTTTTTTTTCACTCAAAAACAAGTTCAGAGATGTTCAATATGGCCCCCTCCAGACACACGAGCAATATCAACCCGATACTCCAACTCGTTCCACACTCTCTGTAGCATATCAGGCGTAACAGTTTGGATAGCTGCTGTTATTTCTCGTTTCAAATCATCAATGGTGGCTGGGAGAGGTGACCGAAACACCATACCCCCATAAGAAAAAATCGCAGGGGGTAAGATCAGGGCTTCTTGGAGGCCAGTGATGCTCTGTCACGGGCTGCCTGGCGGCCGATCCATCGCCTCGGGTAGTTGACGTTCAGGTAGTTACGGACAGATAAGTGCCAATGTGGTGGCGCTCCATCCTACTGAAATATGAATTGTTGTGCTTCTTGTTCGAGCTGAGGGAACAGCCAATTCTCTAACATCTCCAGATACTGTAGTCCAGTTACAGTAGCACCTTCGAAGAAAAAGGGACCAAAAACTTTATTGGCTGAAATGGCACAAACACCCATTCTCCAACGTTTAATACACCACCTATCAGGAGGTTTAACACCATACTTCGTTCGAAATGCACGCTGAACAACTGCCGTCGATTCATTTCTGCCGTACTCAATAACACAAAAAGCTTTCTGTTGAGCGGTCGCCATCTTAGCATCAACTGACGCTGACGCCTAGTCAACAGCGCCTCAAGCGAACAAATGTACAACTAAATGAAACTTTATAGCTCCCTTAATTCGCCGACATATAGTGCTTAGCTCTGCCTTTTGTCGTTGCAGAGTTTTAAATTCCTAAAGTTGTGGTATTCTTTTTGAATCACCCTGTACATCTCTAGAAAGCTACATTTTGCACGTATGACACAGAATCGATATTTTAACGAGGTGGTTGTTTCATTTCACAGTTCGTTACCACAGTTTATCGTAGAGAAACCTGCAGGAATGATGTATGTCATGCGCTGGAAATGTATTTCTTACAATGGAATGATAACAGCGACCCATTCCACATGACTGATAGGTCTGAAACTGAAGCGATCTAACATTATAGCCCGTCTCAAGTGCAGAACTGTGTAGCTTTAGAGGCGTGTGTGGTTTTGTTCTCTTTTACCAATACCTTCTTGGTACTGATCCCAGACACTATAAAAATACTTTAACATTGATAGTGTAGTTGATTTACGTAAAATGCTTCGAACTCCATCCGACTGGAGCTCAATCATGCATAAAAACCACTCATTTCTTGTTCTTCTTAAGTCTGCTGTCGCATCACAGCACTTTCAAATCTACTACTATACACCGATAAGGGGTGCTAACCTCCTTGACATGGGGTCGTCTGGAGAAATCTTGTGCACTTGGATGGGCGAGGACTCGGTAAGCACCATTCATTCACGAGACGCGGAACGTAGCTGTCTACTTCTGGCCAGCTGCAGATTGAATCTGTAATGGTGTTTGCGGCGGGCCGGGGTCGGTCGTCTGCTTTTCTGTGAACGCTATCGTGCATTTCACCTTCCTGGATCGGATTCTTGGCGATGCCCCTTCGCTCTGTGGTGGCAGATACGGGCTACGCAGTGTAAAGCAGCGTTGATGAAACCACGACCTAATACCTACCACACACAGGCTGCTTAACTCTAGTTGAAAGTCAGTTCCTGAAAATTCATGATTAAAAAATCGGATGTTCGGGATCTTCAGTCTACTTGCAGAAAAGCGTTAAAGTTAGATTAACTCTGCTTTTTATTCATATTGAAACAGATGAAATGACTATCAAGTCCTTATTTAATGGCCAGCCGGAGTGGCCGAGCGGTTCTAGGCGCTACAGTCTGGAACCGAGCGACCGCTACTGTCGCAGGTTCGAATCCTGCCTCGGGCATGGATGTGTGTGATGTACTTAGGTTAGTTAGGTTTAAGTAGTTCTAAGTTCTAGGGGACTGATGACCTCAGAAGTTAGGTTGGTTGGTTGGTTGATTGGGGGAAGAGACCAAACAGCGAGGTTATCGGTCTCATAGGGTTAGGGAAGGATGGGGAAGGGAGTCGGCCGTGCCCTTTCAAAGGAACCATCCCGGCATTTGCCTGGAGCGATTTAGGGAAATCACGGAAAACCTAAATCAGGATGGCCGGACGCGGGATTGAACCGTCGTCCTTCCGAATGCGAGTCCAGTGTGCTAACCACTGCGCCACCTCGCTCGGTGGAAGTTAGGTCCCATAGTGCTCAGAGCCATTTGAACCTTATTTAATATGGTAAAACGTAATCATTCAAAGTTCACTCTCTATGTAACAAATATGCACTCGAAAAGTAGCCAGAATTTTAGTAAGTCCAACCCGTCTAATTTTCACGTTCTACCAGTCACAGACCCACAACTATTCGTGAGTTAAGTGTTCGGTCGTTTCAGTGGTCTTCTTTGTAAGAGACGCTATGAAAGTCTATCTGTTATTGTCCTTAACTTAATTTTAAAAAAAAACAAGTATAGATTTTAGGAGTTTTAGCTAATTGTCTTTATCTCCATAACTAAAATAAAAAAATTTGAAATTTTGACAGCATCATTCCAATAATAACAAAAGCCTGTGTACCAAATTTGAACAAAGTCGGATTATTTAGATTCGTAGAGGGTATGAATCTTCGTATCAACTGAATGTTACGCTATGCATTTCTCACGACAGGAAGTGTGAGCTGTGCTGTGAGCAAAGCAGAAAGAAAAAACATAGCCATTCTGTAGCAACCGTACTAGATGGCTGCGTGCCTTACTGCAACGAATGTCATCTTGCATTAACTTGCTGCGTTAGATACTGCAGGGTGGGTTGGTCAAAGACAGTGTGAGGGGATCTTTCAGTCTCTTAATTTTATCCTAAGACTGCGAGAATGCTCTGTGACTCACATCCGCGTAGAGATAGATCATAGATTATGCACTATGCTCGAGGTGCTAGAAATATGTAGAGCGCTGTCTGGTATACTTTGATGATGTATATGTTCGAGAATTAACAATGAGTGGACGTACTGCACAGTCATCTATCTACATTTTCAACGATACTCGCAAAGTAGAGAAGGGACAGTTAAGCGATTATATACTTATTATTACAGTTCATCGACGGTGTGTTTTCCACCCTATCCATACACTGGTACGCTATTGGTTACCACATAATGATTGACTGACATCGCTTGTTTGAGGTGGAGAAAGAGCTTTGGTAGAGGGGCAACACCTTCTGGAGATGGCTAGCACTGTAACAGTGATCACGTACATAATTGCAATATAAGGAATCAGTCGAAATGGAATGCAGAGCCATTAGCTATTCCGTCACAGTGACAGATGAGTTTAAATGTAGCGGTCGTCAATCACCTTCGGACAGTAGTTTGGAAACGCTCCAGAATGTGGCCAAAATCTTCCAGTTTCCTTATGTTGTAAATGTATTTGATTTAAAATCATCTAGTGTGTGCAGTGTGTTGTGGTAGTAGCAGTAACATGATTTACACCAAGCAATGTCTCGTCTAATGTGAGAAGCAA
Source organism: Schistocerca piceifrons (assembly GCF_021461385.2). Lineage (NCBI taxonomy): Eukaryota > Metazoa > Arthropoda > Insecta > Orthoptera > Acrididae > Schistocerca > Schistocerca piceifrons. The sequence continues at coordinate 647,565,420 of NC_060149.1, forward strand.
TGGTTCAGAAAGTGTTATAGTCATTTTAGAACCTGGCATGGACCTCGAAGACGTGGCCGAAAAACAAAAGTATGGCAGTGTAAAAAGCGTGTTACAGCAGAAAATCAATGTTTCAAACAACGACACAGGGACACAGGGAGCGTTTCTTGCGACTTATTGTATAGTTTGTTGGATACGGTCATCCTCCTACAGTACAGGCGATGCAACTTTACACTGGTCTGTGCAGTGGATCAACATCTGTATATTTAATAGGATCGTCACATGTGCTCGATGCTGGCAAGTATTTGTTTTCGATATATGTGAGCAGAGAGGTGCAGTAAAAATCTTGTGGGGATCTCTATCGGACGAAGTTAGTGTAGCTTTTATAGCTCGTAATTTTTCTCTGTTGGATGGTACAGAATAACGAAGATAGGATATAGGCGTGATAGACGTGAATGAGACCTGAGGGATGCCGATGTGCTTCGGACTGCAGTATCTGTATGAAGTTTAGAGACTCACCACATTGCAGTAGCAAAATCCTCTTCCTTCTCCCACTTCCTGTACTGTCTTTTAAACTACCTCATGTTCCAGGAGCAACCTTTGTTTGGGGTTGACTTTGCATATCGTACATTGTTGGCGGAGCTACGACAACTTGTTCCCATTTCCACCGAATGTTCAAAACACGGTCTTGTTGCACTAATTCGGTTCACTCGTTTCTACATGGGTCGCAGAAGGTTGTGGATATAGCTCTTTCCGACTTCTGCTCAGTTCCGACTTAAATTGGAACTATCACATACCCAAAGCTGCAGAAATGGCAACAGTTGCAAGAGGTTGGGAATATCTAAAATTTTACTGTAGCAGATAGGTTCGAAAAAGGTGACTCGATTCGAGATATGAGAGTGCTAGAAATATGATTTACTAGTGGCTGTAATCATTAAAGGACTTCTAGATCGGATACAATATAGGTATGTGGTTGAATGGAAAGACTTAATTCCAAATCATAGACATCATTTGTACCGGAGAGCGTAGCACTGGAGATAAATTCTGCCGAAAATTTTTCCAAAGGTACAGACGGTGTTTAGAAAGGATAGATTGCATGCAACCGGTGGTGGAGTGTTCGTCGCTATTAGTAGTAGTTTATCCTGTAGTGAAGTAGAAGTGGATAGTTCCTGTGAATTATTATGGGTGGAGGTTACACTAAACAACCGAACTAGGTTAATAATTGGCTCCTTTTACCGACCTCCCGACTCAGCAGCATTAGTGGCAGAACAACTGAGAGAAAATTTGGAATACATTTCACATAAATTTTCTCAGCATGTTATAGTCTTAGGTGGAGATTTCAATTTACCAGATATAGACTGGGACACTCAGATGTTTAGGACGAGTGGTAGGGACAGACCATCGAGTGACATTATACTGAGTGCACTATCCGAAAATTACCTCGAGCTATTAAACAGAGAACCGACTCGTGGAGATAACATCTTGGACCTACTGATAACAAACAGACCCGAACTTTTCGACTCTGTATGTACAGAACAGGGAATCAGTGATCATAAGGCCATTGCAGCATCCCTGAATATGGAAGTTAATAGGAATATAAAAAAAGGGAGGAAGGTTTATCTGTTTAGCAAGAGTAATAGAAGGCAGATTTCAGACTACCTAACAGATCAAAACGAAAATTTCTGTTCCGACACTGACAATGTTGAGTGTTTATGGAAAAAGTTCAAGGCAATCGTAAAATGCGTTTTAGACAGGTACGTGCCGAGTAAAACTGTGAGGGACGGGAAAAACCCACCGTGGTACAACAACAAAGTTAGGAAACTACTGCGAAAGCAAAGAGAGCTCCACTCCAAGTTTAAACGCAGCCAAAACCTCTCAGACAAACAGAAGCTAAACGATGTCAAAGTTAGCGTAAGGAGGGCTATGCGTGAAGTGTCCAGTGAATTCGAAAGTAAAATTCTATGTACCGACTTGACAGAAAATCCTAGAAAGTTCTGGTCTTACGTTAAATCAGTAAGTGGCTCGAAACAGCATATCCAGACACTACGAGATGATGATGGCATTGAAACAGAGGATGACACGCGTAAAGCTGAAATACTAAACACCTTTTTCCAAAGCTGTTTCACAGAGGAAGACCGCACTGCAGTTCCTTCTCTAAATCCTCGCACAAACGAAAAAATGGCTGACATCGAAATAAGTGTCCAAGGAATAGAAAAGCAACTGGAATCACTCAATACAGGAAAGTCCACTGGACCTGACGGGATACCAATTCGATTCTACACAGAGTACGCGAAAGAACTTGCCCCCCTTCTAACAGCCGTGTGCCGCAAGTCTCTAGAGGAACGGAGGGTTCCAAATGATTGGAAAAGAGCACAGATAGTCCCAGTCTTCAAGAAGGGTCGTCGAGCAGATGCGCAAAACTCTCTCTTACGTCGATCTCTTGTAGAATTTTAGAACATGTTTTTTGCTCGCGTATCATGTCATTTCTGGAAACCCATAATTTACTATGTAGGAATCAACATGGATTCCGGAAACAGCGATCGTGTGAGACCCAACTCGCCTTATTTGTTCATGAGACCCAGAAAATATTAGATACAGGCTCCCAGGTAGATGCTATTTTTCTTGACTTCCGGAAGGCGTTCGATACAGTTCCGCACTGTCGCCTGATAAACAAAGTAAGAGCCTACGGAATATCAGACCAGCTGTGTGGCTGGATTGAAGAGTTTTTAGCAAACAGAACACAGCATGTTGTTACCAATGGAGATACGTCTACAGACGTTAAAGTAACCTCTGGCGTGCCACAGGGGAGTGTTATGGGACCATTGCTTTTCACAATATATATAAATGACTTAGTAGATAGTGTCGGAAGTTCCATGCGGCTTTTCGCGGATGATGCTGTAGTATACAGAGAAGTTGCAGCATTAGAAAATTGTAGCGAAATGCAGGAAGATCTGCAGCGGATAGGCACTTGGTGCAGGGAGTGGCAACTGACCCTTAACATAGACAAATGTAATGTATTGCGAATACATAGAAAGAAGGATCCTTTATTGTATGATTATATGATAGCGGAACAAACACTGGTAGCACTTACTTCTGTAAAATATCTGGGAGTATGCGTGCGGAACGATTTGAAGTGGAATGATCATATAAAATTAATTGTTGGTAAGGCGGGTACCAGGTTGAGATTCATTGGGAGAGTCCTTAGAAAATGTAGTCCATCAACAAAGGAGGTGGCTTACAAAACACTCGTTCGACCTATACTTGAGTATTGCTCATCAGTGTGGGATCCGTACCAGATCGGTCTGACGGAGGAGATAGAGAAGATCCAAAGAAGAGCGGCGCGTTTCGTCACAGGGTTATTTGGTAACCGTGATAGCGTTACGGAGATGTTTAATAAACTCAAGTGGCAGACTCTGCAAGAGAGGCGCTCTGCATCGCGGTGTAGCTTGCTCGCCAGGTTTCGAGAGGGTGCGTTTCTGGATGAGGTATCGAATATATTGCTTCCCCCTACTTATACCTCCCGAGGAGATCACGAATGTAAAATTAGAGAGATTAGAGCGCGCACGGAGGCTTTCAGACAGTCGTTCTTCCCGCGAACCATACGCGACTGGAACAGGAAAGGGAGGTAATGACAGTGGCACGTAAAGTGCCCTCCGCCACACACCGTTGGGTGGCTTGCGGAGTATCAATGTAGATGTAGATGTAGATGTAGATCTGGAAATTTAATGTACATTTCTTATGATCTCAATCAGCACACCATCTACTGTTTGTGGCCCTTCTTAATCAATATTCGTCTACAACCCAGTTGATATATCACAGAACCTCTGACATTGCATCGAGACAGAATGCATTACAGACGCTGGAGAAATATCTAGCGGCAGTGTGAAGGAGTTGCACATACCGGTTTGACACCACGAGCCTTAGCTGAATAACTTTCTAAATTCGGTTAAGTTAATTTCGAGGTTGCACCGTCAGCGATGTGTAACTGCACTGTTGGTTTGATAATATACTGTCTGGCGATCACCGTAGATATTCAGTGCTGTGATATTTGTCTGGAAAAAACACTTCATTTGGAGGTAATGCCATACCTCGATTTATAAAGCCAGTATACTTTTAACATGGATTTTGTATGAACCTCTATAACCAAGACTGCTTGTGACAGTAACATACAGTAGTTGTTGCGATTGTGTTTAACATCTGGCGGTTTGTAAGACGGTTCCGCCTCTCTAAGAGACAGTGGTATGACTCACAAGAAAAACTTATGAGACATGTCCACGCATCACTGATTTTCGGTCAGTATTATTTCGTATTTCCAGCAACCAGTTATTGGCAAAGTATTATACTTAGTAGTAGGTGATGCGTGATAAGTTCGCCTTGAGCATCAGGCTTATAAAGTATGTGTTTCTGTTCTGACATGTGCAAAGGAAATCAGTATGTCCAGTCGTAAGGAAGGTATGTATTTTACGTGGAATACTGAGATAGCAAAGGGAACAGTGTGTCAGGTCATAAGAATGGTATAGATATTTCTATTTCCAGAATCACCGCCGTCAGCAGGCTGTCTTTCTGATACTTCGTTCAACTGAGACCGCAGTTGTAGCATTTAATTGTAAGTATAGCGGTCATATATATACATGTGGCCGATTTCGTTGGAGGATTCTGTCTATGCGTGCTTTTCGTGGTGGCTGTGGCGGTGGTGGCCTGTGGCGGGAATGATACACGTTTCCCGCTAACAGCAGGAGCTGTCCAAATGGAGAGGCCTCTTTGGGATGCAGGTATGTAGTTGACTTAACCATGTCGTCCTCTAGACCGCCGAATGGCAGACTAATACTTAATACGTGATGGACAGCTTTCGAGATCGCATGGAAATTTGAAAAGATTTCAATATGGACATGTGTTTGCGCTGGACCATTATTCACACCCGAGCAGGTTGTCTGACTGCTTCTTCACATTTCCCATCTTTATTTGGTTGAGAGAAGATCGATTGTGGTGTGTGTTGAGTGCATCTAGCAGGTGAAACACACGTGGGGGACACGTTTGCTGGTTTTCTAGACTTGAGACACATCTTAATTGACTTTAAATAAGGATGTTTTGGAATCTGTTATATCACTGCCATCGGTATTTGGATTCGCGAATTTTTCCTATATTTTTTGCGAGTTTTCACGTAAAGATCTTCGCAGACGGGTAATTTTCTATTTACTAAATGGTTTACAGCACGCTCCACCTCGCTAAAATTTCGGGTTTGTAGAGAAATAATTTCCAGTCTATATCTTCAGAACTATGTTGCACGAGCGATCGGTAGCATATGAAGTTATCGCGTAAGTGGTATATTATTCTGGCAAACCATGTGAAAATACATATGTTCTCGTAATACCAGAGTCTGGAGATGTGTGTAGAAAGTCGGGGCCAGAAACGACGACTCCTTTGTGCCGAGAGGAACTGACCCAGCCTTTATACAATAGTCTTCATGGTATATGTAAGAGTTTCTGGTGGTCGTTACTTCATGTCCTATCGTGAGAGACATATAGATTCAGCATATCGATAGCCGTAAGGCACATGAAAGATTTTTTTATGTAGAAAATTATGTGCGCTTTAGATACTGAGATTCGTTCCAGAACCACGGTCACATACAGTACATTACTTGATGTCTGACTGTGGCAGCAATCCTAATATTTAATTGTAGTTACACTGTTAAATATGTGTCTGGTTCCCAATATTCTTGTGAGTAGAAAGCGTAGCAGGAAGCAAGCAGGTTGGGGCCAGAAACAGTAACTCCTTTGTTTCGAGATAGGGGTTGCCTTTCCTTTGTACACCAGTTCAGAGTGTCTCAGACAGCTACCGACCTATGATGACTTCTCTCGCAACTCCCCCTGGGTGGGTGAATAGTGAACTAACACCCAGTTTGCATTGAGTTGCCTTCAGGACCATATGTATCGCATGTATACACTGTGGAAAATTTGAGAAGACTCAATATGACGAATGTTTGCACTGGGAGTATTGATAGCATTCGAACTCTTACCACTTAGGTCCTCCTGAGGTGGGCACTAGACCATGGCCAGCTGTCCTCTCTGTGGCTGACAGGCACTTCTGCGGCTGCAGTCATGGGCCGTGTTTACAGTGACAGTCTCCTCCGTCGGCGATGCACTGTGGCATGGTGAGTGCGTGGGATGTGTTTGACGATCTGTAGACTAATTTTGCATGGTTTAATTGTCAGTGCATTATGGCGATCTGTACAAAATAATTTTTTGGCGCTGAAAGTCTTGTCTGCAGAAAAAAAGGCGTACAGTGCTCCTACACTGGCTGCAGCAGCAGTTTGATAGCTAATTTCAGTAAGAGATGGGCTGTCCCATTGGCATCATCAGGAAGGGTGCATTCAGTGTTATTTGGACTATTTTCGTAAACAGGTCCTGTTAGGACCAGTATTTCCATGCAGGCAAGCTGATACATCACGAAAGCTCCTACAAAAGCGACTGTTAAGTATTTCTACAACACTCTACAATTTCCGAGAGGTCGACTTGGCTCTTATTTTCATATCCATGTGACATCAGTACAGCATTGAGAACCTTTTAGATGTGGCTGCGATGGTGAGTCACTAAGTTAACATTTCATGGCGATACATTAGCCACACTAAGCAGGTAAACGCGCGTGTGTGGCTAGATGCAGCTCACATGTCCCATTAGGATCGCTAGGAACAATGCACCCTAAGTTATTCTGGGAAGAGTTTTAACAGATTTGTAAAGCGCTGGACCTACAGCTCTGCATCATCGCGCCAGCAACGGTGAACACGTATTTCGACAGGTATTTCTCAGGTATCATATATCAAAGGGATGCCACTGCCTCATCCTTGCGGGACCCAAACTCACACCTGCGCGTGTTTCGGCAACTGACAGCTGCGTCATCACTTCGCAGGGGCTGCCAGTGCATCCCGACTCCTGGGAGAACGTGCGGTAGCATCCTGTGCAGTCCAGTGGATAGGTATGGTGGGTGTTGGTTGCTTTGAAACCGAAAGTTTTTTAACAGTGTGTAATTACGTGTGATGTGTGGTTCATCACAGTACTCCTTGTGCAGTGGGAATAAAAAACAGAAATGCGGTTGATGTAATTGCTTCTCACAAGACCTGCACCTTTCCAAACAGCAGAGAATGACGAGCAAGTGAAATCCAAACCCTTCAAACTAATTTTTTTATGAAAAAACAATATACCCTTGAATTTTCGTTTGTGAGATCCTTCCTCTCCTCTAAAGAGCCGCCAATTTCCTGGTAGGGGAGAGGAGGGGGAGGGGCGAAGGTGCCAGGAATGGGGAGGTGGGGGTGGTGGTCGATTTCCTGAAAAATTCTTAAAATAAATAAACTATATTCCCCACATTGTCTAGACTGCTTAAACAATATTCCGTACACAGCAATCGATTTCTGGACGAATTCTTTAACTAAATAAATAAACTGTATTCCATACACTGCCATACATAACTAAACAATATTCTATACATTGTCTTAATTGTTTAAACAATATTCCATAAACTACAATCGAATTCCCTCCAAATGGCCGATGAATTGAGTCTTTTTCCTGCCAATTTCCGGGACGGAGGGAAGATTAGAGGGGAGAGGTTTTACCACAGGGGTGAGGTTAAGTAGTTGATCAATTTAATTAAGTAGTCAATCAAAGTGATAAGAGTGAGAGGGGCTATTCCAATAACTCAGACCTGAAAGTGTACCTGTAGGAGGGAGGAGAGAGGTTTTCAGAGAGGTAGGGGGGGGAGTGAGTGGGAGGGGCTGGGGAACAATAAGTTAAGGACCTGTCAGTCAAAAGGAATGATCCTTTTAGCAGAACAATAGGTTAAGGATGTGTCAATCCAAGGAGAACAATAGGAGAATGACCTGTCAAAGGAGAACAATAGGTTAAGTATCTTCAATCAAAGGAGGACAATAGGTTTCCCCTGAGTGATTACCTGCACCTGATGTAGGCAACCCACACTAACAAAATTCTCCAGCTCTCTCTTTGCCCTACTACTTTCACTTCCCAGCGAAACTTCTGCAACGTGGTTGAAACAACCTTAACAACATGTGGTTGGGCCCACTAAGTTCACTAGATAATTTCTCTCATTCTTTACTGTGTGAGTTACAGGAATGAGAGAATGTTCATTATCGATGCCCCACTATCTGTGTGCTACTGCTGCTGTAGCCATAAATTCAAGTCATGCTGGAAAAATGTATTTAAAGTCTCATGTTTCTCCTCCTCTGCTATAATTTAAAACAACAGCAAAGATATTCAGTAACGGAATGCTACAAAACCCTTCAGTTTGTACTACAGTGCTGTATAGATAAAAAAATAATTCACAATCGTCAGATGCCTGATGCAGTTTGCCAAAATTCATTAATTGTTGCTATATTATTATTTATTAGTTCATAGTTATTTTTATATCGTTTTCCACTACTTATTAATTAATTTTTATTTATTTAATCGTCATATACCAGATGCAGTTTGTCAAATTCAGTAACTGTTGCTATATTATATAGTGATTAGTTCACAGCTATTTTTATATCGCTTATTTTCAGTATTGTTGAATTGAATGTTCAACACACATAATTTTTGTATTTATCGTAAGTATTCATCTGCAGAGTAATAGCAGGATACTCAGTGAAAGCTGAAGAACCCAGTAACGTAGGTACAAAACTCTTTTCATTGTCATAATTTATGAAACATTCGCAGTGGGTGTGGAGGATGTGAGGAGGAAAAGGGCGTGAAGATCCATGATCCAATTTCCTGGTTTTTGTATCTCGTCACCCTCTGTTATGCTGCCAGAGCACTGAAATTATGTCGCACGTCTCGTCATGGCTGGTGAAATATTAGAGCCAGCCAATAGAAGAAGACCACTTGGCCACCTTCTCCTCCTTCCGATTCAGAGTTCGAGGAAGCAGAATGTCCATTATTGCGCAAGTGCCCAGGGATTAGTCTTAAGTACTCGCAAGACTCCAGCTCACGGCAGGTTCGTAAACAAGTACAATCTCCCATTTGCAGCAACCGCATTTTCCTCTATGTACGTTCCCATGGTTAATGGATTCATCGAAGCAGTTTGCTTACCTCGTGCCAAAGAGCGACAGTCAACGAGTCCCTTCTTGTAACTGTGAGCCATTCACAACAAAGTCTACAGCGATATACCTTTCCCTCGTCAGTCTACGTTGTTGTCATCCCAAGTTCCCACTAGTAGACACTTCATCAGTTCATTTTATATGTCGGGACTGTGGATCTTGGCCATGGCACGTCAGGCTGCCCGTTTACTACAATGCATATCTGCTTAAATACTCTGAAAAGTTCCACATACCAATATTTTGTGGAGTAGTTATGTGCAATACGTTGCCTAGCTCTATACGGAAAACAAATGAATGTGTAATTGTGAATTTATTCGCTGAGGGAGGTAGTGGAAGTCATGGAGTGGTGTATGAGACGAAAAATGCAGATAACATCTATTATTTTGATTCATTTGGGGATATACTACCGCCGGGAGAACTGCGATACTATTTCACTGACAACATATGCATCTTCTATAAAATTTAACTCTGTCAGAACTTCAGTGAGTATGTGTGTGGACATTTATACGTCTTTTTCTCTTAATGGTTGCCGCCGTTGTGGCCGAGAAGTTCTAGGCACTTCAGTCCGGAACCACGGTGCTGCTACGGTCGGTGGTTCGAATCCTGCCTCGGGCATGGATGTGTGTGATGTCCTTAGGTTAGTTATGTCTAAGTAGTTCTAAGTCTAGGGCATTAATGACCTCAGATGTTAAGTCCCATAATGCTTAGAGCCATTTGAACCATTTGAATCTCCTAATGATTGCAATGATGAAGAATTGTATATAACAACGATTACTACACATTCAGTAATTGATTCAAATGGCTGTGAGCACTATGGGACTTAAAATCTGAGGTCATCAGTCCCCTAGAACTTAGAACTACTTAAGCCGAACTAACCTAAGGACATCACACACATCCATTCCCGAGGCAGAATTCGAACCTGCGACGCTAGCGGTCGCGCGGTTCCAGACTGAAGCGCCTAGAACCGCTCAGCCACACCGGCCGGCCACATTCAGTAATTAGTGGAGTTTCAAGAGTAATGTCGTACACTCTGATATTAAATGGAGGATATCCTTTTCTACTTACAAGTTATCTTCTGTCACTGAATTTAAGTAAATGAGTTGGGAGTATTTCATACATCTGATTATAACATACAAACATACTCTGAATATCGTATCATCAAACTGCAAATTATATCTTGTGGATAGTAAAGATATGGACATTCCCTAAGGAGCATGCTATACTGATGACATAAACACATAATTAAAACAGTCTGCACAAGATTTTGAGTTATGTGGCAACATCAATATGCTTAAAGCTAACATATCAACAACAGAAAGTAGTATAGACTTTGGACAGGAAGACTCAGTAAGACAACTTTTGGACTGTTCAAAGTGACAAAGTCTGGCATCAAATGAGAAATTTTTATGAATCAGGTCAACCATTATATAGGGTGAAAAAAAATTCAGGCACTCAGTCTTTGCAACGCTATTCCTTACATGCCAGCAATACAAAAATGTTTCACAAAATTTTGACCTGCTACTATTTCTGTTACTAAATGGATGTTAAAGATTGGCAGTCTGGCAACACAATAATCACATGTACGGTAACCATCTCTGTCAGCATATGGGCTTAGTGCTGGGTAATCCGTGCAGTTGACTGCGTTTTGGGTTAGCAAGCAGGAGTTCGACGGTTAGATTCTGGGTCAAGGCGTATTTTTTTTTTTTTTTTCATTCACTAAATGTAGCCAGCGTGGTACGGTATCTGGCATCTTAATCAACATCCCGCGATTACAGTGGGTCTCCTACAAAATCTTATGGGACTTAACTGCTAAGGTCATCAGTCCCCAAGCTTAAACACTACTTAACCTAAATTATCCTAAGGACAAACACACACACACACACACACCCATGCCCGAGGGAGGACTCGAACCTCCGCCGGGACCAGCCGCACAGTCCATGACTGCAGCGCCTCAGACCGCTCAGCTAATCCCGCGCGGCACAATCGTTTTCATTGGACAACTTTTAAAGAAGCCTTCTGCACGTCATGGGCGCGAATTGTTTCGCACCACTTCGCTTACTAGATGTGTACCCTACCCAATGGTCCCATCGAGTAGTACCAATTATTATCCTCGTCACAATCAGGCCCACTACATTTAGTTAGTGCCTTACATCACCATTAAGGCCAGCAACACGCTTTGCAAATAATTTCCAAACTTGGTTACCATTTGTATGTGTTATAACCATGGAACCACTAATTATGAATTCCAATATTGAGTCTGCAAAGTACACGCTGTTTAGTAAGTATCTCGGTGCATTAGTGTCATTATTATTATTAGTAATAGTAGTAGTAGTAGTATTGGTGGTAGTAGTGGTAGTAGTGGTAGTAGTAAAATCGATCGACCTTTTCATAATTAGCAGTATCGGGATAAATCATGCAGAACAAGAGCTGTAAGAGAGGTGTAACAGTCCACTGTGACTAATGATGTGTACACCGTATGTGCTGTTCATCAGACAGGGACTAGTTGCTAGTAGAGAAATGCGCTCGTGACACACATCGTATTTTCTTCTCGTGTTATTCTAACATAGTGTGGCAGACGTATGGCGTACAAAAACGATGAATCTGGAAGAGGGAGGAGGAGATGAGTGTTAAACCTCCCCGAGGTCATTAGAGACGGAGTACAAGCTCGGACTGGGAAAGGATAAGGAGGGAAATCGGCCATGCCCTTTCAAAGGAACCATCGCGTCATTTGCCTGAAGCGATTTAGGGAAATCCAGGTGTATAGCCGCCGCGTTCACCTGACATTAATTCCCACCGACAAATGTGAAAGAACTGAAAGCGCATGTTCGTAGTGCTATTGTATCTGTGGATGCAGCCGCGTGCAGAAGAGTCCAGATTTGTATGATCCAGCGTCTAGCACAATGTTCGGACGTGCAGGGGGTATCGCTTTGAGCATATGCTCAGAGGACAACGTATTCTCTGTAAACGCAATGCGGTTACTAATATGGCAATTATTATTGTCACTGGTTGCTAATATGTTACATCTGAGCGGACGTACTGCATGTAATATAAACGCCTAATAGATGTTGAATTATTTAACTGTGTAATCATCTGTAATACCTCTAAATTTATATTGGTTTTGTAGTCATCCTGTCCTATGGCACGTCATTTGTTTCAACTGTCTATTTCTGACTTTTCTGGGCACGTTTGAAATGAATTGGCGTTGAAATGAAATTGGCAAGTAAAAACAAATGCATCTCGACCCAGAATCTAACCCTCGAAATCCTGTATGCTAACCCGAAACGTTGTCCACTCCACCAACTGCAACACGTTACTCCTACCTGGCTACAAAAGTAGTTACCGTAGATGTGATTAAGTTGGCCAGACTGCCAGTATTTAACGTCCGGAAATATGCACAGGGAGATTTTATGACAGACATTTTTGTATTGTTAGCATGTGATGAATTGAGCTGCAAAGTCTGAGCGCGCGAATTTTTCTTCACCCAGTATAAATATTTCGGATAAATACAACATGCGCCGAATGTAATACTGCAATCAGTTAGCGTTTCAACTACAAACTGATTATCACAATCTTCGGCTTCTTCCCTAGAGATGACCCAGGACATAAAATGGTAAAGGTACCAAATGATGCCATATACCTCCCAGTAATTCTTCAAACATTAAACCATCTTCAGAAGAATACTGTTGATCAAGACAGATATCTCGTTGAGTTTTGTGGGGAACATTATAATACGACTGCATTTACATCTACATGCATACTCCTCAACCCACCGTATGGTGCGTGGCGGAGGGTACCCCGCACCACTACTAGTCCTTTCCCTTCCTGCTCCACTAGCAAAGAGAGTGAGGAAAAAACGACTGTCTAGATCGTTCTGCAGTCAGCCTCAATGCTGATCCCCTCCATAGTGTTCTTCGAAAAGTACGTCGCCTTCCCTCCAATGATTCCAATTTGTGTCCCCGAAGAATCTCCATAATACTTGTGTGTTGTTTGAACATACCAGTAACAAATCTAGCAGCCCGTCTCTGAATTGCTCCGATGTCTTCCTTTAATCCAACTTCGTACAGGTCCCAAATACTCGAACAATACTTAACAGTGGATCACGGTAATGTCCTACATGTGGTTTGCTTTAGAGATGAACCACACTTTCCTAAAATTCTCCGAATAAACCGAAGTCAACCATTCGCCTTCCCTACTATAATGCTTACTTACTCACTCCCTTTCATATTGTATTGCAACGTTACGCCCTGACAGTTAAACATCATAACTGTGTCAGGCAGCACACTACTGATGCTGTATTCGAGGATTAAGGGTTTGCTTTTCCTTCTCATCTGCATTAATTAAGTTACTTTTATTTGCATTTAGAGCTAGCTCTCATTCAGCACACCAACTATAAATTTTGTCTAAGTCTTCTTGTATCTTCCTACAGTCCTCCTGCTTAGCTGGGTGGTAACGTGGTCACCTCCTATGCAAGTGGGCCCATTTTCGATTCCCGAATGGGTAGGAGATTTTTTCCCCCCGTGGACTGGGTGTTGTGTTGTCCTCATCACCATTTCATCCTCATCACCGGCGCGCAAGTCGCCCAACGTGGCGTCGACTGAAATAAGACTTGCACTTGGCGGCGGTACTACCCCGGATGGGGCCTCCCGGCCAACGATGCCACACGCTCATTTCATTTCATTTCCTCCTACAGTCACTCAACGATCACACCTTCCCATTCACCATAGCGTCATCAGCAAACAGCCAAATACTGCTGCTTATCTTGTTCACCACATCATTTATGTAGGTAGGAAATAACAGCGGTCCTATCACACATCCCTTGGGCACTCCTGACAACACACTTGTCTCTGATGAACACTCGTACTGGTTCATGTTACTTAAGAAGTCTTTGAGTCGCTCACATACTTGGGAACTTATTCGGTATCGTTGTACTTTCGTTAACAGTCGGCAGTGTGGCACCATGTCAAATGCTATACCTGAAATAAGGGCATGGGATATGTTATAAAAGCATTTTACGCAGCCACCAGCATTTCACTTCACAGTTGAAAAGCAACGTGTTAACACAAGTGAACTATAACTAGCTTAAATCACTAGGTTAGAAACCATGCAACAATGAATACCTTTGGAGAACAACGGACAAATTACTCATTATGATTACATCTCTCACAAATATTATGCTTCAACAATTTTTACTTGTAATTATGAGACATGAATAGTTATACATCAAGATGTTACAATACTTCCAAACACTAGATTTCCATACTTCGATGGAGAATTTATACACCCAGATGGATAGGAAACAAAAACGTTACATCTAACACGAAATGCATTTGCATTTATTTTTTTTTAAGGAACAGGATAGGAACAAAACGGTGTGGAAATAGACTGTACACGGAATGTTGGAATCATATCAACCCTCAAGCCATATGTTTCTGCACATAAATAAGACCTAAATGTATTGGGACATGTTGGCTGGATGGCACATAAAACGCAAAAAGACCTTTGCTGGATTATAGGTGTACAAATTCATTCATATCACTGAATATGTTAATGGGTTATTTCGAGAACATGAAACATGTTTTGGTAAATGGTAAGCATGAATTGTTACTAGTAGGCAGTGCAACAGACAAGGACTCGTATATTCAATATATAGAAGGAACCATTGATATAGTTATTGACAAGCTGCTGTAGAAAGTAACTGATTTATCACTAAGTGACTAAAATGCCTAAAAATAATTAAAAATTGTTAGTGGTGGAATTTAGTTATCCTTAAGCTTTGGGTCATGAGAACTGTTCGAATACCCACTGCTACTCACATCAGCACCACAAACAGTGAGCATTAAAACATCAGTTTAACTTGAAACGTTATGACTCATAATGCTGGCACTGCAAACTGTTCGCAGTGAAAAAAATTCTAGCGAATTTGACAATTTATTGTAACTTAACAAATGATAAATTGTTTCTTCAATCGGAATTTTACCCCTATGACAGTTTACAACACGATTATGACCCCACCCTTTGCAGTCTTCTGTCTGATATGTATTCCAGATTTCGCAGTTTCTATTCCGAAGGTACAGAATATCATATCCGTATGTTAAACCAGAGAGAATTTAAGCAGACAGTATCCATTTTTGTAGTCGACTGTTCAAAACAAAACTGGATTGTTAAAATAGGACCGAATGATGTACATATAGAATTTGAATGTTAGGAAAATTTCCCACAGAATGGTATTTCATGCTGATAGAGATGCACTCGTACTTCCTACAGCCGACTGAGCGAGTCTGGAACGGGTCAAATTGTGGCCTTCCAGTGGCAGACGTGAGAATTCCCATTTCCATAGATGAGATTCTGGAAGTCCACACTGTACAGATGCATGCCAGGATCGTCGTATTGTAAGTCCAGTAGAGGCGGATTGTGTAGCTACCACTGCACCGACAAGAGGGCTTGTGAGCCCAGACGTGTCAACACGAACTGTTGTGACTCAGTTATTAGCAATGGGACTATGGCCACACACACATCTAGCCAGTCTTCCACTCATGCCACATCATCGATGTGCACAGCTCCACTGATGCGGCCAGAGAATCACTTGGAAGATGGAACGGCGCACCGCTGTCTCCAGCGATGAAAGCAGATTCTTCCTGCATGCAAGTGATGGTCGTTTGTGCGTGCAACATAAACTTAGTTAGTGCTGTCTCATACAGTGCACTCGTCCAAGACACACTAACCTGACCCAAGGCCTCTATGGTCTGGGGTGTGATAAGCTACAGCTCTTGTTCATATTTAGTGTTTCTGGAGGCGACGCGAACTATCCCTTGGTATGTGCAGAACGTTACTAGTTTCATTCTTTTGCTGTTATTGCAACGTGAACATGCTGTGTTGTTCCTACAGAATAATGCTCGCCCACACACTGCCTGTGAAACTCTATGTTCTCTGCAAGCCGTGAAGCAACTTGTTTGCCAGCACAATCTCTGGACTTGTCTCCAATCGAGCATATGTAGGATGTGGTGGGGCGAGAAGTGCCACATGCGACTCGTCAGCCAACAACTCTTACCGAACTACGTGATCAGGTCGAGCAGGCGTGGCATAACGTATCCTAGGACAGTATTCGCCATATGTTGGGCCAACTGGATTGCATCACGTGAAGGCTACACCACGTACTAATACAGGTGTTACGGTAAGGGTCGATACCTGGTACTTCAGAACTGTTTGTATTATTGACCTGTTTTGTAATCAATTCATGTACTCTATATGCACTGTTGCAACAATAAATCTTGAGTGAATTGGAAACCTCTAAAAGGGTGCACAAAATTTTTTTTCTAGCAGTGTATATGTACTGTCTATTTGTTGTTGTTTAACACCATTGCTAATTGCTTATCATTTTTTGTCTCTTCCAGCAGTAGTTGATGATGAGATTGAGGCTACAGGCAGATAGTGTCCCAGTCATCAGATTCTGCACTAGATCCATTGCAGATGACGTTGTCTGTAGCTGGTCCATTGTGGGCATCCATCTCTATCTCCAGAGGTGGCTCTCCCTCTAATAACAACAGTGACATAAATACACTGACCAGCAGTTGTTACTTCACCTGTTCAAATAATATGGATAATAATCAGATGCATTAAATTCAGCAAATCATAGAATGACTATTTTCATTGACTAAAGTTGCACTTGGGAACAAGATATCATTTGCCTGGGTTGATCATCGCATCAGGTATCTTGACCCTATTGTTTTCCTAAATACATGCAAACATGTTTTGCAGCGGGAAGTTCCAAAGACTGCAGACAAATTGCAGTATCCTGTCATTAAGTGGAATTCCTCACTGTGGTGTATGTTCAAAATTCTGTTGAAACTCGATGCTGCTGTTAGCACATCCATCCAGCACATGTGAGGTGAAACTGCCATGATATCACAGAGTACTTCAGTTGCTGAATCGTTTGAGGAATCTATCCTAAATGTCATAGAGGCTCGTTTTTGTTAATTCCTAGAAAGTTCTTAATAGAGTCCTGTATTTGGACATATACATGTATGTGATTAATCCATTAAATGGAGGGTATTCTCATATCTGTCCTCTAAAGGATTTAGCAAATAAAAATGGCGTTGCCAATGGCCAAACTTCGACTACTTTTTCTTTGATTGATTACTTATGTCTTGTGAAAGAAATTTTATGATACATCCCGCGTATAAGAGTATATATTACGTGAGTGATATTACACTATTTATATTACACTACTAGCCATTAAAACTGCTACACCACGAAGATGACGTACTACAGACGTGAAATTTATCCTACAGGAAGAAGACGCTGTGATATGCAAATGATTAGCTTTTCAGAGGATTCACACAAAGTTGGCGCCGGTGGCGAACCTACAACGTGCTGATATGAGGAAAGTTTCCAACCGATTTCTCATACACAAACAGCAGTTGACCGGCGTTGCCTGGTGAAACGTTGTTGTGATGCCTCGTGTAAGGAGGAGAAATACGTACCATCACGTTTCCGACTTTGATAAAGGTCGGATTGTAGCCTATGGCGATTGCGGTTTATCGTATCGCGACATTGCTGCTCGCGTTGGTCGAGATCCAATTACTGTTAGCAGAATATGGAATGGTGGGTTCAGGAGGGTAATATGGAACGCCGTGCTGGATCCCAACGGCCTCGTATCACTATCAGTCGATATGACAGGCATCTTATCCGCATGGCTGTAACGGATCGTGCAGCCACATCTCGATCCCTGACTCAGCAGATGGGTATGTTTGCAAGACAACAACCATCTGCACGAACAGTTCGACGACGTTTTCAGCAGCATGGACTATCAGCTCGGAGACCACGGCTGCGGTTACCCTTGACGCTGCATCACAGGCAGGAGCGCCTGCGATGGTGTACTCAACGACGAACCTGGGTGAACGAATGGCAAAAAGTCATTTTTTCGGATGAATCCAGTTTCTGTTTACAGCATCATGATGGTCGCATCCGTGTTCCGCGTCATCGCGGTGAACGCACATTGGAAGCGTGTATTCGTCGTCGCCATACTGGCGTATCACCCGGCGTGATGGTATGGGGTGCCATTGGTTACACGCCTCGGTCACCTCTTGTTCGCATTGACGGCACTTTGAACAGTGGACGTTACATTTCAGATGTGTTACAACCTGTGGCTCTACCCTTCATTCGATCCCTGCGAAACCCTACATTTCAGCAGGATAATGCACGACCGCATGTTGCAGGTCCTGTACGGGCCTTTCTGGATACAGAAAATGTTCGCCTGCTGCCCTGGCCAGCACATTCTCCAGATCTCTCACCAATTGAAAACGTCTGGTCAATGGTGGCCGAGCAACTGGCTCGTCACAATACGCCAGTCACTACTCTTGATGAACTGTGGTATCGTGTTGAAGCTGCATGGGCAGCTGTATCTGTACACGCCATCCAAGCTCTGTTTGGCTCAGTGGTTCAAATGGTTCAAATGGCTCTGAGCACTATGGGACTTAACATCTGTGGTCATCAGTCCCCTAGAACTTAGAACTACTTAAACCTAACTAACCTAAGGACATCATACACATCCATGCCCGAGGCAGGATTCGAACCTGCGACCGTAGCAGTTGACTCAGTGGCCAAGCGTATCAAGGCCGTTATTACGGTCAGAGGTGGTTGTTCTGGGTACTGATTTCTCAGGATCTATGCACCCAAATTGTGTGAAAATGTAATCACATGTCAGTTCTAGTATAATGTATTTGCTCAATGAATACTCGTTTGTCATCTGCATTTCTTATTGGTGCAGCAATTTTAATGGCCAGTAGTGTATAATGGCATAGAATTCCCCATGAAACTTCAAAACATTGCTAAATTTAAGATCTTCATACATATATTCATATATATGGCCCGAATGAATGCATATCTAATTAGCATGAAGTGATCAAGCATCTCCACTTTTCTAAATTCGCTGGTCAACGTCAGAAACACGCAGATTTTTTGCTTATCTCTCAACAGGAGAAAGAACATCACTGCTTGATCGAGAACACGCCCCAACTAATTTGCCCCCTATTTCCAAAATAATTTAGTGCACAACCTATTAATTGTCTTGAGGCCTCAACCCATTTTTATATGAAATAATGATTAACAGAGCATCTGCTGGACTGATCTGCACAGGACCCAGTACTTGCAGAAGTGTCTAGCAGTGGAAATAATTTAAGTTATGCTAATTCTCTCTACAAGGAGCGTGTTCTCCTCTTAGTACATGACAACTTTGGGTCCCTTCTCATTCCTGTGATGCCCTATGAGAAGACACCACTCCATCACACACAAGCCACACAGCTGGACATGTACCATTTGCAGCAGGATATCAGGTTGCATGTTCATGCACCTCGATTCGTAATTATATTAGACCATACTATGGGGAAAATCTTTTGTGATGGTCGCTCTGTGAGCTTGAATATGTTGCAAAGATGCAGATCCTATGACCAACCCTTGGCAAAGTCAATCACTGTACAATAATGTAGCTGAATGCTATATTTGTAGACTGCCAATAGCTACCAAAGCTGAAAAACTGCATAGGATAATTGCCACCTAACCGAAAAATTCTGTGATGCAGCACTCAGTTCATGCAGACTAAATTGTAAACTCCCACGACACACACCCATTTTCTTTCACAATCTGAATGTGTATGATGTTCATTTCTTTGTTGAGCACTTGGCTATTCTGGGCTGTACAATTATCAAGTTGGTATCCTAGCTGAGAGCACAGGAAAATGTATTTCATTTTTCAAGAGAAGCATCAAGAATATTAATTACGCTTCCTGGACCCATTAAGTTTCATGCAGGCACCACTTCAGAAATTTGCTGAAACCATGCATTATGATGGTATACTTCTCACTCGTGCAGCGCATCCTGATGATACTAAGTTGCAACTCGTTAAGAAGAAAGAGGTCTCGCCTCACGAATATCTTGATTTGATATAAAAACTCAACGAAAGCACATTGTCTGACACAACCACATTCTCCAGTAAACTTACTAAGTGTTTCGTTTTGTGGGAAGGTATGTGGGATACCGCTACTTACCTTCTGTCCCGGAATGTTCTATGGCACAGAACCACCAATCAATTACACTATTGTCAAATCAAATGCAACAGAATCTTTATGCACAAATGACTAATTAGGACCCCAACAATAAAACTGAAGTTGTGAGACCCTAACTTTTCCCGGCGAATTGAATGTTCAAATAACTTACGGGTTTGCTGCCGGGTGACGTCGTCGAACACCGCCGATGTTTCGACAGGAGCACACCCTGCCATTCTCAAGGCACAAATGCAAGGAAGAAGAAATGTGCGAGCAAATTTAATACCTCGGTTCACAGAGGAGAAACAAGGAAGACACCGCACACAGAACAAGTGTCAACACAAACAAAGATAACTAACATCAGAATTATCGATAGTTACTATTAATCAACAGGTGAGGTAGCACTAATTCTGTCCCTCTGTTTTTTGATGAGAGACAGAGCCGGATTCCAAGCAGCATTTAAACAAAATCCACCATCTCTGTTAATAAGGTTGCTTGATAGTCTGATTTCAACAGCTTCCTTAATAACACTATCCCAATAACTGGACGTGCAAGCCAGAATCTCCGTGTTGTTGTATTCCATAGGATGACCGGTGTCAAGGCAATGTTCTGCAATAGCGGATTTGCTCGGCTGTTGTAAGCGTATGTGACGCTTATGTTCAATACACCGGTCTTCCACAGTCCTGATTGTCTGACCAATATATGACATGCCACGACTGCAAGGAATACGATAGACCCCAGCCTTACGCAAACCAAGATCATCTTTTACGGACGCCAACAGGGCCTTAATCTTAGAAGGTGGTCGAAAAACACATTTCACATCATATTTCAGCAAAATACCTCTACGGGGAGGAAATGTATCGTTGCCTGCGGAGGTTGGGTAAACTTCGCAGCAGTAGAGTAAGGTTGTAATGTGCATTATCGTTTTTTGTGAAGTGTCGAAATCATAGTGTGGTTCCAACGTTTGCTACGGTTGTGCATCATATTAATTCTCCTGCCACCAATCGCATCAAGCAACGTGCTGGTTTAGCTCTTGTTCGTGAAGGGATCCACTATACTCGCCGTCAATTAGATTTTGTTTCTAAGGAATTATTTCAGCTTCATTTAATGATGGCGTCTAATGTTTCTGGATTTTATTGGGATTGGGTGGACGGTGCCTCTTGGTCGCAGTCTGACTGGGAATTTGAATCTGTAACTCCTCGTCATTCTGCGAGGTTTGAACGTTTCCTTGGCTCAGTGTCTAATTCTAATTCTCGACGTTCTGTGATCAATCTGACGGAGAAAACGTTTGACGACGCAGCTTTGTCTGTGGTGGGGAAAGGTTTGAACTTCACACCGACGCCTAAGAGTTTGCCAGTCGTTGATTTTATTAGTTCTATCGAACAGGCTGTTTACAAACTACCTTCCGAGGCTGAGGAAGAGGTTAGGAGGGAAGCTTGTCGTGTGTTGACTGGGGCCCGTCCACCCAAGTGTAACATTACAGCAGCTGAGGCGGCTGCTTTACGTTTACTTAGAATGGATCCTGATATTGTTATTTTACCTGCGGACAAGGGAAACGCCACCGTTCTGTTGAACAAGTACGATTACATTCAGAAGATGCAGTGTCTACTTTCTGATTCGGCGTATCGCAAAATCGGTGCTGACCTACTAAGAGTGTTGAGAGAAAGACAAATAACCTCCTGAAGAAAAGTTCTTTGTCACAGGAGACTATCAAGAGTCTTAATACTTACTGTGCTGTACCACCTAGATTATATGGCCCCCCTAAGGTCCATAAAGAGGCTGTCCCGTTGAGGCCTATTGTTTCTAATATTGGTGCTCCGACATATCGTGTAGCTAAACATCTTGCTAGTTTGTTGAGCCCACTAGTAGGTAGGTGTGAATACCACATTAAGAACTCTGCAGATTTCTTACGTCGATTGCAGGGATTGCGTTTGAATGACTCTGATATTTTAGTCAGTTTTGATGTGGTTTCTCTTTTCACTCGCGTTCCTCTCTCTGATTCGTTGTAGCTAATTGAGGTTAAGTTTGGTGTCGACTTAACAAATTTGTTTTGACATGTGCTGACTTCCACTTACTTTTTATTCAATGGTCAGTACTACGAACAGACTGATGGAGTTGCAATGGGAAGCCCGTTGTCACCTATTGTGGCCAACTTGTTTATGGAGGACTTTGAGGAATGTGCATTGGAGTCAGCAACCTTGAAACCTGCTTGTTTTTTCAGATATGTTGACGATACTTTTGTTGTTTGGCCTCATGGTAGTGAGAATTTAAACCGGTTTTTGGAACATCTGAATTCAATCCACCCGAATATTCAGTTCACTATGGAGGTGGAAAAGAATGGATGCCTTCCCTTCCTTGATGTGTTGGTCAAAAGGGAGACTGATGGTACGTTGGGACATTCTGTTTATAGGAAGTCTACCCACACTGACTTGTATCTGCGAGCTGATAGTTGTCACCATCCAGCTCAGCGTGAAGGAGTACTTCGCACCTTGGTTCACAGGGCCCACGTTATCTGAGACCCTGAAAGTTTGGCAGCTGAGCTATCACATATAGAAGTCACCTTTCGTCAGAATGGTCATAGTGAGAGGCAGATCAAACGTGCGTTGCGCCATCAGCCTTTTGTGCAACGGGTGAGCGACGATAGCAACGGAGTAGCACCTAAGTCTACGGTCTTTTTGCCTTACGCAGAAAGCATTTCCAACAGGATTGGGGTATTTTGCGGAAATATGATGTGAAATGTGTTTTTCGACCACCTTCTAAGATTAAGGCCCTGTTGGCGTCCGTAAAAGATGATCTTGGTTTGCGTAAGGCTGGGGTCTATCGTATTCCTTGCAGTTGTGGCATGTCATATATTGGTCAGACAATCAGGACTGTGGAAGACCGGTGTGTTGAACATAAGCGTCACACACGCTTACAACAGCCGAGAAAATCCGCTATTGCAGAACATTGCCTTGACACCGGTCATCCTATGGACTACAACAACACGGAGATTCTGGCTTGCACGTCCAGCTGTTGGGATAGTGTTATTAAGGAAGCTTTTGCAATCAGACTACGAAGCAACCTTATTAACAGAGATGGTGGATTTTGTTTAAACGCTGCTTGGAATCCGGCTCTCTCTCATCAAAAAAACAGAGGGACAGAATTAGTGCTACCTCACCTGTTGATTAATAGTAACTATCGATATTTCTGATGTTAGTTATCTTTGTTTGTGTTGACACTTGTTCTGTGTGCGGTGTCTTCCTTGTTTCTCCTCTGTGAACCGAGGTATTAAATTTGCTCGCGCATTTCTTCTTCCTTGCATTTGTGCCTTGAGAATGGCAGGGTGTGCTCCTGTCGAAACATCGGCGGTGTTCGACGACGTCACCCGGCAGCAAACCCATAAGTTATTTGAAAACTGAAGTTTATACAATTTATAAAATTCCAAAATAATTTCTATTGTGTCCAATGTAAACAAATCAAATTATTAAGCGATATGGGAATGGTATCTTTTGAAATAAAGGAGGGCAGTCAGGATAACGACAGACTTATTACAAGAAGTACACTTATGACATTGGATATGAATCTACATAAAAAGAACCTTGATTACTTACAAGCTTCTGTACAATGAAATGAAGTGTGTACTAATGTACAGTTGACAGAGTTGGGGAGTGGTGGAAAATTAACTTCGACTTCGACTTTAAGAACGGATAACGTTATCTGAGTGAATATTTCATCTGACAGTGACTGTGAACTGCTAAACTGGACGTTACCATGATATACATAAACTGGGCAGCAACAGCTGCTGTTTGAAAGAGCATGCTGTGGAAAGTAAAGTGTGGTGTCACCGCCAGACACCACACTTGCTAGGTGGTAGCCTTTAAATCGGCCGCGGTCCGTTAGTATACGTCGGACCCACGTGGTGCCACTGTCAGTGATTGTAGACCGAGCGCCGCCACACGGCAGGTCTAGAGAGACTTCGTAGCACTCGCCCCAGTTGTACAGCCGACTTTGCTAGCGATGGTTCACTGACAAATTACGCTCTCATTTGCCTACGACCTAGCAAGGCGCCATTATCATTTGCTATTTATCTTGTGATGCATGTACCGTCAGACCGATATTCACCAATTATGGATTAAAGTTAAGTATTCCAGAAGCTACGTACTAATTTTGCTACTATAAAGATCTTGTCATTTTCCAGACCTCACGCCAGCCTGCGTGAGCTTAAACGCGTGCCTTTCGGCTACCTCCTAGTGGCTTGGCTGTCTTGCCAAGTCACAACATAAAGCATCACCTTAATGGTTCTTAATTCACCAGAGCTGCGAAATGCTCACCATACACCTGAGGTAGTCTGTAATATAGCGACCTGTATGCCTCTGTGTTGATTCGAACTATAGACCACTATCTCCTTCTCTCATCCCAGAACACACAACCATGTCTCCAGATCTAACTCACTCAAATGAATAAAAACACCAGGCCAAATGTTGAATCTATGTACTTGTGACCAGAGTTTGAATCTACCTTGCTAACTTCTCTGTCTCTCCAGTGGCATTTCCCAAAACTCTTCACGTAGAACCCTCTCGAAAAGCTAAAACAACTAATCGCTTTGTAGTAGCGTGTATATACGTCAATCACATAATTCTTCACCATCAATACAGCGCCGGCCGCTGGTGGCCGAGCGGTTCTGGCGCTACAGTCTGGAACCGCGCGACCACTACGGTCGCAGGTTCGAATCCTGCCTCGGGCATGGATGTGTGTGTTCTCCTTAGGTTAGTTAGGTTTAAGTAGTTCTAAGTTCTAGGGGACTTATGATCTCAGCAGTTGAGTCCCATAGTGCTCAGAGCCATTTGAACCGTCAATACAGCCCACCGCCAGAAGATGGGCAAGTTTCAGTCCTCAGATCCTATCACTTTCCGTGACATAGAACAGGCACCCGCTGGTGCGCCTTCTGACATTACCATCGGCGTCCCAATGCATATGCTGTTTCTCGGCTTGCACGGGAAGCAGCTTGGCGTGATTCTAAAAAGGCAACTGCTATCCCATCGACATTGTGTCAGGAGTCCTGCCTTCTTGTCAGCCCGTTTCAGCCACCATGGCGACATGTTATCACAGTCCCAACAGATAAGAACCTCGCTGGATGTTCTATGGGAAGTCATCAGGTGGCTACATGCAGAATCTGAAGAATGCATACTTCTAGACAGAGAACAATTATCAGAGCGCCGCTCAGTCGCGATTTGGCTAAAGAAGTTGTGAAAAAACTCTGCCACTAACCTCTAGAACTATCTGGGAACCTCTGAGAGGACATCTTTGCCTGTAGCTAAGGGACCTCTACTGCTCAAGCCACGTCCGCCAGAGCATGTTCCTCTGTGTGAAAGCTGTGACCGAGATTCCCAAGCCCAGTCACAATAACTGCGCTCCCGTCCCGACGTTGTTCTCTGAACAGACGCCAATAAAGCGGCCTTTTGGAATCTACTCCTAGCAAGTTTCCCCTCGCTCAGCTGCATCCATAACTGCCCATCAAAACATAAACTCAGTTCCGTCACCTCAAGCTCCCTGTAATTACCTTCCAATGAACTCGGTACATGACTACTGTCAGTCCCCTTTAATAAACATAATATCTTTCACAGTGTCTTCCTGACTCGATACATAAATAAAGTGAAACGACTTGCCGAGATACGAATTGATACAACTGATACCCTAATCATCATTTTTGGGTCCCTCGGACTTCTTACTGGTCTGACACTTAGAAAATATGGTCTAAAGCACTTTTTGAGTCCAAGATAAGATTATGCTCATTACGTACTTATCTTACAGACCTTCCAAAATGGATTATGTTGTGGCTGGCGTCCTCAGTCTGAAACTTAGACTGATGCAGATGCCTATGGCAGTGTATCTTGTACAAGTCTCTTCAGTTCTGCACAACTACGGCAACCTACATCCCTTTGAACTTTTAGAGCTTCCTCTCTTAAAAAACTGTTACATTAAAAAGGAGAAGAAATACTCGGTGCGTTATTGCGTCATTAATACTAACTGGGCAAGTTTTTGCATTTGGAGAGCTACGTCGAATGATCTGCCAGGGTAAATTTCAGGCAAATGCACTCAATTCTTCCCTAGATGTCTAAGTGGAGGCTTACTTACCTCATTTTTTCTAAAGCTGTCTTGATGTCCCAATTGAACTTCTTATCTGTAGGCCAAGGCCTCTAATATAAGATTTAAAACAGGAAAAGAGATGGAGTGGCTTTTGCCAGTGCTACTGCGATTCTTCAATAATGTCTCAATACGTGGGATATCACCTCGTTTGTTAATCCAAACCAAGATTAGAAAAAAATTCTCTATCATAGTCAACCATACGTGAGGGTCAGTCTAAACTGATTAATCACAGAATAATCACTGAATCAGATTATAACGCTTCTAGCACCATAATATTAACAAAATAATTCACCATATTTGTTTCCATGTTTCTTCAGTTCAAACTACCGTTTCATTAGGTAAAGTTAAACTCGAAATTATTTTCCTAAGTAAAATGAAGCTCTCCGGAGTAATAAGTGCTCATAGCTTGAATGGCATAGCTAGACAGTGTTAAAGAGTCTTATCCTTCTCCGTCTGCTCGCGCAGGACGCACTTTTGTGATACGTCGATAATGTCCGCTAACGTGCATAACGTTAAATTAAAATTCTTATGCCAACTTTTGTGGGCAATTTTTGACAACTGAAATTTTTATTTTACAGATATTAGTGTGTGTAAAGTTTTCAACATTGGAAGACTGATTTCTTAATCATTTAAACATTAAATATCAACACTAGACATTAGCATCTAATCGCCAAACTTGATACGAGATTTTATACGACCTGTCCTCGATCAAGAACAACTTAGCTTACTAAAATAGCTTTCTCACACTCCCGATCTATATGACACATCTGTCACTTGTGGAGTGGGTAACCTGTCTTACCTACAGGCCTGCATCACTGAAACAGCGTATGCAGCGCTACAAATGTGATAAATCATAACCCGGAAAGTACCATAAATGGTACATACGTTCTTACTGTATTCAAGCTTTGGTCTCCCTCTATAATTTTTGCCCATAATTGTTCCCTTCATTACTGAGTAAACCATTCCTTAATGCCTGAAAGTGTATCATGTCAATCTAAGTAACCTTTTAGAGAAGTTCTGACAGAAATATAATTTCTCTTCATTTCTATTCAGTACCTTTTCATTAATTATCCTGTCTATCTCCCACTCACCAGTTTTCTTCTTTAGCAACCCATTGTAATATCTCTGTTCTCTTCTTATCTGTAGAGGTAATTGTCCAAGTTTCACCTGGCTTAAGGCTACTTTCCAGACAAATCCATTTTAAAAAGACTTCCATCACTTAATGCCATATTACAGGTTGACAAATTACTTCTTTTCAGAAAAAAATTTTCATACTATTACCTGTCTCCATTTTAATTGTTCTAACTTCTGCATCATCAGTTATTTTGCTTACCAAACAACAAAACTCTTCTACTACTTTTAATGCCTCATTTACTAATCTTATCCCATCAACACCACCTGATTTAGATCTACTTTACATCACTACCATTGCTTCAGTTTTGTTGATAATAGTTTTGTAACCTTTTTTCGAGCCACTATGCGTTCCCCTCAGCTGACCTTCCATATCCTTGAAGTTTTATTTCTTCTATATAAACTTTAATTTCTTTTCCAATTTTCTCATTGGATTCCTTTACTGCTAGCTCGACGTACGGATTGAATCACCCAGGAGATAGGCTGTACTCCTGCTTTACTCACTTCTCAACTACTGGTTCTCTTATACACTGAGGTGACTAAAGCCATGAGATAGCGATATGCACATATACAGATAGCGGCAGTACCACGTAAACAAGGTATAAAGGCAGTACGTTGGCGGAGCTGTCGTTTGTACTCAGGTGATTCACATGAAAGTGTTTCCGACATGATTATGGCCACACAATGACAATTAACAGACTCTGAACGCGGAATGGTAGTTGGCGTTGGATGCATGTGTGGTGCGGCGGGTGGAAATTATGCTGTTATTTATAATTTTTTGTTTGTAATGTAATGTAGATGCAGAAAAGATGCATTTCCCGGCCGATGCACCATATGTGGGGCGGCGGGTGGAATTTCTTGTTATAAAAATGTTCCTATTGTTTATGCTGTTGTTTTGCCGTTCTCAACACTGGCTCTCTAAGTACAATTTTGGCAACCAGAAAGTGATTAGCAAAACGTGAAGCCTGTAATTAGAATTCCTAGTGCCCACTTCATCTGAGAAATACATTTATAGCTACAGCTTATAGCTCTGAGGAATTACGAGATTGTTTGGGATTCATAATCAAAAACGATCGTGTAAAAACGTTCGCTATACTCTGAAAGTCACAGATGAAAAAAAAAAGAAACCACACAATCCAACTACCAGAGCAGTTCAGAGTCTAATGCGCTGATGCAACTATAACTGTCCAAATTAAATGTTTAAGTGAACGCTCGCCATAATTTCATGATAATGTTCATCAAACGCCACGCTAAATAATGGTAGAATGTTTGTCCCGCGACGGCACGTGAAAATACGACATACGCAAACTGAAGATAGATCATTAAAGTCATCCCAGAATTAACACTTCACTCGAAAATGATTTCATGGTTACGCGTATCCCGAGTAACTTAAGGCCTGGCCAGACAGAATCCGGCCTGCCGCTGCGACGGACGGCGCAGCGGTGGGCCGGACACGTCAGCGGCCAGGGACGCCACACAGGCAACGGCCGGCCGGCCGGCCGGCCGGCCGCAGCGACTCTTGATGTGTCAGCTGTGTTACACTGTGGAAGGGGCCGAACCCCATTATTAAGCTAGCATGCGTAGCGCGATTGTCTTGGCGTTAGACGATTTGGAATTCTCACGCGGGACGCGTTATCTTTGTGCGAGTTTATTTATTTATTTTAATTGCAGAAATGAGTAGCTCGCATTAGCGATACGAAATGGCACCAAGAAGAGATGGTGGGTGCACGACATTAATAGCAAGAGAGAAAGCTTAGGAGAATACCATCGTCTGTGTATTGATCTTAGAGTCTGACGAAGATAGGTTCTTCAAATATTTTCGTATGTCGCGAGAATGTTTCGAGGAAATGCATCGCCTGATAAAAAGGTAGCACCGAGAAGTGCACAACGAATTGGAGAAAGCCAATTGATACAAGGCACAGGCTAACCATTTGTTTGAGGTACGTTTTACCGTTTGTGGCCTCTTTGTGCTTCAAACAGAAGTCATATAAATTATTCCATTGCAGTTTTGCTGTATCATATGAAAGGTTCGGCGGAAGAAAGTTCTATCTCACAACGTAGTTACGAGTGGAGTGATAAATTTATTTGCAGTGTTTACGAATACAGCAAACGATAGTAACATCTAGTTCCGTATGTCCCGCTAGAGACCTTTCTACTTAATAGATTGTTTTGTTTCATTGTATTCATACCATTGTCATTGAATTTAAACAAACATATCTTTGGTCGTTAACTTATCCATTCGTTCTATCGGCATAACAGATTTTAATCTTTTCCAGATACTTGACTACAGGCGACAGTCACCAGCCATAGCTTTTTCTTTTCGGTTAGGACGTTCAACAGACTCAGATATTGTGAAATAAGTGTGCCAGGCAATATGGACTGTTCTACAGCCCAAGTATTTATTTACATGCTCCTACAACAGAGATGTGGAAGAAATCTGAAGAAGGATTTCTAGAACTTTGGGGGTTTCCGGACTGCCTTGGAAGCATAGACGGAAAGCCTAACAGGTTAAAATGCCCGAAGGATAGTGGATCCCAGTTCTTCTGTTACAAACAGTTCTTTCAGCTAGTTCTCCTGGCGATCGTTGATCCACACTACGGAGTTTACAGTAGTTGATATTGGAAGTTATGGACGTCACAGTGACAACACTATTGAGCTTTCTATGAAGAGTATATCGAGGACATATGTATTCTACCTCCAAATCAGGATCGCGTATATCATACAAAAAGTTGTATTCTCTCACCTCCTCTGTAAGTCTTTCTGTGGCCATGATGCATGCACTACGAGGTGCAAGACAAAAACCGCCTCACGCCGCTGCTTCCAGTGTGACAGCAGAGCGGTTGAGTGCGCCAACAGAGGCAAGCAGCCGCTCCGGCTTGCGGCGAATCTGTAATCTGTGACAACCCGGCGGCGGCCGGTGCGGCAGGCCGTATGCCGGTGCGGCAGAGCCGCACTCTGTGTGACCGCCGCCATACAGTAACGAGCGATTCAACAGTGCGGCCTGCCGGCTGCGGTTCAAGGCCACAGGCCGGACGACCGGCCGCATTCTGTCTGGCCAGGCCTTTAATACGGCATCCGAGGCTGTTTATAGCATTGATACGGACGCGACGCGACTCCCGACGCAGATTGTGTGCTATTCAGCGTCTGGAGAGAACTGGGGCCTTGCTTCCACGCGCAGCGTTCTTATATATAAAGCCGCGGTGCGGACGGCTAAGGGAACGCCTGATCAAATCGGCTCTCCCGACTAGCCTTGTGCTAGTAATGTACCACATTAAGTTATTGAATAAATCATTGCTTCCTTTGCTGATGGCCGATGAAGCTCTCAATTTAAATGTGCAATCAGCACACAGGTAAGTAATCATAATAAAAGTCTGACGTGGCTAAGTCAAATATTTTGGGTGAGAGAATTAATTCAATTACACTACACGCAGTAGACGAGCTCTGAACTTGCCCTTTGGAGATACGCTATTGCTATAGTTTTATAGTTATTCAATTGAAACTTCTCACATCTTTATGATTATAGCGCATCTCCCTTCTACTAAAATTTAAACATCCTAGCCTTATTTATTCGCCTACTTAATCTATCTTGCTTCCTTAATTTTTAAGACAAAAACCAGAAAATCATGAATTTCCACTAAAATTTTAATTTGTGAGATCCAAAGTACTGTTTCTATTAAATTATTATGAAAAAGAGATCTAAATATAAATTTTTAAGTCTCTAGCTCTTTTCTGTTGCGCCAATGATTTTTACAGAAAAACGTCCAAATTTCGAAAATGGTTAAAGTTACCGAACTGATATTCAACACATATTGATTAGTATTAATCCTGACATGCAAGAACCGTTTCAGGTTATTTACTTGATTTTTAAAGTATTGCGCAACATTTATGACGTCAGAGCTAGTTACAGCGGACTAGGCTGGCACAAAATGGAAAGACTGATGAGAATTTTATAAGGCGTGAGTAGGCTGCTTCCCTACACATGGGACATTCTATTTCGGAAATCGTTAAGGAATTCACTATTTCGAAATTCACAGTGTCAAGAGTGTGCCGAGAATACCAGCTTTCAGAAATTATCTCTCACCACGGATAACGCAGTGGCCGACGGCCTTCACTTAACAACCCAGAGCAGCGGCGTTTGCGTAGAGTTGTCAGTGCTGACAGGCAAGAAACACTGCGTGAAATAACCACAGAAATCAATGTGGAACATACGACGAACTCATCAATTAGGAAAGTGTGGCGAATTTTGCTCTTAATGGGCTATGGCAGTTTGATAACATCACGACATCACCAGCAGCGTCTCTCCTGGGTTCGTGGCCATAATCATTGGATCCTAGACGACTGGAAAACCGTGGCCTTATAATGTGAATCCCATTTTAGTTGGTAAGAGCTGATGATAGGGTTCGATTGTGGTCCGGACTCCAACAAGTTATCAACAAGACACTGTGCATGCTAGTGGTGGCTCCATGACTGCATGGGCTGTGTTTACATGGAATTGACTGTATCCTCTAGTCCAACTAAATCGATCACAGACTGGAAATTGATATGTTCGGCTACTTGGAGACCATTTGCAGCCATTCAATCATTTAATATTCCCAAACAACAATGATGGATGACAATGTGTCATGTTACCAGGCCACAATCGTTCGTGACTGGTTTGAAGAACATTCTGGACAATTCAACGAATGATTTGATCACCGAGATGACCCGATATGAATCCCACTGAACAAAATAATCGAGAGGTCAGATCGTACACAAAATCCAGCACCGGCAGCACTTTCTCAACTACGGACGTCTACAGAGGCAGCATGGCTCAATATTTCTTCAGGGGACTTCCAACGACCTGTTAAGTCCATGCCACGTCGTCTTGTTGCACCATTCCCGGCAAAAAGAGGTCCGACACGATATTAGGAGGTATCCCAAGGGTTTTGTCACCTCTGTGTAAGTCCTTCGGCTCTTATAAGTGCAGTCTGCTTTGCACATAATTTGCTGATAACCTTTCGATCCCTACATTTTATTCATGGTAACTACAGTATTTCACAGCCAACATAAAAAAGCCTATTCCAGATCTGTTGAATATTCTAACTTTATAATCATTTGGTATCATCAGTCAGTCACCCACAAGGAGTCCTCTTCGAAAAATAACTGTTTTTTTGTTGTTGTTGTGTTTCACTGCTCGGTCAAGTACAATAACTTCCTACACTCCATCCAAAAATGGAACAGAAAATGTATAAAAAGTGCTAGCACACTACGTATCCACCGCCAACACCGTGAAGTAACTCACTGAGAGTTGATGTACACGCCAGTGTAGTAACGTGCGCCATTTCCTAAAAGCAACTTCATCATTTTCGTGCATTTGGACAAATTACTTAGTTTCACGGACAACTCTTGTCAACATTACTTGGAACCAACGTTTTGTGTCGATGTTGGAGGTTGAACGTAAAGCTTCAAATCAATAAACCTAGATTTCTTAACGTAATTGATAAATGGGTATTTCGCTTAGAAATTTTTCCTTGTCGTAATAGAGTTTTAAAGTCTAAAAGAAATTAATAGGTAGCTAATGGCACTTTTATTGAGTGCACTATATCTAGAACTATGTAATTTTGCTTAGTAAGACAGTCATTATCTACTACTGTAATTTATAGGAGTTAAAAAGTTTAAGATTAGAAATTTCCCGATGCTGGAGCATTTTTAATACTCGTTGTTGTCCGTTACACTTGATATCACATTATACGAGGGTTGTCCAGGAAGTAAGTTCCGCCGGCCGTGGTGGCGAGCGGTTCTAGGCGCTTCATTCCGGAACCACGCGACTGCTACGGTCGCAGGTTCGAATCCTGCCTCGGGCATCGATGTGTGTGATGTCCTTAGGTTAGTTAGGTTTAAGTAGTTCTAAGTTCTAGGGGACTGATGACTTCAAATGTTATGTCCCATAGTGCTCAGAGCCATTTGAGCCAAGTAAGTTCTGATCGGTCGCGAAATGGAAACCACTGGGAGAATCCGGTAAAGCACAGATGTGTTTGGCAGTGTCTCTAGTACGCCCGTCGATCGTGTCGCGTCGCTCTTTTCAGTTTTTAGTGAACAGTAAGCACGTAAAGATGCGTAGGGAATAGCGTCTCCCGCCAAGTATGAGGGCCTGGTTAGAGATTTCGCCTGTGTCATGCAGCCCACATGACACAACTGTCGAGCAGTTCCTTCTTGATGCCAATTCTCGGCCGCGCACTGCAAGGGCAATGAAGATGCTCCTGCAGCGTTTCCGATGAGAAGTGTTTGATCACCCACAATACAATCCGTAATTGACTCCCCCTGAGACTCATCTCTGCTCACAAGAACCGCTGGCTATGAAGACAAAACGTTTCCACAGACGACGAGCTACAGACCCGTGCAGATAATTGGCCGAAAGCACAGGTGGCTGCTTTCTATGACGAGGATATTGGAAAGTTGATACAACACTACGACAACACTCGAGGTTGGAGCGGCGACTATGTAGAGAAGTAGGTGGGAAGTTGTACCTAACTGTTGCAAATAAAACGTTTCTGGTTTTCACTGTGGTTTCCATTTCGCGACCGATCGGAACTTACTTTCTGGACAACTTATGTAACGAATTAAGATAAAATAATATTACGAGAAGCTGTGTGGAACTTACTCCTTAGGAAGAAATTGTAAAACGTAGATATTGCTGAAATATTTAACGAGTCCTGCTCTTGCCACAACTGTAAAGTGATTTCAGGGATTTGCTTCTTCAAATAAGATTTGGCTGAGTGACTGACAATCATTGCTTCAAAATTACTAACCCGTACTTCTCTAGTATCTACTTCTTGGAAAGGACGATTTAGTTATGTTCTCATAGGCGCTTCCAAGTCCTTTGGTCTGATGGTGAGGGCTGTATCCTTTAGAGATGCAAGCACGTTGTTTGCCTTCGTTAATTACCAATAACACAGGCGGCGCTCTAGGAACACAACAGCGATGTGTGGTGGCAATTGACACCCAACCACAGCACAGGATTCGGAGCAAATCGGCCTAATGTCTGTGCCAACCAGTCAGCTAGACACACATAGAGCCTCAATAATCTTTATCACTTTGACCGGCTCTTTCTTTCAGTGAACATCTACGAAATCAAAGCACCAGTTATCGTTGTGTAGGTAATTTCATTGTAAATTGACTGACCTGAATTCGAACCATTAAATTATAACTATCCTGTGCTGCCTTGTTGGTTATTAAGTATTTGACAACTGTGAATATGACGATTACGTTGATATACTCAACGCGAAGAAGTAATAATGACAGTACAACAACTGAACTGTTTCGTAACCTGCTTGTGCTGAGTCACAATCCATCAGAGCCCAAAACAGAACAAGGTAGTTTAACGAGAATCTAGCGCCAAGTCGTCGTACGCAATATAAATACCCTGTGATATGGTAATCCTGTGTGTACCCATAGGCAAAAACGTTTCCACGATGAGTTCAAGTGTTATAACTAGCTGCTTGAAGATCCGAATTGCTCGTATACGACCAATGCAGGTCCTTATAAAGGCGATTCCGTGAGGTTACAAACTACCAGGAATGATGGAGAAGGCAATGTGTATCAATTTGAGGTCAGCTAACTACCCGGAAACGAACGAATCGGAAGTTATAAGCGAAAATCGTTGTGATACATACGACAGTGGAATACATGTACCGGTACTGTTGTTACCAAGACTGTGGAGTAGGTAATCCCGATGCTCAATTAGGTGAATAGGTTATTCGTCGATGGATGTGGTTCCTACCTGATGGAGACGCACCTCACTTTGAAACACCTGGTCCAGACATTCCATGAAAAGTGGGTATGCAGAAGAGGTCCTGTTTCGTTCACCTGATTTCACCCCACTTGATTTCTTCTTGTAGGGTCATGTTACTCGGTCTCCCTGACATCAAGTAACTTGCACCGTTACTAGCCTATCAACAGGGGACATTATCTAAGGTTATTGTGGAGTATTCAGGGGGAACTCTCAACATCATGATCAGGGTTTGGAAGCTGGGACCCTTAGTTTCAGGGCTGCGCGATGTTAAGGCGGAATTTGAATACATTTTCGCCTCTGTCTTTCGGCTCGGTCGTTTCCGAACACGTGTCCCTTACCTCAGACTGATACATTTGTCCATCATCCCTGAAAGATTATAAAATCATCACTGAATTACCCTGTGCAATCTCATGTTACTTTTGAATCAATGTTTTTACGTACAGATCGCTGTTTGCTAGTGTTCATGGGATGATATTAGGAAGAACGCCACTTACAGGTGATAAAATTGTTGTTTATTAAAACACAATTGGTTTCGTTTAATGCTGCATCATCAGGTGCATCCTACAAGGTAAAAGGCAAAGTATAATGCCACCACATTTTGTAGAAATTAAAATTGGTAAAGAAATGTGTAAAATATACTCATAACGTTAAGGGAACATAGGCATACCCATCGCTCCTAGTCAAAATTTACTATTCAGAGAATATCGTTAACACTATGGCGAGCAAAAGGTAAAGAATACATGCTCCAGTCTTTAAAATTTGCCTGCATCTATAAAGAAAAATATTTTACAGTGAGCGGACGCTAGAAGGTTTTAAAAAAGGGGCCGGATTGGCGATAAAAGATGGGCACTGCTAACATTAGTCGCGGCTCTATGCGAATTACTGTGAGGAAAGTATCAGGTGGCAATAAGTTATCATTGTGACAGAGGGAAGCTCGGCGCAGGGCAAGGCAAAAGCGGCCCGCAAGAACGACACTGACTAGCTGGCTGGCAGAACGGAAGTTATACATGTGGCCACCGTGACACTCATGATTAGGAGCGCTGGCTCATTTCCTTCACAAGCGACAGTTATGCAGAATTTTACTGCATACAACACCTAATCATACAATCAATCAAAATTAGAAATAATGCTATGGTGCTTTAAATCCAATTGGTTATTCAACGTGAACCGTGCGTTTTCGTTTTTGTGTTTAAAAATCTCCACTTCCTCTAATATATTCAAAATATTGTTTTCTCCTATTTTATGAAGTGTTTTTAAAATTTTCTGAAGAGCTTTTGATGCTGTGTCCCTTTTCGTGTAAGTGTGCTGTTAATGCTGACAGCGGGTTATTTAATTTATAGTGTTCCTGAAATTTCATTCGAAATGACCTACCGATTTGTCCTACATATTTCTTACGACAATCATTGCGTGTAATGCAGTATACACCCACTTCATTATATTTATTTCCCACAGTTTTTTCCTTGTGCCTGAGTATCCTGCCTACATCTGAAAATGTAAAATACGCATAAGCAATTTCCACCATTTTCTACTGCTTTTGCTGTCACTAGACATGACTGTGTGCTTTGCGCAGCATTTGTAAATACTTCGAGTTCGGCACATTTAAGTGTTGTATAGTATACTAAAACTATTTAGAGTATATATTTTAATTCTTCACTTACAGAATTTTATTGCTAGTAACATTCTATGTAGTTTTGAAACTGGTTTTATAACCTGTGGTCAGTTAAGCGATACGTAGTTGGCCGTGCACCATCTTGCAGTATGAAATAGAAGGTCATTCAGTACGGAAAATGTAGTACTTGCAAATGCATTGAGTTTCCTCAATTCATTTACAGTTTTATCTGTCTTGAAAATAGAAATTTGTGTTAGTTTCCAACAGCTCTCATTTCAAAATATATTTAACTTGTAACTGGTTTTTGGCAATAGTTCTACTTGATTTGATTTCACTTATTAATTAGTGGAATGTAGCAGAGTAATAAGGTAAAATATAGACTATTAAATACAGTACTAATTATGTTTTCTCGATTGAAATGCTTTTAAAATTACAGTGGCATATTTGTTCCTGTGCACATGGCTATACTATACTTTATAACATTTGCAAAAATTTTAATTTGCTCTAATGACTTTTTAGTTTCAGAAAATGATTGCAGCACATAAACAGTGAATGCCGTCATTTAAAATCAGAATAATAAAATGTATTAAACTTCTGTTAATCTAGATCCGAAAGTCAGGAAAACGTTAC
Organism: Schistocerca piceifrons; assembly: GCF_021461385.2. Classification (NCBI taxonomy): domain Eukaryota; kingdom Metazoa; phylum Arthropoda; class Insecta; order Orthoptera; family Acrididae; genus Schistocerca; species Schistocerca piceifrons. The sequence continues at coordinate 647,602,786 of NC_060149.1, forward strand.
GTGGTACAATTCTATGCGTTACTGCTTATTTCTAACAACTTCTTTTCTCATGGCATCGCGAGTACTACCTGTAACTCCTTCTCGGAAAAGAAAGCCAATCATCAATATTGGGGTAGACGCTTCTATAAAACATTCTTCCTCTGCACCACTCCTCCTAGTGACACTTGTTTCACCTGCGCTTTACACCCCGTTTAAAATCAACTAAGTTAAAATGTTTACTATATCTGGTTTGCTAATCACTTGATTCCTGTGCTCCTTGTTTTTGAACTGGCAGATATTGGGAGACTTCACGCTTCTAATGTTCTATGTAACATCACTGCCACCAAAAATGATAATAAGAATAACAATAATAATAATGTGTAGAATGTACAGCAAAGTGTTGTATCGTCAATTAGTTCGTTTATTTATTGAGAAGTCAATAATGAAGCACTTTTTCGAGAACTACCTAAACTGGGAGACGGCATTTTCATGAGATAGTTAAGCACATGTGGTGTATATTTCGCAATTCTATGGCCATAGCTGTATGGTAAAAGTGTGTGCGTAGTGGGAAGACTACGTGAAAAAGAAGATTTTCATACATTAGTTTCACAAGCTTTGCCCCCACCACATTATGTAACGACTTAATACTAATATTTGATAAAAGTGTAATTACTGGTAACTTATGTAATTACCACCACGTTACGAAATAGTAAAATAATGATCTTTTAAAAATAATTTAGTTTTCTGACCGAAAGACAATTAAACCCATTCTCTTTACCTCACATAAAATTTCATTCCACCCCCTGCGGGGGAATTAGGTGCCACTAGCATGGTGCAAGAGTCACATTAAAATCATAGCAATTCACTTTGCCAGTGAAATGAAATTGTTTATTTATTTTGATTATAATTGGTCAAGTCTGTCTTCTGTTCGACATTTCATCCAGGAACCAAACATAAGTACGACTTACTGTAATGCTTCTATCGTCTGATCTCCCTGCACACACTTAACCGCAACAAAGGGCCCAAAATCGGAAAATTTTTTACTACAGCTTCATTTCCGGGCAGCGAACGAAACTGGGAGGTCTTGTAAACTTTCTGTACTGCAAGAATAATTTTTTAGATCACTATAGATCACTAACATCCGATTTCCGGAATATACAACACTTTCGAATGCCATTTCCAGTTCAGAGAGTCAGTCATTCGCTTTCTACATTCAAAAGTGCTTCCAGATCGACTCCCAAATTTCGTGATCTCCTAGCAACTCGGCAAAGAGCCAATCTAGCATGTGAAATATTTCTAGCTTGATACTATGATGCACATTTGTCTGAGGACACGTACACATTTACAAACTGAAGTATCCTATCTCTGACACTTACATTCAGTGATGTGAGGTATCAACGATGCAACGCAAAGGACCTTTTAAATTCGTTACTCTGTAATGATGTGTCAGCGCATGAAAAACTCACTCAGTTTATTACTCAAATAAACGTTTTGCATTCAAACTTCTAATTATATGTGACCTCTAATTATGCACCTTTCACAACGTAGGGTCTGCTACATACTACTAAAGTATTTGGTCAGTACACGAAAGTGCACATTTTAGGTTTTCTTAGCATCGGTCTGAATGTTCTCGATAACATGTTTTGATGTTAGACTCTGTCATCTGAGCATCCAGGAAGCCCCACATAGCCACTGCAACTTTCCATGAATTGTAGGGAGAGGCTCTAAGATATTGCTGTTGAATTAGACCATCTAGAATAAGAGAATGTGGAAACTGCATTCGAAAACACTGTGCTACCTCAGTATACTTCATAAGTTTTCTGACTTTTTTTAAATAATAAATTAGTTTTATATCAGATCTCTGTTGTTTTTCACAACACATATCTATTCCTCAATTCTCAATAGTCCCGCATTCTCATTTATATGTTCAGTCCTGTGTGTTTCTTTAACCAAGTTAATTATCTTGGCGATAATTTTCCAATATATTAAGTCAGGTTTCATTGCTAAAGATAAATACTTTTACAGTGTCTTGTTTTCTATTGCACATTTTGTTCCGGTCACAGATTGGGCCAATTACTTTCACTTTACTTTTCCTTCTATTAATTTAGTTTTTGCAGCTTAGTACAAAAATTTCTCATAATTATATAGGAGTATGATTTATATTATTAAATGCAGTCTGAGTAATAATGCATCTGTTCTTATAAGCATATTTCAAAATTGAAATGTGTGATTGAAAATTATTGAATCTTCTAACCCTTTCGTAATGAGAATGGTGCCTTTGAATTCAGTAGTTGTATACAGACAAAAAATTTATTCTTTGCTAATCTGAGAATTACTCACGTTTCGACAATGAATCAAGAGCACTGTAACGAAATAAATGGATCCATGGGAACGAATATAGTGAAGATGAAATGATACCGTTGCAAAACGTTCATTTATGGTAAACCTTTCATGAAATGGATATGTGATGAAAAACGTAATTGTGTCCCACATTGGGAAGCGAACCCAGATTTCCGACATATACTGAGCAGCCGCCTTAACCATTAGGCTATCGTAGCACGTTTCCACGCGTCGCTAAAACTGCCATTCTCACTTAAATATATCCGTCAATGATTTACGAACACTACTACCTCACATTCTACTACGGAGTATATGGAAATAGCACCACTAGGCGAACAGTGTCAGTGGGAGTGCGTAACTTACCTGCCATAATCGATATATATATATATATATATATGAAATGAATTGAATGTACTTAAATAAAACGATCGCCTCAATGGAAATTAAATCTACATCTTTATCTACGAAGATACAACGTCACCAAACTATAACAGTGCAAACCGTTCGGATATAGTGAACCTGCTGTGCAGTGAATATATACTGATAATTGGCAATCTGTGCCAGCTTCTGTTTCAAAACCGAATTTTCTTCTTTATCGCAAGCTGTCATCTTAAGCATTATGTTATTCTCATATACCTCACGGGAAAATCTTTGGTAATAGTGATAGTAGTATTCGGAAATCATTAGCTAAATCACCAGTGAAACGACAGTTTGTGTCAGATCTGGGGGCATTCTGCGATAGCCCAATGCTTAAGGCGACGGCTCATTTTAAGCACAAATCCTAGCTCTTGCCCCGGTTGTTAATTTTCAATATATATTTTCATTATTATATTGTACTGTATGATATAATATAGGCAAGGTCAATTTGAAATCCGGAGAAATGTAGAACTACTTCAGGCAACACTGATCCTACGACGAAAGAAAGGCAAACCTACATTTGTAGTATTTTTAGCCTTAGAGAAAGCGTTTTGAGTTGAAATTTTGAAGAAGCAGTGTTGAAATTCTGGGAGGTAAATGTTATTCAAAGCTTGCGTCGAAAACAGAGTCGAAAGTCAAGAAAGAGAAGCAGTGGTTGAGAATGGAGCGAGACAGGATTGTAGCCTGTCCTCGATGTTATTCTATCTGTACATTGAGCAAGCTGCGATAGAGACCAGAGGGAACTATGGAGAAGCAATTAAAGTTCTGGGAGAAAAAATAAAAACTTTGAACTTTTCCGATGACATTGCATTTCTGTCAGTGACAGCAAAAGAGTTGGAAGAGCATTGAACGGAACTGACGGTGTCTTGGAAGAACGACATAAGATACACATGAAAAAGCAAAGAAAAGGATAATGGAGTGTAGTAAAGCTAGCAACGTTAACGGAATTAGATTAAGAAATGGGGCAGTAAAGGTAGTGGATGAGTTTTGGCATTTGCGCAGTAAAATAACTGATGATGGCTGAAGTAGAAATGACATAAACTATAGACTGGCAACAGCAAGAAAAGCGTTTCTTAAGAAGAGAAGTTTGATAACATCAAATATAAATAATTTAAGTGTTTAGAAATATCTTCTAAGTGCATTTGTCTCGAGTGAAGCTTTATATGCAAGTGAAATGCGGACGATAAACAGGTAAGATAAGAAGCGAATAGAAAATGTTAACCTGTGGTATTACAAAATAGAACCGATAATTAGATGGGTAGATCGTGTAATTAATAGGTAAGTATTAAACAGAATTCTGGAGAAAAGAAATTTGTGGCACAAGTTGACTAAAATAAGCGATCGATTGATAGGATACATTATGGCACATGAAGAACATTGTAGAGCGAGACCTAGAGATGAATTCAGTAAGCAGATTGAAATGGATGTAGGTTGCAAAAGTTATTTGGTGATGACGAGACTTGCACAGAATAGAGTAACATGGAGAGCTGCATCAAACCTATTTTCCGACTACAGACCACAAAAGCAACATATATTATACACTAAAGCGCCAGAGAATCAGGTATAGCATGCATATTCAAATACAGAGATATGTAAACATGCAGAATACTGTACTGCGATCGGCAACGCCTATATGAGACAACAAGCGTCCGACGTAGTTGTTAGAAAGGTTACTGCTGCTACAACGGCAGGTTGTCAAGATTTAAGTGAGTGTGAGCGTGGTGTTATAGTCGGTGCACGAGCGATGGGACACTGCATCTCCGAGGTAGCGATGAAGTGGGGGATTTTCCCATACGATCATTTCAGGAGTGTGCCGTGAATATCAGGCATCCGGTAAAACATCAAATCTCCGACATCGCTGCGGCCCGAAAAGAATCCTGCAAGAATAGGACCAACGAGGATTGAAGTGAATCGTTGAAAGTTACAGAAGTGCGATGCTTCCGCAAATTGCGGCAGGTTTCAATGCTGGGCCATCAGCATGTGTCAGCGTGCGAACCATTCAATGAAATATCATCGATATGGGCTATCCGAGCCCAAGGCCCACTCCTGTATCCTTGATGCCTGAATGAAACAAAGCTTTACGCCTCGCCTGGGCCCGTCAACACCGACTTTGGGCTGTTGATGAATGGAAACATGTTGCCTGGACGGATGAGTCTCGTTTCAAGTTGTATAGAGCGGAGGGACGTGTTCGGGTATGGAGACAGCCTCATGAATCCATGGACCCTGCATGACAGCAGGGGACGGTTTAAGGTGATAAAGGCTCTGTAATGGTATGGGGCGTGTGCAGTTGAAGTGATATGGGACCCCTGAAACGTCTAGATACGACTCTGACATGTGACACGTACGGAAGCATCCTGTCTGATCGCCTGCATCTGTTCACGTCGATTTTGCATTCCGACGAACTTGGACAATTCCAGCAGGACAATGCGACACTCCGCACGTTCATAATTGTTACAGAATGGCTCCAGAAACACTCTACTGAATTTAAACACTTCCGCTGGTCACCAAACTCCCTAGACATGGACATTATTGAGCATATCTGGGATGCCTTGCAACCTGCTGCTCAGAAGAGATCTCCACCCCCTCTTATTCATACGCATTTATGGACAACCCTACAGGATTCCTGGTGTCATTTCCCTCCACCACTACTTCAGACATTAGTCGAGTCCAGGCCACGTCGATTTGCGACACTTCTGCGTGATCGCGGGGGACCTACACGATATTAGGCAGGTGTACCAGTTTCTTTAGCTCTTCAGTGTATTGTGCTGTATTACATCACTTCAAGTGACTCTATATCTTCCTCAGTAATTAAAATTTTATTCTCACAATTGGGTTACAGTCACTGTAATGACGTTATACGTAGACGCATAGTGAGGGATAGTATTGTTTACTCATCTTTACCCTTGCCTTTAAGCTTCAGTATGGAAAATAAGTACATGTAAGCGCACCGAGTTTAAGATATTATAAGTACGTTTTTTCTTGTTAAAATTCTCCAGACAACAACTTGTAATGTATATCTCATACTCAGTTACTTTGCCACAAAATGCAAGTGAGTTTGGCATGAACAGCAGCTTTTAGTTTAACTTTGTTCGTATTCCAGTTAGTTTACGTACTTAAAACATTCCAAATTTACTTTTTGGTCTCATGACTCATCGATACCAACTTACAAAACTGTTTGAGGTTAATGTTGCTGTAGCGTTATCACCATCCTAAATGTTTAAATACACTGCCTGAAAAAAAGTGAAGCTCTTAGAAGGGGAGAAGGAAACGAAACATAACTTCACAGGTTGAGAGAGTATGTGATCTTATTTCAGTGATTACAAAATCAAGTCAAATTTACAACTTGTCAATATGAGCCTACTTATCACTTTGACGCTGCAGCCCCTCTGGCTTGGATACATTGGTTCGCTTGGGAAGGGTGTCATAAAGCCGTTGGACTCTCTCTTAAGACAAGCTTGAACCTCAACTGCTGTAGTTGGTTCTTCATGTTCTGATATGGGCAATGTGACGGAGTTGATGTCCGAGCTGCTCCCACACATGCTCTATCGGGAACAGATTGGGGATCTTGCTCGTCATGTGAATACCTCAGCATCATAGAAACACATGCCATATGTGGACGAATATTGTTGTACTGAAAATGGTCACCATGATACTGTCATCTGAAAGGTTGATGATGATGATGATGATGATGATGTTTGATTTGTTGGGCGCTTAACTTAGCGGTCATCAGCGCCAGTACGAAGTCCCAATTTCTACACCGTCCAGTTCTTTCACAATCCAGTCTAGCTACTGTCACGAATGATGATGATGATGATGAGGAGGAGGAGGAGGAGGAGGAGGAGGACGACATCCCGGGCAGAGAAAATGCCCAACCCAGTCGGGAATCGAACCCGGGACCACGTGATCCAGAGGCTGCAGCGCTAGCAACTAGACCACGAGCTGTGGACTCATATAAGAGGCAAGGCATAAGAGCGTAGGATGTTGGTGACGTATCATTGTGCTTTGAGAGTCCCTCAGTCGCTACCGGTCGCGACCTGAAGTCATACGCAATAGCTACGGACAGCATGGCACCAGTAATAACACTACGGTATCTCTCTGACACTCTGGAAGAATGGGACCTCTCCCCCGGTTGCCACCATACTCACCGACGATGACCATCCAGGGTAGCGCATAATCACGATTTAATGCTGAACAGTCCGCCCCCGGTAGCTGTGTGGTCAGCGCGACAGACTGTCAATCCTAAAGGTCCGGGTTCGATTCCCGGCTGGGTCGGTGACTGGGTGTTGTGTTTTCCTAATCATCATCATTTCATCCCCATCGACGCGTAAGTCGCCGAATTGGCGTAAAATCGCAAGACTTGCACCAGGCGAGCGGCCTACCTGACGGGAGGCCCTGGTCACACGCCATTTCATTGCTGAACACAATGTGACGCCATTTAATCAGCAATCCACGCATCCCAGTTAAGACTCCACTCCAAACGCAACTAATCATGTTGTGGTGTTGACGGCAGTCTACGCATGGAACGACAGTTCTGAAGTCCGGATGCCCCACAAATACGCATACCGCACGACTCGACCAGCCAGCCAAATTGAGACCCACAACAAGGATCTTTTCAAACTAAGTCAGGTGCTGATAACGCTGTCTCACGCGTGTACACGGAGTTCTTATGTCCTTCACAATGATCGCTGAACATCTGATGCTGTTGACTCCCCATACATGCTCTACAAGGCTTGCTAACAGCACTATCATGAACACAACTAACGCACTCTGGCGGCAGTTCTACATTTCAGAGAGAATTCTAACTCTCACCATTTACTGATTGTGTGTGCATTTACTGCATGTACCAAGTTATATCGTCTCCCGACCATGTCTTATTTTTTTGTCGAGTAATTAAACACTGCAGTTTACAGCTAAATAACAAGGAATATATCACATTCACATAAATCAAAGAGAAATAGGGTTAGCCAGTCGTCAGATATTGAGACCTGTCTGGATAGACACATGCGTCAGCACCCCGCTATCGGGATTCTGTATGGTAGACTGACTCCGGGTCGAATTCGTCTAGCGGACGAGATCTCCGCTGCCGAACTGTATGTGGCTTTTACGCGGTTTCCCACATCTTACTAGGTGAATACCGGTCTGGTACCCACGTTCCGCCGCATTTACACAATTCTTAAACATTTCGATAACGTTCTCGAACTTCCATATGGATAACGTTAGATGCAAACAGATGGGGGTCAACAGATTTCGTCCTGGGAGGCGGAAGAGTGGTGACGGCAGGGCATCCGATCCCTCTCTTCCACCAACACTGACAAAACAAGATTAACGTGCTGACCCCGTGAAGACACAGGATAAGGCCAGGGAAAAGAAGAAGAAAGAAGAATCAATAAGTATTGACTTTTCGAACACGTTATGGAAAGAAAGATTTTAATAGTGTTTACAAATGAGAGGTAATGAGGATATGACTTTTATACGAAGTTTCTATGCACCCTTGTACAGTAGTTTTCGACTTTAAAGTAGCCGATTAAATACGTGTGGTGCAAAATTTTCATCCAATACATTCAGTGGGTGATGACGTACAGTTCTTATTCCGTACAGTTCTTATTCTCGATAGTTTTTGCACATACTTTTGGTTAAATTCCAAAATTGCAGCCCCATTCGATGTGGACATTTGACGCTGGTGGTAGCGATCCGTCCGTCAGACGAGGACGCCTTAGTTCTAGTGAAGAGGAGTAGGCCATGTCCCGGCGCAGCATTTCCCACTCTCCCAGGTCTCTCATCGTTATCAACAACGTTAAACTCCACAAGCATTCGTCACAGTTACATATTCTCATACTACTTGAGGATAACGTTCCATTAGTCATGAAGAAACTAAACCTTTGCAACTAGGCTTTACCTCTCTTCCAGCCAACAATACGATGGGACTTCACTTTACTGACTCATAGTAAACTGTAGTGCTAAAATGGAAGAAAGATTTTTTACTGCTTGCAACAGGTAAAGTGCAGTAAGACTGGCGTCAGCGCAAGGAAGCGAAGAACTCTCGGGAAAACTGTGGAAGACAGCAAAAGGTTAACACCGAAGATGATGGCCGCGATTAACGACACCCAGCTGGTTAAACGCCGTAGATCAGCTGAATTCCGATGACAATACAGTACAGCGGTGATCAACCTGACAATGGGTTACTGATAATTATGCACCACCTGTGCGTTAACTCTTCAGAGGCTAACACTGTCACTTGTGCTCTACAAGTTCCATGAATGATAATGATTTTTATGGTACTAAAAGCATTCCTTAGGGTCAATATCGGACAGAAAGCCTGTTTGTTAGTGTGAAGCTCACAGATCTCAATTTCGCTCAGGGAATGTGTGGTGTCGCCGCCAGACACCACACTTGCTAGGTGGTAGCCTTTAAATCGGCCGCGGTCCGTTAGTATACGTCGGACCCGCGTGTCGCCACTATCAGTGATTGCAGACCGAGCGCCGCCACACGGCAGGTCTAGAGAGACTTCGTAGCACTCGCCCCAGTTGTACAGCCGACTTTGCTAGCGATGGTTCACTGACAAATTACGTTCTCATTTGCCGAGACGATAGTTAGCATAGCCTTCAGCTACGTCATTTGCTACGACCTAGCAAGGCGCCATTATCAATTGCTATTTATCTTGTGATGCATGTACCGTCAGACCGATGTTCACCAATTATGGATTAAAGTTAAGTATTCCAGAAGCTACGTACTATTTTTGCTACTATAAGACCTTGACCTTTTCCAGACCTCACGCCAGCCTGCGTGAGCTTAACGCGTGCCCTTCGGCCTGCCGTCCTAGTGGATTGGCTGTCTTGCCAGTCCACAAATGAATGACTGTTGTAGGTTCTGCGTCAACTGACTGAAATTACAGATTCATCATGCATAATGTCCATAGTCCAAAGGTGACGGTTCTGCAACTTGGAGATATGCTTAAATGGCAATAAATAGAACCTGTGACAATTCGTCTTTCATATTACCATTTTCTTATGAATAGTTTTGTTGGACAAAATCGCTCTAAGCACTACGGGACTTATCATCTGAGGCCATCAGTCCCCTAGACTTAGAACTACTTAAACCTAACTAACCTAAGGACATCACACACATCCATGCACGAGGCAGGATTCGAACTTGCGACCGCAGCAGCAGCGCGGTTCCGGACTGAAGCGCCTAGAACCGCTCGGCCACAGCGGCCGGATTTTTGTTGGACAACTTTGCACTTTGCCACTGAGTATGATTTCGTACTTCAAGACAAAACGTACTAGAGTCCGAGGCTAGTTCTTACACGGAGAAAACTGTTACATTTGAATCTTGGAGTAACTGTTGTTTACTTCGAGTAGACGACAACACATAGTAGTACTGTTCCCTCACTGCTCGTTGGAAAGCGTGTTGTCATATCACAGAAACAACGGGAGGTAATGTTGTTTCTGCGTTTGTTTATGTATTTTCCGTTCACTTGAATTTTCTTTATAGAAACACAGCATTATTCTGTATCATTGCGAATACTGTATCACGCACAACCATTAACTTTCAGGCTACAGATAACATATCTGAAATTACTCTGCTAATGAAAATTAATGCTCACTTGGAACAAAATTTAAAAAGGCTTGATCTACCTAACTTTTTACAATATTGTTTCGAGTAATTAATATAATATAACGACCAGGACCATGCCGTGTGCAGTCCCATATTCTGGTTTTCTCCCTTTTTGAAGGCAGCATGAAAAAATAGTAAAAGAAACATATAGCGAAATCGTTTAGCATTTGAAGTAGTCCGCCAAGTCTGATTGCGCCATTTAGATGGGAAATAGCCCTTGGGAAAATCCTAATTATGATATTTCTTCCGTAGTGGGCGTGCACTGAAAAATGCAGTACCGCCAAAGACGATCATGACACTATTCATTTTTACTGGTATCTGAGTGTTCCATAAACATACGTTTTGGTGAGGAACATTTTTTTCTCGTTCTTCTTGACTGATCGTTCACAATTGACTGAAAGCGCAACTGATGTCCATTGCAGAAACACTATTAATGATAGCCCTATTTGCAGAACCGCATGAGTTTCTTGTGCGACAGGCCCTTCCACATCGATGCTAGGAATTCATGTCAGCCTAAGAGATATTCGATCATTTACAAAATCTGATTAGTGTCAGACGATCCATAAGTGGATGCAAATGATGAGTGTTGTTTCGAATGATGTGCCTGTAAATGATGCCTTGTATGTCGAAACACAATAAAGCGCAGCTACGAAACGATAACAGCCGCTAAGTGTAAGGAATAAAATGGACACGAATACCACGAATCATAAGAAAAATGTAGGAAGAGAGACGTATCCGACGAAGGAAAATACCGTTGGATGTGCTGAACTCTGCTGGAAACTTATGTGTACAGCGTGCACTCATAGCTTTTGTGGAAATTTCGATAAATACTCCGTTTGCGCGAACTGTAGCTCTGATAATGATTTTGTGGAGAGTTTTTAGATAATGCAAGATTAGTTCGTAAAACCTGAATATAATATCAACAAAAAAGTCGTACTGGAGAAAAGGTTACGTTATGAGTAACAACAGCGCCACTCGGTTCCTAAAACACGTCCAATTTCTGGATAAATTTTTATTGTGTGCATAACCGAAAATAATATCAAGTGACTGATATTCTTGATAGTTGAATATAACAAAAAATATGTGACGAATCTATAATACTGGTGCAACATATTAAGTTGTATGTCATCAATATAGTTCTAAGACTTTCTTGAACAAACATTTTTAAACGTATTGTAGCAGTTATCACTGGGCTCCCCTACCTACCAAATGGAAGGAGTAAGATTGCATCGAACTTTCATGATTTAGAGTAGCATTCTGAAATTCCCCATCTCAGTCACTTTCAGTATTTATGGAACATCACGCAGTAATGTTTATGTCTAAATACTTCATATCAATACAGACTGCAGATGCACTCAGAGGGGCTCGCCATGCCAGTAACTATTAGCAGAATCTGATTTCGACACTGCGTCTACATAACAACAATGCAGTGTGATAGGTGATCGAGGACACGTTGTTCGTTGATAGTAACTCACTTATTGCACAGCATATAAGACGTGAAAATTTACGATGAATTAAAATAGAAAAATCTTCTTTATTGACTTAGAGATACAGAAATAAAATATTTCATTCTCGTAGAAATATGATAATTTCGTAAAAGATAAGTGGAAAATTAGAGAAACATTTGAAGTTTATTTCAGTAGTGCTTAATCACAACATGTTACTGTGCTCTAAATATTCTTCAATATATATCGAATGATCTGTAAAAGTATATTACAAATGAATGGCGTTCTATGCATCCTTAAGTATAAATCCTTGGATTTGAATATAGCAATGTCTCTTCAGTCTTACTTGCAAGAGCTAGACGCTGGCCTAAAGTCTCCTAAACTCCTTTCCTCTCCGTGAATGTGAGCTGTGTGGTGCCACTATATGCTCCTGATGCTATATGGTGTGATTAGAGTGCGTCAGAATCATGATTTGTGCCACGTTGCATCAATGAAGAGGGCTCAGTGAGTTCATAGCCTATTAACAGATCCCTATGTTAGGATATTCCGTCAAAGAGATGTCACAAAATCTATAAGAGCCCACATCGACTGTTGGCGAAATTATTATTACATAGGAACGTCAGAAAGTCATTAAACCCAATTACCGCTCTAGTAGGTTTCGGATATTAGCTAATAGGGACCGGCGAACTACATAGTGTGATATACGAACTAGTCGTCGGATAATCTTGGCAGCTGGATGATATTGCCGTCTTAGGTTTCGGTGATACGTCCAGTTTTCAATGACTGTCTCTGTCGTCATCCTCATGAGCTGGCACTCGTAAATGTTGCTACACCGTTTTTTGCAAGCCATTCGTCGAATTACGTCGTGTTGGCATTATACAAAGGAATTTATATGTACTATGAAAGATAAAGATATTGTACGAAATAGAGAACTGTTATAGACTTCGATCACAATAGTCTCTCTGTATTCACGATCAGACGATGAAACTTGTGTGTGCTGAGACACAAGTCAGTATTCATTGGTTTGCGGTAATTAAGAATTGTAACACGTATACGAAACGTGAGGAATAATATCAGAAGTTAAAAAAGCAAGAGTTATGTGGGCAGGGCACGTACAAAGAATGCTCGAAGCGGGAGTAACAAAGAAGGTATTCCACAGAAAATCAAGAGGAAAGCCAGGAGAACGAAGATGCAGAAGAGAAGTTGAAGCGAACAGGAGTTGAAATATGTAGATAGAAAATATGTAGAGAAAAATGGAAGAATGTTGTAGAGGAAACCTGACCCTCTATAGGCCCGTGCCGAGATGTAAGTACTATACATCGGCTTGCGATAGACAAAGTATCGCCAATCTGATTTGCGTTCGAGTAAAACACAGAAGAGAGGTCACTTTCATTTTCTGTCTCTCGCAACGAGAAACCACATATTAATTCCTATGTTTCATAAACAGCTGAAGAGTTTCAACGCCATTTGACCAAATTACAAATGAGTGGTCAACAAACTGAAAGAAGAACGAAGGTGAAAAAATTAACAGGCGCTTTCTTAAAAATTCTCTATGTACTCCATACCGAAATTGATCACTGCTGGAAACAAAGGATAATCCACGGTTATTCCGTAAGTCATCTCCTAAAAATTACTGTCGTGCAAAAAGTTAGTGAAAAAGCGTGACAGTCTCAGAAGAAGAGTGGGCTGCCAATAACCTCTGAATATGTTTCACAGGGGTTTTAGTAGACAGATGAATAATATGCAGGCTGACCGTAATTTCATCTGGACCAATTCTGGCTTTATTTGCCATGTCAACGAACATTTGGTAGTTTTGCAAGTGATGTGACTAACGATGGGCAGCAGTAACTTGGTTAGATGTATAGGTGGGCGGAAGTTGTAACTGACAGTTACTTAACAGTGGTTGTGAAGAAGGGGGTTAACAATACAAAACAAAGCGTATTTAATCTACGATATGCTAAAAGTAAGAAATTTTATAAGTATATCTTAAATGCGTTTTTCTCAGTTTACACATTTTTAACACAAGTATCTTATATTCTGAAAAACTAATCATGTAATTCAATTCAAATGTTTATAGGTTCCTCCAGTCACCATATATGAAGCTATTGATCGAGAACTGTGAATATGTTTGCTCAGCTGGATACATTTTTACTGAAATCACTGGTCTGAAGAAAATTAACGACGAATGTAGCTCTCGCATGATGTGTCACGGCCAAGTAACATGTCTCGGTGAAACTTGGACCGTACATTGAACCAACTGTAACAATATAGTACTGAAGGTAACTGAAAGAAATGAGCAGTGAGACGAACAGAAGTGACTCTTTTGTTCAAAAACAATAATTACACTGAAGTTACCACGATTCATAATAGTCACACCGGACATTAAAGAAGGCGCGACATGCTTCTTAATAGGTTGTATGACCACCACAGGCGGCAGTGCATGACCTGCAAAGTGCTCCAATGATGGCCACCCGGTTGGTGAGGAGTTCTTGCGATAGGGCGTTTCATTCTTCCACAAGCGTCGACGACAAATGCTAGTCGGTCATTGGTGCAATACAGCTCCCCAACGCATCCCACACGTGAGCTAGGGTATTTAAATAGGGATAACGTGCAGGCCAGTCCATTCGCTGAATATCCTCTGGTTCCCAGAACTCCTGCACCTGCGCTGATCGATACGGTCGCGCATTGTAATGCATAAAATTGAAGTCAGGGTCCAATGCGCCCCTGATAAGACACATGTACTGAAGGAGTACGGTATCACAATAACGCCGACCAGAGATGAGATATTTGAAGGTCAGTACGCACATGTAACATTGTGCCTCACCGCACCAAAACTTCTGGAGCACCAGAACGACAATGTTCGACAATGTTCCGGGGTGCACAATGTCCTCCCACTTCTTGTCATATGAGGATACATGAATCATTGTCACTGCATATTGGCGAATAGCTAGCCTGCCCATTCCCACAACTTAAATCCCATGGATTAACTGTGGGAGCGTTGCAGCACTTCCAAATGCATCAGGAACCACCCAGCAGTTGTTAATCGCCTTGGTGGGGCACGTTGCAGAGCGTGCATTGCTGTCTGTAGTGAGTGCACTAACTATTGGAATCCATGCTCCGCCTTTTGTAATGTCCAGGGGACCATTATGTATCACGGTGACTTCAATGAAATTATTGTCATTAGATAAAAGTTTCACTTCTGTTTGTGTCATTGCGTGTTTGTTTTAGTTACCTTCTACACCATACGTTCAGTCTTAAAGCATCGACTACACACCGACCAGCGCAGCGCCGCGTAACGGAATCAAGAAGGCACTGACCCGTGACCAATGGAAGGAGCGGGCAGCGCCACACCTCTAGGTACACAGTTCTGCGCCCCCCTGTCAGCGCAGACTTAACCAACCGACCATCGTCGGTCGGTCCCAGTTCGGCCGCAGACTTCGAGAGCATCAGTTCTGAGTAATAGGAAGATGATACTTAGCCTGAATTCTGGGAGTACTAATAGAGAGTAAATTTAATTGCATGTAGGAGGCAAAGGAAGCACAGGAAGCCAGTTCAGAACGAGAAGTTCCGGTATGTTTCTTTCCTTTTTAAAAATACAGAGTTCTTTTAATTTGAAATTGTTATGTACAGATAATTTTGGATTACTGCCGCTGGCCGTCACAGCTTGTCTCCTTCCTTGTTTGCGTCTGTGCTGACTCTCACAGGAGTGGACACAACACTATATTTTAGCAGATATTTCTATTTATACCACGCGGTCAGGGGCGCCTTGCCACGGTCCGCGCGGCTCCCCCCGTCGGAGGTTCGAGTCCTCCCTGGGGCATGGGTGTGTGTGTTGTCCTTAGTGTAAGTTAGTTTACGTTGGATTGAGTAGTGCATAAGCTTAGGGACCGATGACCTCAGCAGTTTGGTCCCATAAGACCTTAGAACAAATTTTCAAAATTTCTATTTATGGTCCAAGATTCAGAAAGCTATGCTATTTGCCAGTGACACGTCATGCTGATCTTACTTTCGTTCCTAAGTTTGGCACACCAGAGTATATTGTTGGATATATGATACGATAGAAATTTAAACATATTTTTCACTTAATACAGAACACCCCTGTGTGTGTCAATAGGCCATGAACATTTGAAATTTGGCACTAGCATGATGGGAAGACAGATAAACCTTAATAAGTAAAGGATATGATACACCTCAGTTAAATGGTAGGGGAATGGAAGCTGTAGTTTTCCAGTTGTGTTTGAGCCTGCATGTGGCATGCTTACAGGACATGGAGGATGTGATAAAATAATGTCAACAAACATGAAGTGATTGCAGACGGTGTTTGCTGTAACAAATTGAGGCTATCTACTCATGACAGGAGACTTCAACCAAAGACGCTAAAGATCGCTGAAGTTATGGGGAACAATGCCTGTCGCTAGGGAGAAAACGTGAGTTTGAACAATGATGGTCAGCAAGTGGCACTTCTCACAATGAAGCTGTGTTGTTTGCTGTTCACTAACAGCGAATGATTACAACGAGCGCCAGCGGAAAAGATGGAGATTGCTGCTGAAGGCAGGCGTTGAGCCTTATAATTTGAATCCTTTGTAGCACATTCGGACATGGGTTCCTTTTCTCAGAGTATTTATCACAGCATACTCTAAAATTTCTGCAAGTTTCTCTGCATATGGGGTTTTAACAGCTCGATACCCGCAGCGTTGAAATTATAGCTATTGCAGTCTGCCTACGAAAGGGATAGAGCCGTCTTTCCCGCTAGTGGTTGATTCATTCAATCTCGTTTAATGAATAATAACACAGATTTCAGTAATTCGCTCCTTTCCTTCAATTTAACATAAAAGGAAATGTGAATACAAACAACATATGATGTAACAAAAGATCATCTATAACCGCAGAGAGAAAAAAACAAGCAGTTATACGACCAGAAACCCTGTATGCCATGGAATGTCTTTTAATGAACCGGAGAGGTATGATGGAGAAATTGATAGTCAAAGAGAGGAGAATCGCCACGAAGATCCTAGACCCGGTAGAAGCTGGGGAATTCAGAAGGCGTCATAACTCGGAGCTCTACGAATATATCGAGAGACTCTCTGACTGTGCAAGAAAAAGAAAAGTAGCTTTCTACAGCCATGTTGCAAGATTGCCTCCAAACAGATTGACCAAGCGTCTGTTCACCTTCTGGCAAAACAAGAAAGTTCGCACCACTTGGCTGACAGAAAGCGAGAAGGACATTAAAGAACTGATCTCTTGAACAGACAGTCTGTGAGAGGCACCCTGAAGGACGTCCGAGGATTTCAGGAAAAGCCCCGAAGAAAAGGTACCCCCCGGACAGAAGAAAGGAAGGAATTACACCGACAGAGGGTGCTATAGTACTGGTCAAAGATCAAAGCCCAGCAGCTGAACAAGCGTGGTCCAAAGTATTCTCTGAGACTCTCGCTCGAAGATACCGGGCATAGTGCGAAAGTCTTCCTGTACTGCAAATATCCTGGCAATAGATTTGTGGGCTGACTCCAGTGGGGTTCTGTACACATTCTTCAACTGACCTAACAGGCAAAGTCAACTGTTTGACATCATATGACAGAGGCAGCCAACTTGCAAAACCAAATCGGCCTTTCCGGCGATCTCTGATCATTTTTACGATTTGTTTTCTCACAGTCAGACCGAAGTGAGTGGGTCATCTTTCAGAAAACATACACGCAGACTGACTGCAAGTAGCACCTCCTCCACCTTGAATCAACGTTGTATAGCTATCGTCTGTCAATTGAGGAGTAAACTTATAAAAGCCAAATCAAGTAATGGTATCCAGCCCAGTTCATTAATTTAATGTAATTTTTTATGATTTTTCGATAATGTCATTTTTTATGATTTAATGTAATTTTTTAAGATTGAAGAGTATCTCATCTGTGAACGCAGAGTAATACAGCTGCATGTTGCAACGCAAATGCCACTGTTGGAACTCTACCCCGCGAAGGAAAATCAAGAGTCGCAAACACCTATACCCTCTGAAATGAAATATATGCTTTCCCTCCGCATGCACCACTCTCCTGACTGTTACTGGGCTGCTGCGCAATTCGTGTGCCACCGTTCGACTGCTTGTGGATGGGACAGTATAGAATCTCCCGACACGTCCTCTTAGTGTATCTGCGCTTCCCCTCGCGACGTTCATCGGTTTCACGTCGTTTGAAACCAACTGTTTCACTCATACGCTCAATTATAGAGGCAAACGTTGAGTCGTGTGGTTGACGCCTATTTGTAAACATTTGTCATAAACCTACACCACCGTTTCCTCCCACTTCACTAGATATGAAATCCATATCGCGCTGCTCGTATTGAGAGAAGTTATTTAACAGGCACAACGAAACTATGAATGAACACTGTGTTTCCACTGTGTATGTTTGTCTTTACTCTCTATTGCCACAGCGCTTAGCGGTCTCTGTAGCGCTGTGACAAACAGGCACGCGTTCGTTTGAAACTTCCCCTTTGAACAATTATACAGGACTGTGCTTAAGCTGACACACAATATTTTGTTAGCGCAACGCAATCTGACTTTCAAAATTCCCTACAAAAGAATGGCCCTGACTAACATTAAACTATACCCTTCACAAATCACTTACCTCACAAAAATCTTCGCTGCTCAAGCTACTGCAATACAGCGAGCGCCACTACTGCCAGCTAAATAAAAGATTCAAACTATGGAAGGCACTAACTACTGATAGGGATAGTTAGCAAATGAAAGATATTAATAGAGAACAAACAATGTATTTACCTTGATATCATCATATATAAATATAGCAGTTCATGACAAATTACAAATCTCCACCATCTCTCTCCCCACATCCACCACTGCTGGCGGCTCACCTCCAACTGCGCAACGCTATGCGCTGTTCACAGCCAGCTGCCTAACACTACAATGGCGAGTATTACAACAATGCAAAGCAGCCACAGACTGCACACAGCACAGCCAGTGATTTTCATACAGAGGTGGCGTTACCAATAAAAAAACCTAAACAGCCTACTTACATAGCCCCCATGCTCCCCACAAAAATTTTTACAAATTGGATTGGGCAGTGGCCAATACAGATTTGAAAAAAATTTTTCATAATTACAATAACAAAGAAATCAAATGCACACACTTATTGATACAATGTTGGTCAAAAGCTAAAAATTTCTCACAGTCCATAAAGACAGTCCACATTGTTCATCACAGTAAAAATGCAGAGTTTTTCTCAAAGTCTGAGCAGTTAAAGAAAATGCACATAGAAGTAGTGGATTTCCATGCAGTCTTGAAGAAGTAGTGTTGTCCTTCCAACGGAAAGACAGTGCTGACTCTTGACATGCAGACAGGTAATGGGCCACAACATAGCAAAACCCACAGCAGAGTCATTCGACGTTTTGAAGAATATTGGTAGGTAGGTCATCACAGAACAGACCCACTGTAGTCCTGGTAGAGATTACGGTATTGGTGGGCCACCAGAGGTGCAGACCCACTGCAGGCCTTGTAGAAATAATGGTACTGGTGAGTCAGCAAAGGTGTAGACCCACTGTAGTCCTTGTAGAAATGGCCAGCAGCCATCTGTTGCGATTGTGCAGGTGCACATTCACCATCGAAGAGTCTTGCGGAGAATATAGCAAGTCCATAAACCACCACTTGTGCACTCACAAAGTTTTTGAAATTGTCCTTAGATCCAGCAATGCTGTTATCCAGTCCCTTGCTGAATTATTAACACACGTGCAAACACTATCAGTCCCTACTTCTCACATATTGTCCATATACTATGACCAACAGAAACGTGTGCCGTGAAATGTAACTAACAAGTTAATAATATCATGAACTGGTGACAATTACAATTTTATAACATAAGAATACAATAACAAAGGTACAAAATACATCATTAAAAACATAACAATACAGATAACATTTGTAGTAACACAGGCTTTACAAAAGAATAGAAATAAACATATACATCAGTGGAATTATGATATGAGTACATACATAAAGGATCACAATAACTTTTGAAACATCAACTTCACACATGAGCATTGACACAAAACAGAATAAATAATGTCTAAACATCTTTACAAAGTAAATAACACATTATTAATGCCAATTGTATTTGAGGATAACAGTATTCCTCATCATAGTGAATGTAACTTAGTATTAGAAGAGAAAAAAGTTCTATGAAACAGTACACAGAGACAGGAAGAAAACAAATACACAAGGGTACACAAACATATAGTGGGATAACACAAAAGGGAAAGGGCAGGGTTTGTTTTCAGTGTAACATTTGGTACTGCAGTCCAACCTAAAACTTCATTCCATAGATCTTTCGTCTTATTTCAAAATTTGTTTCCACCAAAAAAATCCTATCAAAGCATGCTTTCTGTATTTATATGTTCACATATTTCTTACCTCATTATTTATTTCAAGAAAATCCTACGTAAACCTGTTGTCCCTAAACCCTACTTTGTTGCTCATATCCTCTTTCAAAATACTTTTTTTGGCCAAACCATTTTCTTATAGCTTCTCAATGCATTTCTTCCAATTCATCACATCTCGTTCTCTCATATAGCCTACCCCATCTTAAGCTAACTTAAATCTACTAAGCTCAGATGCTAAACTAAGGGACGAGGCAATGCAGCAGCACGAAACAATTAACACAAGCAGCAATGACAAAAAATACAGATTGGCAAAGCTAGCAGCAGCAAATGTAGTAACTTATATCAAAACATGACATAGCTCAAGCAGAAAAAAATATTACACTAAAAATGGCCATGTCTAATACCTATGTCACATCTTAACACTGTCCGCCCCGGTAGCTGAGTGGTCAGCGTGACAGACTGTCAATCCTAAGGGCCCGGGTTCGATTCCCGGCTGGGTCGGAAATTTTCTCCGCTCAGGGACTGGGTGTTGTGTTGTCCTAATCATCATCATTTCATCCCCATCGACGCGCAGGTCGCCGAAGTGGCGTCAAATCGAAAGACCTGCACCAGGCGAACGGTCTACCCGACGGGAGGCCCTAGCCACACGACATTTCCATTTTTTTATCTTAACACTAGAGTGATGCATCACAATTTATTCTACAAAAGAAATTACCAAGTACTTGAAAAGAAAATTATGAATGCAGTTCCTGTGAAGGTAAATGTCGCTTTGTGCTCCCTCATTTTTTTGAAAAAAATTATTATATACTCGATCTGTAGACAGAAAATATTTATATTAGTACATCTATAAAATTTTATTTTAACCAATGCTGCAGTGCAGCTAGAAACTAGATATCAAATGAAATAAGCAACTATGTACAAAGCAAAGCGTAAGAACATCGTTCAATAGTCATGTGGCATTTCATAAGTAGTAAAAAAATCTCTCATCTAGAAAGACAGTAGTCATAGTCAGGTGTGTAGACAAACTATTTCTTGTCATTTCATTAGGCATTTCAGTAAATATCAGAAAGTACGATATGTTTCCAAGTAATTAGCGTGTCGGATTTGCGATGCTTTCTCTAAAGGAATGACAATGGCCAGGATAATGGCCTGCTTTCTCTAAAGGAATGACAATGGCCAGGATAATGGCCTCCCTTTTCTTTTTCCTTCCTGTGCTCTGAAAGGCACGCGCCAATGGCCCTCTCTCCAGGCGTCCGACACAGCTGGGTGCCCACGACGCATTATGTGCAGTTGGTCACTTAACTTTCTTACGGAAATATTTACGACAGCAGTTTCCGCTACAGTGACAGTCTCACATAAAAATATTTCACAGGTCAAGAATTAGCGTTGCAAATCTGTAGAAAGAAAATCCTATAAATATAAGTGTCCAAATAAAATATTCGTCAGCATTGTGATACAGTCACGCATTTACGCACATTTCATAACTCTTACAGTACGATTCTTGGTTTCCAACATACTTCTTATTCCTCATATACGGTAGCAACATCTTATTGATCATAAACATATCTCAACAGCATAGTACACATCGTTGTCGTAATAATAACATCATAACACCTCAGTCAAATCTCAAAATCGTCGTAGCTTCCTCCAATAATTAAAAAAATTCTCTGCTCATGTCAAAAGTGTCATCTGCCTCAAACGTACTTTAAAAATCATGAATCCATACCAAATACATCATTCAAAGCTCTCATAGTATCACAATGGTTCCAAAAACATATGAACAGTTTACAAAGTACGGACAAAATACAATTTCATAAGTGTGAAGTTATCCAACTGTGTAATTGCGTAAACATCTGTCACTGATGTAGCAAAAAAAAATGTTTATCTCTCAGTTAAATGATCAGATAGCTGTGTAATTTGTGTGTTAGAGAAATATGGTACCGAAGTGTAAAGTTGTATAAGCAAATACCATATTAGCTAGGGTTCCTTGTGGTTGCCACACACATGGTACAGAAAGTAAGCGTGTACCCCCCTGAGGATAAATGTAATTATACCCTCAGGTGTTACAGATTACACCAATGGAATGAAATATATCACGGAAAACTTTCTTTGTAATTCAAAAATCTTTAAAAATAAATGTTTTAAGTATAAAATTAATCACTCAAATACATGTCCTGTAGCGCTAAATATGCGTCTTGCTGTAAGATAATCTCTGTGGAAGAGTCGTAGTTATCGTCCTCCAAAAGCTAAGTTCTGCAGAAGCCAATGTACTTACCTCATGATAAACAAAAGTGAAATGCTTTGCGTATAGATAACTTAGTTATTACGCTTATTGCCGTGATGAGGAAAGTACTGTGCTGTAACGTATTGTTGTCCTACGGAAAAGGCTGTCTCCTTGTAGCAATAGCACAAAAGTCACCACTAAAACATGTCTCACTTTATAGAAGAATTCAGAAAAAACTGTGCAGATATAAAACAGATACTCCGCAAAAGCAACATTGTAAATTGTCACGCATTAGCAGCGTCGTGATAAAATCGTGTAGCTGTCACATAAACTAACCACTGTGTCATCTGGTATCTCACAGAAAGTACTTTAAATACAGAATGTATTTTCAGGTAACCAAAATGTTGCATTAAAATCTCATTAGCAGTACTGGTAAATGTTCTAAGTATGTAAGCCTCATAGTCGTTACGTAGTCGTGCAACTAACAAGCAAGAATGTACAAATACAACACTGTGTCGTCTGTTCACTATAACAATCCATTCATAATTTCTGTTTAAAAATGTTCCCTAGGTTCTAGACTGGATATTTAACTTCAAACATTGTTGTATGTTAACAGTTTCTTAAGTCTAACACAGCATACTAGTAATGTAAAGTGAAAAGTCATATGGCAAAGACAAAGTTAAAAAGCAGAGTATCTTTCAATAAACGGTTTTACATGTGAAATGTGGTGTAACCCTTTACTCTTCCTAGAGCACAGAGTTTCAACTTCAAAGCAAATATCATGTTGTATACATCGGTAAAGAATGCTAAAATTTTTCTCAAGGCTAGCGTCTTATGTTATTTTTCTCGGAGCCAGCGGGCGCACGCGGCTGCCTGCTGTGCGAGTCATTGTCTGTCTCTTTGTTGGCGCGCGCCGTTATTGGGATTAGGAGACCTAACTTCTACAAATTCACCGTGACGAGAGGGCCCTGCTCTGTTTGAATCCCGCCAGTTCTGATGCAATTCAGGTCTGTCGTTACGATCACATCGTCTGTCGTCATGTTGGTAGGTTCCGTAGTTTCTTCCTTGTCCGTCACGTGGTGGAGAGTTTCTCCCTGAATCGTAACTGTGCGCCGAACTGTTGCGTCTGAAGTTATTCTGTCTCCCTTGATAGTATTTATTTTGGTTCCCATATTGTCTGTTTCTCTTATTGTCTCTGTGATAGTCATTACCACGGAAATGCGATCTTTCTCTGTAACTATTATTACTCTGCCAGCGGTTGTCATATGGGTGGTGTCTGTTTTGGTCACGATTTGCGTTGTAAGAATAGCCTTTTCGTGTCCAGTTATTGTTTCTGTCATCACGGAATTGTGACGTATGTGACCTGTAGTGATTGTTTTCCTGTTTTCGCATCCGGCGACTGTCTGTGTCAATTTCTAATTCTTGTAAGAGTCCCTGAAATGCTTCAATGTCGTCTTTGCAACGACCTGCCAAAATAATATGTCGTAAATTTTCAGGCAGTTTGATTAAGCAAATGCGGATGAGTTCTGAGGGGCTATATGGGTTTGAAAGATACTGATTCTTATGCAACATGTCTTCAAAATATTTCATAAGACTGGAAAATTCAGATTGTTCATAACGTTTCATCCTTATGATGCTTTGTTTTACTCGGTCTTGTGTGGCCTGAGACCAATATGCTGAGAGGAAGGCATGGTAAAACTCTCCTTCACTGTGGCAATCGTGAATGACCGACCGCATTCTTACAGCTGGTTCATTCTCTAAGTAGCCACACATAAATTCTAATCTGTGCTCTAATGACCAGTTGGGAGGAAAACAATGAGAGAATTGATGGAGCCATGCTTGTGGATGAATGTCGTTGCCAGAATTCTTAAATGTTTTGAATTTACGTGTAGTAATGAACAGCTTATAGTCAAAGTCATCATGTCGGCGAGTCGCATATCGGTCATTGTTACATCGTTTCGGCGGTTCCATTTCAAAATCCGGTGCACCTTGCCAATTTCTTTCATAACTTCCGAAGTGTCCTGTGTTATTATTTTGTGTCTGTTCCGTATTTGTATGTCCCTCTTCCCGTATTGGGGCGCAAGTATCCTCTGAAATACGTAATTCTTGAATTACCTGTGTCAGCTGATCTTGTACTTCCCGGATTTCTCTTTTGTACTGTGTATTGATTTGATTTTGATTCTGTTTGAATTTTCTAATTTGTTCATACTCTTCTGTGTCAGTGAAGGCTACAGGTGTTGTGTTATTCAGATCATCATCTACCTTTGTAGATAAGTTAGTGAACTGATCTGAAAGTTCAGCTACTTTATCCGATAGTGAAATTATTTCCTCTGTATGTTTTTCTGAACCAAGTTTCAGAGTATCTACTGTGTCCTTTAAGTTTTCCTGAGTTTTTGCAAGTTGCGTAACCGAATCGGTAGATGCAACTGAGTCAATTTTAGCTTGCAAGGTGTCGTGATTTTCATGAACAATAATTTGCAGTTCTTTTATGGCTGCTTCGTGATTCTGTAATGCCTTTTCATGCCGCGAAAAAATAGGTTGAAAATGCTCACAAATTTGAGTTTTTACGTCATTACAGACTTTTTGACATTTCGATTCAATGTTATGTAACTCAGTAGTTAAATCTTCACGCGTTTGTTCAAGAGTTTGTTCCAATGAGACTAACTTTTGAAGCTGTTGCTGTGTTTGTCTCTGATTTTGTTCCAGTGTGTCTAACTTTTGAAGATTTTGTCCCATTTGTTTCTGATTTTGTTCAAGTGTTGTGTCTAACTTTTGTAGTTTTTGTCCCATTTGTTGCATTAACTGTAATAACAATGCACTGGTGTCTGAAACACGTTCCTCAGCGCTTTTCGGCAGTGAATTTGCACCGGCAACATTCACATTTTGACAAGCGGAAAACGTGTCTTGACTCATTTGGGAAAACGGTGAGGACGCAAAACCTGAATCTACAGTATTTGCAAAATTGTGTCCTGTCATTTCGGATTCCTGAGGCGAGCTGTTGCCGACCGATCGATCCATAATGCTTCCCTCTTCACTAATTGTTTCACTGTCGACGCCATTGTTTGCCGCCCGCTCCATTTCCCTATGCACAATTACCAGATTACTACTTTGAACATTAGTAAATTCATTACTCGGCGGCGCTGATAAGCTACGCTCGTCGTCACTATTATTTCTCAGTTTAGTTTGGAGCCTAGTGTTACGTTTTTCACACGCCATAATTGTCACAATATTTCACACGATAACACAGAAAAGCACAATTTGAAGTGCAAAAATAGGAGAACACATTAACATAGCACTGAAAATAATATCTAGTTAATTGCAAGGGTAGCTGCGAAATACTTGGTGCAAATCTATATGCATGCCACAACTGTTTTACTGTACAACAATGAAAGGCTACAACTACAAAGGAGATTCTCTCTACAATTACGCGCTAGCAATAAACAAAAGCTACACTAAATACACAAACTACAAGAAAAAATCAGAAGATTCCAGTGAGGTATCCTAGGCTAAGGGTCGACATATGAAACTTCCCCTTTGAACAATTATACAGGACTGTGCTTAAGCTGACACACAATATTTTGTTAGCGCAACGCAATCTGACTTTCAAAATTCCCTACAAAAGAATGGCCCTGACTAACATTAAACTATACCCTTCACAAATCACTTACCTCACAAAAATCTTCGCTGCTCAAGCTACTGCAATACAGCGAGCGCCACTACTGCCAGCTAAATAAAAGATTCAAACTATGGAAGGCACTAACTACTGATAGGGATAGTTAGCAAATGAAAGATATTAATAGAGAACAAACAATGTATTTACCTTGATATCATCATATATAAATATAGCAGTTCATGACAAATTACAAATCTCCACCATCTCTCTCCCCACATCCACCACTGCTGGCGGCTCACCTCCAACTGCGCAACGCTACGCGCTGTTCACAGCCAGCTGCCTAACACTACAATGGCGAGTATTACAACAATGCAAAGCAGCCACAGACTGCACACAGCACAGCCAGTGATTTTCATACAGAGGTGGCGTTACCAATAAAAAAACCTAAACAGCCTACTTACACGTTGTCATTAACGTCCTCAGTGCTGTCAGGCCCACTGCGACAAGTTCCGCTTGCGGTCCGTAAGCATATAAACTCTGTTTCTGGTGGAAGGGTTGCCTAGCGGCAGACATTATCCTCTGTAAACTCTACTGTCTGTAGAACAATTGGATGACATTTCAAATTTTTGGCTCTGAGCACTATGGGACTTAACTTCCAAGGTCATCAGTCCCCTAGAACTTAGAACTAATTAAACATAACTAATCTAAGGACAACACACACATCCATGCCCGAGGCAGGATTCGAACCTGCGACCGTAGCGGTCCCATGGTTCTACTGTAGCGCCTAGAACCGCTCGGCGCCACCCCGGCCGGCGGATGACGTTTCAGGACACACCTTCTATTGCCTAGTTTGTGCCTCAAGACACTGCTTCAAACCTCCTCCCCCCCCCCCCACCCCAACGAAATTTGTAGGCTTCTTCTTTTTTACAGCCTCTATATAAAAACATTGCCCCAGCAAGTGATCCATTTGAGTTCAGCCTTATAAGTTATTAATTACATTTCGCACAAACTGAGATAAGCAGTCGCCGTGTATAAATGGAGTAGAAAGCGTATTTAAGTTACAAGGTGTATCAAAAAGAATCATCCGATTAAAAAAAATCATAACTATTATGTTTTATGAGATATGTGCGTCAACAACATACCGTCGGAAAGAGCAAACTGTCGAGTTTTACATGGTTCCCGCTAGGTATCCGCAGCGCGTGCCCACTTCAGTTTCAGCAAAATTGGTGTCAGGAAAACGGAAAGCTTTTTGTGTTCTGCTTTTTGGGCAGTACAGGTGAGGTAGTAAGGAGATGGGGGCAAGGATGCAACTTTGATATCAATGAATATGCAAATTAATTGAATGGATCAATTAATTACCACCCCTGGACCACACGCAGCACCACCTGCCACTATGGCCAACCTCACTCCCCGATGACGTAATGCCGGTCGTGGTGGCCAAGCAGTTCTAGGCGCTACAGTCTGGAACCGCGCGACTGCTACGGTCGCAGGTTCGAATCCTGCCTCGGGCATGGATGTTTGTGATGCCCTTAGGTTAGTTAGGTTTAAGTAGTTCTAAGTTCAAGGGGACTGATGACCTTAGAAGTTAAGTCCCATAGTGCTCTGAGCCATTTGAACCATTTGATGACGTAATGGGTTTTTCTCACCCTGCACGTGGGCCACAGTCCCCTCCCCTTGTCCCCCCTCCCCCTGCCCTCCTCCCCCCTTCGCCACCTACCCTGTTGGCAGGAATTTCGAATTTTGACGGGAATTTCTAATTTTGGTGGGAATTTCTTTGTCCCAGGGCTGTGCTGTCATCCCACCCCACCCGCCACCTGGGAACTGGTGGGAAATTAAAAATGGCGGTACCCTCTCCTGGACTTGAACCCTGGTACTTCCAGATAGAAAGCCCAAGTGCACCCCCCTAACATCATTATACGACCAGAGGTGATAGGAATGGAAGGGAAATTAAAAATGGTGGTGCCTTTTCTGAAACCTTGGTCCTTCTAGATGGAAAGTGCAAGTGCTTCACGCAACATATGGAAACTGCCCAAATACAAGAGAGGAAGGTTAGGTTAGTGCACTTTATTTGTTTTGATTGGGAAACTGATGTAAATATCGGTCTTAACTATGTAATTAATCATAAAGATCGGGCCTATTGTACAATTATATGCACAGAGATACAGAAGGACTGCCTAAAATCGCAATACAGCTCAAAAATTGACGACGCCGTACAAATGGTTCAAATGGCTCTGAGCACTATGGGACTTAACTTCTGAGGTCATCAGTCCCCTACAATTTAGAACTACTTAAACCTAACTAACCTAAGGACATCACACACATCCATGCCCAAGGCAGGATTCGAACCTGCGACCGTAGCGGTCGCGCGGTTCCAGACTGTAGCGCCTAGAAAACGCTCGGCCACTCCAGCCGGCGACGACGCCGTACAACTGGTGTTATCCTGCTGGGAAAAAATTTCACAATACCACTCGAATGTAGTGACAGACACACAAACTCTAGCCTTCACTTACAAGCTGGCAGGAAAACGGCTGGGGTGTAGGGTACTACATTTATTCTTTTTGGTGCGAAATATGTTCAACTGACGAGATGCTGGTGTTGGACAGTGTGTATTGTTGTTTGATATCAGAGTCGAAAATATGCGCAGTCCATTTTCTTTTAGTTTTACGAGCAAAATCTGTATAGTTATTATTTTCATTTGCAAGAGACAATTCGCATGTCATTATTTTACAACATCCAGCGAAGTGCGCCGCCGCCGATTACAGATAATCAGCAGAGTATCTCAACCTTGCGTAAAATGGGGAAAAAACGTCCACTATTTTGATGCGAACACTACCGATCACCGCAGTATGTTCGTGTTATTTCAAAACTGTCATAAGAGTAAAGAAAAAGCGAGAATTTAAACTCAGAAGAAGAAACAACTCTGTTAATCAATTTCTTTCAGCTTGACGGATAAATTACAAGTCATGAGAGCGTCTCTCGCTTTCAAATCAGTGTCTGTAAATAAACTGTCATTCACGTATGTATTGCAAAAATTTCAGACACGTGAAATAACATTAAATAATACGAACTTTCACGCCATTGGTTCACATGTCAGAAAAAACACAATCTATAAGAGAACACAGCTTTTTTGAACACTATGGCAGGTCCCGGTTTACCATTGTGATGCTATATCGTACTAGCATTTATGAAACAAATAAACAAATCGTGAAGTCTTAGACAACCTCCTATAAGATCTTATCCCGTATCCCTCTCTGCCACTGAGCGAGGTGACGCAGTGGCTAGCACACTGGACTCGCATTCGGGAGGACGACGGTTCAATCCCGCGTCCGGCCATCCTGATTTACGTTTTCCATGATTTCCCCTAATCGCTCCAGGCAAATGCTGGAATGGTTCCTTTGAAAGGGCACGGCCGACTTCCTTCCCTAATCCAATGAGACTGATGACCTCGCTGTCCGGTCTCCTCCCCGAAACAACCCACCAATCCAACCCTCTCTTCCACTACCTCGAAACCAGTCACCGTCTGCATGCTTACATTTGACATTTTTTATACATAACTCACTTCTACCGACATGTCTGTAAAGGTTCTCTCATACAGCAACAGTTTCTCGCGTTCTAGTTTTGTAAGCAATTTCATCACCACAGCCTGTTTCACGCAATCTACTCACATGTCTGAAAAAAAAAACACTCTCATTTCTAGGTTCCACAACCAGCTATTATTCAAGCAATGTGTACTTTACAATCAGAAGTTGTAAAGTATGAAATAACATCTATTTTTTAAAGATGCAATCGTGACGATAACATTAAAAACAGTTAGGATTCCACAAGAAGAGACACAACGAGTCCTATTAGTTTTATGAGCAAAATCGGTCTAGTGCTGGGAGAAATATCTGCATCCAGACTTCAACCAGTTATAGCACTCCTTGTAATAGAACCTTCTATAAGACTTTACCGCATCTCTGTCTTCCGATATATTGAAAACAACTACCGTCTGCATGTTGTCATTGAGCTTATTACATACACATATATCGCCCCCCTGGAGCTAGAGGCCACTGCCAGCAGTCGTTTGCGGAGAACTGCACAAAGTTTTGCCGTCTGTACTGGAGGAAGCTTATCCAGCAGACTATCAATCACACGAGAGAGCTCCTGTATTGTTCCTTCATAAGCAGTGTAAAAAAAATCTTTCATTCCCCTTACGGCTATCTCAGTTTCCCACGTCAAATCCATACCTTCCCTTACGACAGGATATAATCATTTTCTTTGCACATATCGGAACACACACGTGCTTTATTAGCCTACAGCTCAAGGCGAAACTATCACGCATCCCCTACTACTAAGTATAATACTCCACCAGTAGCTGAATGCTGGCGATACGATATAATACTGATCGAAAATCAGCGACGGGCGGACATGTCTGATAAGTTTCCTTCTTGCGAGTGGCACCACTAAGTATTAGAAAGAGAGGCGTAATCGTCTTACACGCCGCCGAATGTTAAAAACACGATCGCAATGGCTATGTTACTGTCACAAGCGATCTTGGTTCTACAGGTGCTCACACGTTTCGCTCACTATATCCGTGTTTAAAGAAATTAAAGCGTTGTAAATTGATTACCTCCGAATGAAATGATTTTTCTACGCAGATACCGCGACACTGAATATCGATGGTAATCGCCAGGGTGTGTATTAACAGAGAGACAGTGCAGTTACATGTCATCACGGTCTAAGCGCGTAATAAAATCACCGAACTTAGAAAGTGGTTCGGATAGGGAACGTGATATGAAGCCAGAATTTCCAGCTCCGTCATGCCACCGCTAAAAATTTCTCCAGTATTTGTAACGCATTCTGTCTCGATGCTACGTCAGAGGTTCTGCGATATATCCGCTGGGTTATAGGCGATGATTGATTGAGATGGTGTGCTGCTTGAGGTCGTAAGAAATGTACACTGACTTTTCAGATCTTTAGTGATACGCTTTCCAATCAGAATGCTCTCTGCGATTTGGAATCAAGTCTTTCCATTCAACCGCGTACCTGTGTTGGATCCCATGGAGAAGTGTCTTAAAGATTATAACCACTAGTGAATCATATCTCGAAATGAGTCACCTTTATCGAACCTATCTATTACAGTAAAATTCCAACATGGTTTTATATAGTCCTTATGCATCTTGTAACTGGTGCTCAGACTCTACCCCATCACCTTGCAGCTTTGCGCATGTCATCGTTCCAATTTAAATCGGAACTGAGCAGAAGTCGGAGTGAGCTGTATCTACCACATTCTGCAACCCGTGTAGAAACAGAGTGAGCTGTGTTAATGCGACAGGACTGTATTTTGACCACTCGGATGAAAAGTGGAACTCGTTGTTGTAGCTCCGCCAACCATGTGAGAAATGAAGCCTGTTCCTGCAACGTGAGGTAGTATAAAAGACAGTATGAACAGTTATGGTGGTGTTTCTTATAGGGAATATTAGGAAGACTGAATATCATACAGGTACTGCAGTCCAAATCAGATCCACGTACCTCAAGGTCCATTCACATCTATCACCCAAACATTCTATCATCGTTTTTCTGTACCATCCAACATGGAAAGATTACGAACTATAAGAGCACCACTAACTTCATCCGATAGAGAACTCGATAACATTTTAATCACCTCTCTCTCTCTCTCTCTCTCTCTCTCTCTCTCTCTCTCTCTCTCTCTCTCTTCCCATATATGGAAAACAAATACTGTCTTCATGATGACATCGAGCACATGCAGCGATCC
Organism: Schistocerca piceifrons; assembly: GCF_021461385.2. Classification (NCBI taxonomy): domain Eukaryota; kingdom Metazoa; phylum Arthropoda; class Insecta; order Orthoptera; family Acrididae; genus Schistocerca; species Schistocerca piceifrons. The sequence continues at coordinate 647,634,546 of NC_060149.1, forward strand.
TGATAAATATGTAGGTATTGATTCACCTGTACTGTATGAGGACCACATCCCACAGCCTATCAGTCGCAAGAGAGGGTCCCTGTTTTGTTGTTTGATATAGTGCCTTTCCTGCAGTAACACACTTTTTATAGTGCCATACATTTTGTCTTTTCCGCCACGACTTCGAGATTTGTGTCAGGTTCTAAACTGACATTATCACGTTTCGATCCATTACCTCTCATAGAAAACTAGATGTCGTACGGTGTAAATCATGTTGTTACTGCTGCTACCACAGCGCATACACGCTGGATCAAAATGGGTCAAATGGCTCTGAGCAGTATGGGACTTAACATCTGAGGTCATCAGTCACCTACAACTTAGAACTGCTTAAACCTAACTAACCTAAGGACATCACACACATCCATACCCGAGGCAGGATTCAAACCTGCGACCGAAGCGGACGCGCGGTTACAGACTGAAGCGCCTAGAACCGCTCGGCCACACCGGCCGGCATACTGGATCATTTAAATGAAAGACAGCCACACATATGGAAACTGGAAGAGTTTTGCGGCGTTGTGGAGCGTCTCCAAACTTCTGTCCGAAGGTGACTGATGGCCTGTACATTTAAACTCATCTTTCACAGTGCTGGTGGCTCAGCGTTCTGTTTCGATTGAATCCTCGTATTGCAGTAATGCACACGATCACTGTTTCGATACCAGCCATCCCTGGAAGGTGTTGCCCCTCCACAAAGTCTCTTTCTCCATCTGAAATAAGCGATCTCAGTCAATCATTATGTGGTAATCAACAGTGTACCAGTGAATGGATGGGATGGAAAAAACAGCACCGATGTACTGTAATAATAAGCATCACAGTTGATAGTGCGGACAAATTTAGCAATTTTACTGTAAGTTCAACACCAACCAATGACGCAGCAGCATGGTTCCCAATTTCAGTATCATCCCTAAACCGCCAATTCTCTACTTTGCGAGTACCATTGCGGTAGATGCCTGTGTAGTACGTCCATTTACTGTTAATTCTCGAACATATACATCAAAGTATACTGAAAGCGATCTACATATTTCTAGTATTTCGAACATAGCGGATAATATACGGTCTTTCTCTCTGTGGATGGGAGTTACGGGGCATCTCGGATGTGCAATTCTTCTACATGGGAACGTGTATGCAACAGCAAGAGGAATACGAGAAAACGTTGACATGTAAGTGCCAGGAACCAGGGAAAGAGTCTTTTTTTTTCATCGAGGCAACATTTTGCTACATGTTTATTCAGGTAATAGTGATACACGTGAGTTGAGTGCTGTCTTTGACGCTTCCAGGAAAAAAAGAGAACCATCGCCCCTACACTCACTTGCATCTGCGTTAAATGATCGACACCTACATCTACATCTACATCTATACTCCGCACGCCACCTGATGGTGTGTGGCGGAGGGTACCCTGAGTACCTCTATCGGTTTTGCCTTCTATTCCAGTCTCGTATTGTTCGTGGAAAGGAGGATTGTTGGTATGCTTCTGTGTGGGCTCTAATCTCTCTGATTTTATTCTCATGGTCTCTTCGCGAGATATACGTAGGAGGGAGCAATATACTGCTTGACTCTTCGGTGAAGATATGTTCTCGAAACTTTAACAAAAGCCCGTACCGAGCTACTGAGCGTCTCTCCTGCAGAGTCTTCCACTGGAGTTTATCTATCATCTCCGTAACGCTTTCGCGATTACTAAATGATCCTGTAACGAAGCGCGCTGCTCTCCGTTGGATCTTCTCTATCTCTTCTATCAACCCTATCTGGTACGGATCCCACACTGCTGAGCAGTATTCAAGCAGTGGGTGAACAAGCGTACTGTAACCTACTTCCTTTGTTTTCGGATTGTATTTCCTTAGGATTCTTCCAATGAATCTCAGTCTGGCATCTGCTTTACCGACGATCAACTTTATATGATCAGTCCATTTTAAATCACTCCTAATGCGTACTCCCAGATAATTTATGGAATTAACTGCTTCCAGTTGCTGACCTGCTATTTTGTAGCTAAATTATAAGGGATCTTTCTTTCTATGTATTCGCAGCACATTACACTTGTCTACATTGAGATTGAATTGCCATTCCCTGCACCATGCGTCAATTCGCTGCAGATCCTCCTGCATTTCAGTATTATTTTCCATTGTTACAACCTCTCGATACACCACAGCATCATCTGCAAAAAGCCTCAGTGAACTTCCGATGTCATCCGCAAGGTCATTTATGTATATTGTGAATAGCAACGCTCCTATGACACTCCCCTACGGCACACCTGAAATCATTCTTACTTCCGAAGACTTCTCTCCATTGAGAATTACATGACAGAGAGTGAATGGAGTGATCAACAGAGATGGAGTTATAACGAGGTACGATATAATGATAGGCCGATGATGCTTTCTAGAGAGAGGGGGAGATGTTCCTGCAGGTCATTTGACCATTTTTTCCGTTGTTCTGTCAGGTTGCATCAGTTGTGTGACATAGCCTGTGTTTGACTCGTATACTGCGCGTTGTCTGTGTGAGTCTTAGACCACTGTCCACTTGCAATCGTTAATAACAAATCTCTCGGTCATCAGAGGACTTCCATCGCATGTGTGATGAAATTTGACAATCAAGTTTCAACACATTTCTCTAAACAAACGAAGACTTATGTGACGTACTCCATTCCCCTGTCGTATCTTGGGTGTAAAATCGAGTCTTCAATTTCGTAACTATGGTGATTCTAAGTTAACGACTGGTGTTTATGAGGTACTGCAATCCTCGTGTATACATCTGCTTGACAGATGTCCCGTTTAGGGCGTTATTGGCGGCATGATGTGTAATTTCACATGTCAAACGCCGCTTCTATGCGTTTGTCTACTTCTTTCTAAGAAGTATTCTCCATTACTAACGATCATTTTATATAGGACTCATGAGAGAGAGAATATTTTCTGAACTGTGATCAGAAGCGAACAGTGGGTGCTAGACACTTCTGGAAAGCTATATTGTGCGTGTAACACACAGAATCGATGTTTTAAGGAAGTAGTTTCTTCATTTTACAGTTTCTCACCATAGTTTATCGTACAGAAAGCTGCAAGGAGAAAGTATGTCATGCGCTGGAAATATATTTCTTACCTTGGAATATTAACAGCGTTGCATTCCACACGACTAATAGGTCGGAAACTGCACCACTCTAACATTATAGCGTGTTTTAAATGCAGAATTGTGTAGCTTTAGGAGTGCATGTGTTTATCTTCTCTTTTACCAATACTTTCTTGGTACTGATCACAGACACTAAAACAATACTTCAAAATTGATAGCCCAGTTGATTTACATAAAATTCTTCAAACTCCGTCTGCCTGGAGCTTCGTCAAGCACAAAAACCACACATTTCTTCTCCTTCTTAACCGTCTGCTATTACATCACAACACTTTCATATCTACTACTATACACCAGTAAGGGTTGCTAACCCTCTCGACATGCACGCATCTGGAGACATTTTGTGGTCTTGGATGGGTGCGAATTGTATCCTACAACTGAAAGTAAACACTATACCGATTTCGCTCATAAAATTAAAAGAAAATGGACTGCACCTATTTTCGTGGAAAGAGGACATTTATTATCGTCGCGATTGTGTTTTTTTTTCCCTTTTCTTAATAGAAGCTTGGTTGATGTTAAATACAAATGTTACAGTCCAGTGCTCAGAACGGCGTAGTGGCCGAGTTCTGTAAGAGGTCGCGTCTGTCCCTTTAAACAAACAACCCACGATCGAGATAGTCCTCAATTACAACCAGCTTGTTCTCAGGGATGCGGGCGTCACTCTCTATTATATGTGTGGCTTTTGTCGGCATCGATAATTCTGACAGCTTAGTCACGTGCTCGCAGTGACCCATTGTACTGAGGGTTGAACCGTGAATTTACTTTCAAAATCTATTCTTAAAGAATTTACTTTATTTACTAACGATTCATCAAGAACATTAACACATTTAATCACACTATGTGAGCGTGGAAGCAGTTGCCAGTGGGTAACTGATGAAAACAAATTAAATTTCAATCAATGGAAATTTTATTCCTAAAAACCCTTTCTTAAAAAAAAAAACAGATTTAAAAATTATAATCAGAAAGCATCCTCTAATATCAAGTTACAATTTATTCAGAGACAGAAATAATTTTATTTTATTTTTTTTTTTCAGTATGAGCTTTCGGGCTGAGAAGCTTGCTGCTCCCCTTTAACACGACCGTAGTCACGACCGCTCACAACAACCTCTGAAAGACTACACTGGTGCAAATCTGCAACACACCAGATTACTTTAAACTAAAAATTTTAATAACTCACACAAACACATAAACTATGCACCCCGTAGGAGGGATGGAAATGGTACAAAACACATTTTCAAAACACATTTTAAAAAAATTACTTGCCACCGAAAGTGCAACTTGTTTTTAAAAGAAAACTCTTACAGTGGAAGCGTGGCAACTTCATATACTAAAATGACCATTTAAATAAAAACCCATGAAATGCAGTCTTACATAAAATGTACAAACATGCTCCACATTACACATATACCGCCTCTCAAGACGATAGGCAAGATAAAAACATATTTCAGGAATTCGGCCTTTATACCTTAAGCAATAAATTCGTTAACACCGATTCTGACAAACATGACAGAGGCAGCTATTAACGTACGGCAGACAGACAGACAGTAACTGCCTAACAAATGCGGACGAGAGACAGACGACCAAACTGGGGACGAGAGACTGACCAAGAAAACCAGTAAATAAAAAAACATATCTCCAGTCACTTAACGTCTAATAAATTGCGATTTCTGGCGAAGACCTACCGCAGCACCCCCAAAACGCTCTCCCGAACAGTCCGCTGCCAGCCGCTTCAACGGACGCAGGAAGGCGCGCCGATCTCCCGTCTCACAGAGCCGCAGCTCGCCCCGTCCAGACCGATGTCGTGGCTTGACTCCTGTTGCTCTCGTGTCGGCCGCGAACCCACTACCTCTCGCTATACGGCGCGGCCCACTGGACTGACGTGGCGACCTCACA